>NC_091073.1:55613571-55954642 GCF_032405125.1 Capricornis sumatraensis | reverse complement strand
TTCCTTCTCCAGGAGGAACATAATTTCATTCTAGGTCTCTACAAATTTTTATCTATTATATCTAGCATCAAATCCAAAAGTTACAAAAAGCAAAATAAAAACCCCATAAGCAAATCAAAAGAAAATAGAGATAGACCCACAAATAATTTAGTTTTATCTGGGGACTGCAAAATAACTAAAATTTAAAAGTTAAAAAAATAACAATTTTAACAGAGAGCTGGAACGCATGTTAGAAGATTTAAATGAAAATCCTAGAACTGAGGGCAAGGGGGAAGTTAAGACTGAAATTGAGAATGGATGGATTGAAGAACTATCTAGAACCAGCAGAACAGTGGACTGGTAAACAAGAAGAGAAATGAATAAAAAGTATTCAGGTTAACGCACAGAGAGAGAGTTAAAAGGGTATAAAAATACAGAACATAAGATACAGCATAAGAATGTCTAACCCAGTTGTAATTAGAAATCTAGAAGAAGAGGAGAGAGAGAATGGGACTAAGAAACTATTTCCAAATAAAGAATTTTCTAAACTGCTGAAAGAAATCAGACCACATATTCAAGAAATCTATAAATTTCAAGCAGAATAAAGACAGGGAAAACCATCGTTAAGCAAATTACACAGATGACTGACAAAGACAGGGAGAATATTAAAGCTGCATCAAAAGACAGACACAACAGCTTCATGAGAGAAATCCTAATATATGACTGGCTTTTCAACAGAACCTACTGAAATAAACAGAAATCAGAAGATAGTAGAATGATATCTTAAAAAGGAAAGATGAAGGACTGCCAAGCTGCAATTCTATAGTCATTGTAAAGATCCTTCAAAAATGAAGACAAAGATGGTTTCAAACAAAAGCTAAGAAAATAAGTATTAAGTCTGTTCTTTAGACTGAAGGAAAATTATACCAGATGGTGTTATGAAATTGCAGAAAAGAATGAACACTGGGAAGGGTAAGTCTGTGGGAAAATATAAAATAATATTGACTGTTGAAACAACTATAATATCTTACAAGGTTTAAACCATGTAGAAGGAAAATAACAACATTAGCACGAAACTCAGGAAGGGACTCTGATCCCAGGTGAGATGGAATAAGTACAATCTGCTCTGTTTCTCCCACTGAGTAGTGCTAGACAACGTGGACGGAATGCAGAGAGAAGCTATCTGAGGACTCTGAAAAGTGAATGGTAGCACTGAAGCATTCACTTTGAAAAGTGAATGGATTAAGAAATACTGACATTTTAAGTTGACTAAGTGATGATAAGTTTCTTTTTTGTATCTCCTCTGGTATCATACAGCCTGCACCCAAAGCACCCAAAAGCTGGAGTAGGGCAGAGAGATCTATGGGGACAGTCTCTAGAATTTTGATTCAAGGAGCCTAAAAGGAACTCCTAACATACTCAGAGAGAGTGGGGAAAATCCCTTCATTTCCCCCCAGCCCCCAATCTCTCTCATACCTCATACCCTAGAACGTTGATATTGGCAGTAATGGCATTAGCAGCAGTAAGGACCCACATGTGTCTAAACTCTTAAGAGATGGGAAAATTCCTCTCCACACTGAAGAACTTGGTACCAAGAAGGTGGGATAAAATTTCATGGCTTTTCTCCCCTTTCTCTTTCTCTCCTGCTGTGTGGCTCCAGAAGGGTATAGTGACAGGAAGTGTATGACAGAGTGAAATAACTAAAACCACAGTTTCCAGACAGAAGACCAAAAAGTATCTAGAAAATCACATACAGAATGAAGAGCTTGGAAAAGTAATCCCACAAAGTTATATGTGAACTCCTATGCTGACCTCCCAGGGTATGCACGTGTGGATCTGACTCTAAAAATCAAACTCTGAGAAAAGAACAGTGGGATATACCTCCGTCAGGTCCCAGATAAACCACTGGGCTTTACACATGGAGGCAGGCATGGAAATAGCATTACAAAACTTGAAAACTGAAATGTTAATAATACCAGAGCAAGAACCCACAGAAAGGTAAGGTGGTCAGAATTTTTGGCCTGAACCCAACTGGCTTGATTATGTGCTACAACAGGAATATCAACATTCTTCATAGGATTTCAACAAGACCTAGAGTCTCAACATTCTATTCAAAATGTCCAGGATGCCAAAAAATTACTTGCCATACAAAGAACCTGTAACATTCCAACTTGACTAGAAAAGACAATGGACAGACACTGTTTCATAGGTGACACAGATGTTGAAGTTATCATAGACATTTGAAGCAGCTATGATGAAAATGCTCCAAGAAGTAAAGATGAATACTTTGGAAACAAATGGACAATAGGAAACATCAGGAAAGAAAGAGAAAATGGAAAAAGTAATCACATGGAAGTTTTAGAACTGAAAAAATATGTACTGTCTTACACAGTGAGATAGTGAAATATCTCACTGAATAAGGGCAGTAGCAATATTGGAATGGCAGAAAAATGTGAGTGAACTTGAAGCCATATCAGTAGAAATTATCTAGTCCTAACAGAAGGAAAAAAAAGAGTGAAAGAAATGAACAAAACTTCAGGAATCTCTGAAACAACAGAAACAGTCCATTGCAACAAAAAATATTTGCAGAACTAATGGCTAAAAATTTCATAAATTTGGTCAAAGGCATAAACCTTGAGATTCAAAAACCCCAAACAGGACAAACCCAAAGAAATCCATGCTATGACACATAATAAAAAAAGCTACCAAAACCTAAAGAGGAAGACAAAATCTTGTATGACAATAGAGACAAGTGATACATTACTTATGAGGAGCAAAGGAAAACGATGATTTGAATGACTGTAGATTTCTCATGAAAAATTGTGAAAGCAGAAGGGAATGAAACAGTCTTTTTTAAAGCTCTGAGAGAAAAGAGCTCAGTCCAGAATTCTATATCCAGTGAAAATACATTCATGAATGAAAATGATACTCTCAGATGAAGGAAAACAGAAAAATAATTGTCAGCAGACTTGTTTTTAAAATAAATGGCCAAAGCAAATTTTTAAGTTAAAAGGAAAATGATCCAAGAAGGAAATCTGGAAAATCTGGTATGAAAAAAAAGGCAAAAAATGGTAAATAGATGGATATATATTATAAACTTCTGCTTCTCTCCAGTTCTTTAAAATATGTTTGATGGTTGAAGGCAAAAATAATAACATTGTGTGATAGTGGTTTCACTGAAATTATGATAGGGATCACACTGAATCTATTGATTGCTTTGGGTTTGGGGTGTTGTGTTCAGTTGCTCAGCCATATCAGACTCTTTGTGACTCCATGGACTGTAGCCCTCCAGGCTCCTCTGTCCATGAATTTCTTCAGGCAAGAAAACTGGAGTGGGTTTCCATTTCCTTTGCCAGAGGATCTTCCTGACCCAGGGATTGAACCCACATCTCCCGTGTTTCCTGCGCTGCAAGTGTATTCCTTACCACTGAGCCACCAGGGAAGCCTGTTTTGGGTAGTTGTTATAATGCCTATTTATTTATGTCTTCTGAAAAAGTTGGGTCAAAGCTCAACATTCAGAAAACTAAGATCATGGCATCTGGTCCCATCACTTCATGGGAAATAGATGGGGAAACAGTGGAAACAGTGTCAGACTTTATTTTTCTGGGCTCCAAGATCACTGCAGATGGTGATTGCAGCCATGAAATTAAAAGAAGTTTACTCCTTGCAAGGAAAGCTATGACCAACTTAGATAGCATATTCAAAAGCAGAGATATTACTTTGCCAACAAAGGTCTGTCTAGTCAAGGCTATGGTTTTTCCAGTGGTCACGTACGGATGTGAAAGTTGGACTGTGAAAAAAGCTGAGCGCCGAAGAATTGATGCTTTTGAACTGTGGTGTTGGAGAAGACTCTTGAGAGTCCCTTGGACTGCAAAGGAGATCCAAACAATCCATTCTAAATGAGATCAGCCCTGGGCGTTCTTTGGAAGGACTGATGCTAAAGCTGAAACTCCAATACTTTGGCCACCTCATGCGAAGAGTTGACTCATTGGAAAAGACCCTGATGCTGGGAGGGATTGGCGGCAGGAGGAGAAGGGGACGACAGAGGATGAGATGGCTGCATGGCATCACTGACTCAATGGACATAAGTTTGGGTGAACTCTGGGAGTTGGTGATGGACAGGGAGGCCTGGTGTGCTGCAATTCGTGGGGTCACAAAGAGTCAGACACGACTGAGCGACTGAACTGAATTCATTCTTCAGTGTCTTACAACTTTCATTGTATGTGTATCTCATCTCCTTGGTTAAATTTATTCCTAGGTATTTTATTCTCTTATGCAATTTAAAATGTAACTGTTTTCTTATTTTCCCTTTTTGATAGTTCATTATTAGTATATAGAAATGCAACTAACTTTTGTATATTGATTTCATATCCTTCAAGTGCATGGAATTCATTTATTAGTTATGATAGTTCTTTTGGTGGAGTTTTTAGCTTTTTAAATATATAATATCATGTCATCTGCAAATAGATGCAAATTTCATCTTCCTTTTCAATTTGGATGGCATGTTTTTCTTTTTTTCTTGACTATTACTCTGGCTGGCACTTCCAATGTTAAATAAAAGTGGTGAGAGTGGGAATCTTTGTCTTTTTCCTGATCTTAGAAGAAAAGGTTTCTTTTTTTAAAAAAAGCTAGAGTAGTGTTTGCTGTAGGCTTATAATATATGGCCTTTCTTGTGTTAAGGTATTATACATTGCTTCTAAACCCACTTGGTTGAGTATTTTTATGAGGGATGGATGTCAAATTTTGTCAAGTGCTTTTCCTGTGTCTGTTGAGATGATCATATGATTTTATCCTTCCTTTTGTCAATGTGGTATATCACACACTGGTTTGTAGGCATTGATTGAACCATCACTGCATACCTGGAATAAATCCTACTTGATTATGGTATAAGTTTATGGTAACAATATGGTTAATCATGTGTTGTTGAATTTGGTTAGTATTTTGTTGAGGATTTTTGCCTCTGTGTTTATCAAGAATATTGGACTATAATTTCTTTTCTTGTCATGTTCTTGTCTAGTTTTAGACATTAGGTATCAGAGTCATACTGGCCTTATAAAATGAGTTTGGAAGTGTTCTCTCTTCTATGTTTTGGGACAAGTTTGAGAGGGATTGTTATTAATTCTATTTAAAATGTTTCATAGAATTGACCAGTGAAGCCATCTGTTCCTGACTTTTGTTTGTTGGGAATTTTTTTAATTACTAATTCCATCTCCTTCCTAGTAATAGATCTGCTCAGATTTTCTGTTTCTTCATGTTTTAGCCTTGATATGTTGTATGCTTCTAGGAATTTATACATTTCTTCTAAGTTGTTCAATGTTTTGGTGTATGTGTGCTAAGTTGCTTCAGTCATCTCTGACTCTTTATGATCCCATGGATGGTAGCCTGCTGGGCTCCTCTGTTCATGGGGATTCTCCAGACAAGAATTCTGGATTGGGTAGCCATTCCCTTCTCCAGGGGATCCTCCTGACCCAGGGATCGAACCTGTGTCTCCTGCAGCTCCTGCATTACAGATGGATTCTTTACCACTGAGCCATTGGATAAGCCCATTTTAGTGTATAATTCTTCATGTAGTCTTTATGATTTTTTGTATTTCTGTGGTATAAATTATGTTGTCTCCTCTTTCATTTGATTTTGTTTGAATTCTTTTTTATTTTTGGTGAGTCCAGCTGATGGTTTGTCAATTTTGTTTATCTTTTCAAAAAACCATTTCTTAGATTCATTGATCTTTTCTTGTTGTTCAGCCGCTCAGTCATGTCCACCTCTTTGTGACCCCATGGACTGCAGCACACCAGGCATCTCACCATCTCCCAAAGTTTGCCCAAGTTTATGTCCATTGCATTGGTGATCTTTTCTATTATCTTTTAAATCTTTAATTCATTTATTTCCACTTTAATCTGTTATTTCCTTTTACTAACTTTGGGTTTAATTTGTCCTATTTCTTGACGTATAAAGTTATATTGTTTATTTGAGATCTTTCTTGTTTCTTAATGTAGTCATTTATCACCATGATTTTCTCTCTCAGAACTGCTTTTGTTGCGTCCCATAAGTTTTGATATATTTCCATTTTCATGTCTCAAAATGTAGACAGCTAGGTTGCTTCCACATCTTGGCTACTGTAACTAATGCTGCTATGAACACTGAATGTTTTATAATTGAATGAATTACATGAATCTTTTCAAATTTGTGTTTTTGTTTTCTTCAGATGTATATGCAGGACTAGAATTCCTGAATCATATTCAGGAATATGATTCCTGAATCATATGAAAAATAGTTCTATTTTTCAGTTTTTTGAGAAACACCCATACTTCCTTTCCACAGTGGCTGTACCAATTTACATTTCTACCAACAACGACCTAGGGCTCCTTTCTCTCCCCATACTCACCAACATTTATTATTTGTTGTATTTTGATTATAGTTTCTCACAGGTGTTAGAGGATGCCTCGCTGTGGTTTGTGTTTTCCTGGTGTAGTGATGTGAAGCATCTTTTCATGAGTCTGTTGGCCATCTGGCTGTAGGGCCCTAGGGTCTCGGGTCTAAATGCCTGTGCACCGGTGAGTGGGGCCAGGTCCTGGGCCGCTGATGGCCAGGGCCGTGTCCAGGGTCGGCCGTGAGCTCAGGTGGTGTTCAGGCAGCCTATCTGCTGGCAGATGAGCCTATGTCCTCACCCAGTTAGTTGTTTGGCCTGAGATGCCCTAGCACTGGTGCCCACAGGCTGGGATCTGGGGCAGGACTGGGCCCTAGGGTTAGTAGAGGAAGGGTTCCAAACTTGCCAGCACCAGTGTCCAGGTAGCAGAATGAGCCCCCAGGATGGCTGCTGCCACTGGCTGTCCCCAAGGCGAGCTTCAGTCGCCTGCTACTTCTTTGGAAAACTCAGTCATCAGGTTTCACCAAGCTCCTTTCAAATCAGTGCTTCTGCCCTGGGTCCCAGAGCATGTTAGATACTGTCTGCACTGTTTAAGGTAGAGTCTCTATTTCCCACAGCCCCCTGGGTCTCCTGGAAGTAAGGCCCACTGACCTTCAAAGCCAGGCATTCTGGGGGCTGTCTTCCCAGTACGGGCTCTCCAATTTGAGGACCCCAGTATGGGCTGGTCCCCTCACTCCCTGGGGAGAACCAATGCAACTGTAATGATGCTCTGGGTAGTGCGTCACCCACCTGGGAACATTGGTCTTAACTACACTGTGGTTCTGAGACTCCTACCCATTTCTTTGCAGTGCCTTCTTTTTCTCTTTAGTTGCGTAAGATCTTTTCTGGACATTCTGGTCTTTTTCACTGATAGTAGTTACGTAAATACTTGTAATTTTGGTGTGCCCACGAAAGGAGGTGAGCCTCAGGGTCTTTCTACTCTGTTGTCTTGGCAGTGTCTCTCTTTTGCTGCTTTTAAGAATCTCTCCTTATCTTTTAACTTTTGACAGTTTAGTTATAATGTGTCTTGATGTGAGTCTTTTTAGATTCGTTTTATTTCAAACATTCTTAGGCTTCCTTGATCTTGATGTCTGTTTCCTTCCCCAGGTTAGGCAAATTTTCAGTATATATTTCATCAAAAAAAAACAAAAACAAAAAAAAACAAAACAAAAACATTCTGTCCCTTTCTCTCTCATTTCTCCTTCTCAGTTTCCTATAATGTGAACAATGGTCCTCTTGATGTTGTCCCGCAAGTCCTTTAAGCTGTCTCCACTCTCTTTCATTCTTTTTTTCCTTTATGTTCCTCTCACTGGATGAATAAGAAGGCTGTCCCTCAGGCTGAAGGTTTTAAAATAAGCAAATAAGCCTCTTTTCGTGAAGGAATGGGTGTTTCAGGCTACTGCCTCTGCTCTATGCTCTGAGAAGCAGCCAGTGAGTCTGTGTGAACCTGTTAAGAACTGTCTCTCCATTCATTATAGTCTTGTAGATCTCCGGGATGCAAGCCTGTTGGCTTTCAAAGCTAGATGTTTCGAGGGCCCCTCTTGAGTGTAGTAAGGTAAAGCAGAAGAACATGTAACATAGGAGATACTGTTGTAGCTGTCTCTGAAAAATACAGCCTTCCACACTCTTCTCTCTGGCAGAAGCAGTTCACATTATTTTGCATGCATAAAACCTTCACTCTCTCCCACTCTTGTCGTATTGAAATATAGTATTGGTCTGAAGTCTAGGGCCTTGTTATCTAAATTAGTTGTAGTACGGATAAGTCTCTTCAGGTAGTGATTCTAAAATGTATATGAAAATGCAACAAGCTTAGAACAGTCTAATAATGTTGAAAAAGAACCAAGTTGGGCGGTGAGCTCTCAAACTTGCTTAATAAAAACTATAATAATTAGGGTCAAGTGATAATTGCAAGAATAGTCAAGTAGAAACAAATTTAAAATAACAGAGTCCCTAAATGGGGCCCTACATACAGAGTCAACTTGTTTTTCAGAAAAATGCAAAGCAATTTAATGGAGAAAGAAAGCTTCTTTCAAAATTTGGCACTAGAGCAAATGGATAGCTGAATGAGCAAAATTAATCTTTAACCCTACCTCCTATAATACCAAAAATAAGTATTTTTTAACATGGATCACGTTTATGACATTGATCATAAATCTTGATATGAAAACTAAACAACTAAACACAATCAAGCTTCAAGAATAAAACACAGGACAACACCTTAAAGACCTTTGTATGAGCAGATATTTCTTAAATAGAACATTAAAAGCAGTGTGAGGGAAAAGAGGAACGTGTTGAACTTAATTAAGAACTTTTGTTCATCAAAATACACCATTAAGAAAGTTTGAAAAGCAAACCTCAGACTAAGAGAAGAGAAGATATTTGCAATACGTATATAAAGGATTTTTCTCTTGAATATTGTAAGAATTTCTGTCAGTTAAAAAGAAAAAAGTAGACGATCCAATTATAAAACGGGCAAAAACCTTGGATAGTCATTTCACAAAGAACATATTTAAATATCTAACAAATATAAGAACAAGAGCAAGTAAAACAGAAGGAGAATGATCAGAGTTAAAGTTTTCCGGGTTATAATTTTAAAAGGAAGGCAGAGTTGCTGGTTCTCAGACTTTCCATCTGTTGTTATGTTAAAAATTTAAGGATAATCACTAAAAAGAATATGTAATTTACAATATGGTTGAAAAAAGAGGAGGACTTAAAAAACTCTATAGGGAATTCCCTGATAGTCCAGTGGTTAGGATTCTGTGCTTTCACTGCCAAGGGCTCGAGTTCAATCCCTGGTCAGGGAACTAAGATCCCACAAGCCCTGCAGTACAGCCAAAATAAACAAAAAACAAACAACAACAACAACAAAAAACACCAACTTCATAAATCAGTGAGAAGAAGGAAGGGAGAAAAGCTTAATAAAAGCCAAAGGGATGGTGGAAATAAATATAAATACACCAATAATCACAAGAAATGTAAATTAACTAAACTTTCTATTTCTTTTTAAGGACAGGATTGACAAATTTATTTCCTTTTAGGACACAGGAAAAAATGAAAGTATAAGAATAGTAAAGGACATATCAGGAAAATAATAGTTTCTTTAAAAGTATACCTTTCCTAGTATCAGAAAAAAAAATAGATATTAAGGTGGAAACATTAGTTAGGGATTAAAAAAAGTTGGATCATATAATGATAAAAGATAAAATCCACCTGTAAGACAACAATAATTTTAATTCACCTAACATTATAGCCTCAAATCTTCATAGCAAAGATGAGCAGAAATACTAGGTTAAATTTAGAATCTTGGTGAGAGATATTTAACCCACTGCTGTCATTAACTGACTGTATCTTTTTTTTTTTTTTGCCATGTAACACATAATTTAAAACCAAAATTTTGATGCTTAAAATAATAGCCATGTGTTAGCTATTTTGTGAAGCAGAAATGTAAACAGGTTTGAGCTGGCCACTTTTTCTCCTGAGCTCAAATGGGGCCAAGCGTTTGATGGCCTCACTCTCATGTCAGTGAGTTTGCTAGAGTGAAGGATAACGGGGCCATGGTTATTTCTTTATATTAAGCTATCCTGAACTTGTTGATGTGATGGAGGATCAGAAAAGCAACAAGAGTGGAAAGCCTAAGGCACACCTAAAGCAAACCCTGAAGCCTTTGTTTCCATCCTTTTTGCTAATGTCCCATTGGCCAAAAAAAATCAAGTGGCCAATGTGGATACTGAGGGTTAGGAAAGAGACTCCACATGCTGTCCCACTGCAAAGGCATAAACACAGGGAAGAAATACTAGGAAGTATTAGAAATAGTCCCCAAATTAACAAGAACATCCATTTTGACTGCTATTATTAACCCTGGGACTAAGGTTCTAAAACGTTCTAAGGTAAATAAATAAGTATAAGAAATAGAAAGAGGTCAAAATTTCATTATTTGCAAATCTATGTATAGAAAACCTGAAGCAATCGGTGGACAAAATTATTAAGATGAATAAGACAGTTCAGAATCTTGATTTGTATTTAAGATCAAGCACAGAAGTTAACTATGTTTCTCAGCCAGCAATAAACAAATTCAAATGGAGTAGTAAATTACTGTTGTGCTACTAGATATAATATGTCATATTATAAAGTCTTAGTACTTAAAACTGTGATATTGGCAGCAAACTGATGCATGGAATAAAACATAAAACTCAGATCCATAAGTCATTAGAAATTAGGCATAGAAATAAGTACCATTTCAAATCAAGGAGGAAAAGATTATTTTAAAATGGCGATGTGAAAACTGGCTCACTATAAGGAAAGAAATGTTACTGGATTTCTATTTCACACTGTGCACAAAAATAATTTTCAGCTCTGTTAAGGTCCAAAACATAAAAATTAAAACTTTAAAGCCCAAAAATATAGGTAAGATTTTTTAAATGTTTGGGCAACAAAGAACATCATAAACAAAAGATAAGCAGTAGATAGAAATCTAGTACATGTTACAGATAAATGACTGATATTTCAAATATTTAAAGGAGAAAAAGCCAATAAGAAACAGTTCAGTAGAAAGATAAGCAAATGACAGTAGAAAACAATTTATAGGGAGAAAATGGCCTATAAATCTAAGAAATGCTCAGTTACACTAGTAATCAGAGCACAAAATAAAAAACAATCAATTTTATTGAATCCATCAGGTAGGAGAAAACTTAAGGACATTAATTTTAAGCATTGGTATGGCTGTGTGGTAAAGAACACTCTCATGTGTGGCTGGTAGGCCTGTAAATTAATATAGATTCCTTGAAGAGTGCAGAACAGCAGTGATGCAGTCAGGCTCTCACCTGGAAACAGATGACATGATAACTCAAGGAGATTTGATCTGCAAAGAGACTATTTTTGAAAGTGTGGGCAGAGAAGCTGTTACCACCCCCAGACCAGAATGGATGTGGAAGGAAGTAAAGTTTCCAGGAACTCAGGAATGAATCTTGAGATTATCTTGAGACAAAGCCTTCAGTTGAGGGGCACAGGTAGTAATCTCACAGAAATTACTGCCAGGTGAATAAATATCTACACCTTACTCTCCTTCAGATATTCTGCCACTGGATAAATTCCATCAGGAGTTGAAGGGTCCTTTAATGTATTTCATAGATTAAGCTTCCCAGGGTGGAGTGAGGGTGGAGAGAGGATCTCAAGGGGGCAAACAGAAATACCCGGCAACATCAAGAGTTAATGAAACAGAAATTGAAGATTTTTTCCCCCGATAACTAGTTATTCCACTGTTAAATGTAATTAAAGAAACTTTGTCATTTACACAAAGACACATGTACAAGTATATATAATATGATGCTGCTGAGAAAAGTAAGTCCAAAATAACTCAAAATTTTATCAGTGGGGGAACAAACAGGTAAAGTATGGAATATTATAGAGCAGATAAAAGGAATTCATTACATCTTCACTTTTTAACATGGATGTATCTGAAAACAGTGTTTATGGAAAAAGCAAATTGGAGAATGAGGTACCATAGGTATAACCCTGTATCAGTTGGGATGCCTTTGACACCATTAATAAAAACCCCCAAAAGATGGGTTAATTTTTCTCATAATGTAAAGGTCAACAATTCAGAGCTGGTGCAGCTGCTCCAGGATCTATACTAGGAGGGTTCTTGCACTGTTCTTAGTGTGGGGCTCCATCTATGGCTTTCAGGTATTTGGGAACAGCCTCGTATCTGTGCTTAAAATGAAATCATTTCACAATGTTTATCAATTCAGTTGGCCCAGATTTTACCATGTCTTTAGTATTCATTTTCAAGTAGACATAAAGTAGGTAAATATTTAAAAATCAAGTTAATGAACAGCTAAAAAATGTGTCCCTCTCAGGTGGATAAACTGGTGGCTCTCATGATCTGTAAACCATTTCTGGGAGAAGAGGTCCTCTTTGTGGCTTGAGGTGAACGTGTATTAGGGTGTCATTATCAAGCTGAGAGTCTGACCAGGACTGAATTACATATCTCCTTAGTTATCATCTATGGATGACAAGAATGCAAACTCTAGCTCTCACCATCATCACAAGAGGGTTTAATAAACTTGGCTTTATAGACAAATGGTTTCTGCTTTTGAGCATAGTAACCACCTGTTAAAAGGGAAGAGGGGAAATGGAATCTTAAATAATTTATCAGCTTGGTTTATTAAATGTTGTCTTATGGATTGTGAATAGCTTAGACAATTTAAGTATTTTTAATTATATATCACTATTTTAAGTTATATGCCACAAAAATCTGGTCCTGGAAATTATAAAGATCTGATTTTTGGTCAGAAATTATACTGGCTACCATTTATTTGATGTATGCTATATATCATGCATTGTAGAAAACTCTTTATATTGCCTTATTTCATTAGTCCTTATAACAACCTTACAGGTTTAGATGAATAGGTCTAAAATATAGGTTTAAAAAAATTATTTAGCTGTGCTGTGTCTTGGTTGTTGCATGTGGGATCTAGTTCCCTGACCAGGAACTGAACCCAGGCCCCCTGCGATAGGAGCACAGAGTCTTAGCCACCGGACCACCAGGCAAGTCCCTGTGATGTAGTGTTGATGAAGGCCTCAGCCAACCCCACCAGGAGCTCTGAAAGTGGGATGGTCCTTTGGAGTTAATCTTGATTTGGGATGAGGGTCCTTGAAATTGGGGCTTTTAAAGCCCTATGTTGACTAGTCATTGCTGGGAGTAGGACATGCTTTTGGGAAGGCGTCTTTCGTTAGCAGAGAAAACTTCTAAAGAGGGCTTTCTGCTAGCTGCATTCCCAGCAGCTGTGGGAATAAGTTCTTTATTCCTAAAGAGCAATCTGGGAGTTACATCATGGCATATACTTCAGGAAACTAAACCTTATTAACAACAAAATACATAATTTTTCTTTCATTCTATGATGCTATTCATATTTTATCTAGAAACTGACTGAACTTTCACACTAACTCTGTCATCTTTCATTTCTACATTTTAAGTCCAATTTTCATTTACCACAGCTAACCCCAGTGTTAATATAATATTGCCACTAACACGACAATTGTAGCTCTACGACTAACTATAGTTAATTGTTATAT
The DNA here is from genome assembly GCF_032405125.1 of Capricornis sumatraensis. Classification (NCBI taxonomy): domain Eukaryota; kingdom Metazoa; phylum Chordata; class Mammalia; order Artiodactyla; family Bovidae; genus Capricornis; species Capricornis sumatraensis. The sequence goes on along the minus strand of NC_091073.1, from coordinate 55,941,186 downwards.
TACCAGTAACTGGATGGTTAATAGTACTACTACCGAATATTCTAGGTGTCTGATTTTAATACTTTACATTGATGGCACAGGAAATTACATTGGTGCCATAAAAAAATTGGTTTAGTACAATGAATCTTAAATCCATAAGTAGACGCTTACTCTGTTAATACTGTTATTTTAATATTTGCTTATTTATTTGGCTGTGCTGGGTCTCGGCTGAGGCACATGGGATCTTTAGCTGTGGCATGTGAACTCCTGAATTGTGGCATGTGGGATCTAGTTCCTGACCAGGGACTGAACCCGGGCCCCTTGTATTGGGAGCATGGAGTTTAGCCACTTAACGCTAGGGAAGTCCTGCTTGCTTTAAATATAGTCTAAATCTCTTCTAAGAGATTTCACACGCTGACACTTAGCCAGTTTTCCCTTTGTTGCTTTTTTTTTTTTGTAGGAAGGCACTGATTGAGGTTGAGTGAGCCCTTCTCCCGTAAGATAAGTGAATCTATCACGACATTCGCAACTGTGGAAATTAAAAACAAAACGCTCAACCACACCCTTTCCATGAAACAGTTTTACAGAGTGGCTTTTTTTTTTTTTAAGTTTATGTCTTTAAGACAGTAACCTCATTGTCTCTCTTAATAGCAAAAGTATTTGAGTTTTCTGATCTCATATAAAACATGTAATATGTGGGTATATTACTGTCTTATACATACTAAGCACTCAGTAATTGTTTAATGAATTGAAATGTAATTACTAGTAATTTCCCCAAAATTTATTATAAAATATTGGCAATAACCAAATGTTAAGATCAATTCTCATCAGATCTCTGGATGTGAAATCAAAAGCAAAACCACTTATGAGGGGTTCAATGTGTCTAGGAAGCACTGATTCTCTTACATAAAGCCCCTATCATTTTATTCTAATTTCAGAACTCCAAACTGGCCCTATTAACAAGGAGGCATTGTTCTGATTCATTTAGTCTTTAGAACCTATTTTACAGATGAGGAAACCAAGACTGAGAATGTACAACGTAATGCAACAGGGCTAGGAACCTAGGCTACCTTCTGCTTTACCTCATTGTCAACAGGCAAGTGAAGGCTTGAGAGGAAAGAGACAGCATGTAACAGTAGGCAGACTTCAAAAAGAAAGAAAAGAAAGATGGATAAAGTGTTAGAAAGATTCCAGGAAGGAAGAAAATTCATGGAAACAATTATGACAGATTAGTTGCGAAGAGAAAGGTGAATAATACTGCCTTCTAGAGATAAGTCCAGAGATGGTGACACTTCCAAAAATGGCATTTTATTTACTCTCCCCAAAACTGTTATGCAGTATTAAAAATTTGTTCACTTTGTTTAGACTATTGATAGGATAATCTGAATTTATAGGTAGAGAAATATAATAATAGAGCATTGCTCAAATAGTTTAGAATTACTTTCTTTAATAACTAACAAATGTGTCACATAAGTCCAGTATAACATTTTTATTGGCACTTGAAATAAATGTATTACTCACTAGTGGATGTGCCAAAAAGAAAATCCCCACCCTATTTCCACCCCCACAGAGCTACAAATGATTATTTATTAAGCAGTGACAGAGTGACTTGGAGTGCAAATCAGAAGTCATCATGGTTATCTGTGTTCTTAAAGATTAACTTTTGGATAATGTTAGGATAAATAAAAATGTTGTCAGTATAAAAAGTCTCATTAAAAAACAAACTCAATTTCAATTCTGGTGCTTGAAATTGTAGCTGGTTTCATTAGACTTTTATATATCCTGTTTCCTATATTTAATGCATATAATTAATTTATATATTAGTTTAAATACCTTCTACAGTAAAGTTTTCAAAATTTAGAGTGTAGCCTTGCTTTACCCATCATTTATCTACTCATAATGTTTCCTGGTCAAACCAAGGTGGTCTCTCTCTTTTGCTTCTTCTTAGGTGCTCTTAGAATTTTAAGCATCCTGTGATACTAACCTGGAGGAAGGTAAAGCTTACATGAAAGAATTTAGCTTATGTTTCTGGCTTAAAAAAATTCTTTCATACTATTCTGGGCCAAGCACTATGTTAAAGGCTGTAGCAGATACCCTAGAAATACCGGTGTGGGAGTTTCACTGCCAGGATAGACGTGTAAAGAGCAGTGTGGACAGACTCTCCAGAGAAGCAAAGCTAGAGAAAGCTATCAACACACAACTTTACTAAGAATCCTTGCAGAGTCCTACAGGCTCAGAACAAATGAAAATATATTTATTCAAAGAAACCTACTACAACTCAGTATGACCCTAAGTGGATGTGGTCAACAAGATGGGGCTCCCTCTCCCCTCAGCTCCCAAATAAGGGCTCCCATATCTCATCTCATCTAAAGGGCAATCCTCCAGCTTTTCTAAGGCCTTCTGACTCTAAGCTTAAGCGGCTAAATTCTGATGAGTGTGGCTGAAAGGCAGAGGGCTCTCTCCTTTCATTGAGCTCATGGGATGAGGGCTTTACCCCAGGAATGGCAAGGCCAGACACTAAGGCCCCATCTTCCTTGTGCCAGCTCACTCACAGGACTGGAAGAACAGAACTGTAAGAAACAAACCCAAAAGACCAGAGGCTACTGCCCCACCCAGCACTCAGAGGAGTGGCTCAGAGATTTTGTCCAGGGAAAGAAGCAGTCCATAAGAAAGGAGAGTTTCATTCTCCTCCCCAAAGGAACTGACTTCATTTGAAAGAGAGTGTGGAGAAAATCAAGCCCAATGGCACTCTTGAAGAAAACATTTTCCTCTTAATTAGGAGCAACAAGCTAAATTGTAGGCCAACTAGTTCACCAGAGAAGCAGGGAGAGACAGCTGAGAAGGACTGTCCCCTGGTCAGAATATGCCTCAAAAGATGGCTTCAAAAACTATCCCATCCAAATTTAATTCTATCAGACTGCTGAGCAAGGCATGCTCCAGGGCATGTCAAAAAACGATCAAGCAATCAACCAGTAACTGGTGGAACCTAAGGGCTGGGTGTCCTGGTAGAAAGCATGACAACCCACTCCAGTATTCTTGCCTGGAGAATCATCATGGACAGAGGAGCCTGAATCGGTTACAGTCCATGGGGTTGCAGAGTGGAACACGACTGAGCGACTCGGCACAGCACAGCAAAGCATGGGCTGGGTGTAATACCAAATGAGGCAGCCAGCCTACTAGAGATATTAGAAAAAAGAGACAGTCAGAAAGAGCCCTGCTAAAACCACTGCCATCCCAGGGTGAGTGTGTACATGCCTAAGACTGCACTCTCTGAAAAGTGACATCAGGGGCTCCACAATTTGGGGGAAGCAGGTTTCAGTAAAATAGACCAGCCAAGTCACTAAACAAATAAAAACGCGAAGAGCAACAACAGCAGTTGTTTGTGGGGAGGGAGAGAGGAATCTCTTTCCAGAATAGCCAGTTTTTAACAAAAAATTATGACATTTGCAAAGAAATGGGCAAGTGTGACCCATACATAGGAAAAAAGGGTAGGCAACAGAAACTGTGAGAGGGACCAGATGTTATTTTTAATAAATACTTTCAAAGATGCCACTATAAATATGATTAAAGAACTAAAGGAAGGTATGAAGAAAATGTTTCATCATAGAGAATGTCAATAAAGAGGCAGAAATCATAAAAAAAGAACCAAGTGGAAATCAAGAAATTAAAAAGCACAATAACTGCAGTAAAAAATTATAGTAACTAAACAGTCAACTTGAACTAGAAAAAAGAATCAGTAAAGATAAATGGATGAACATTATGCAACCTGAAGAAGAGACAGAAAAAAGAATGAAGAAAAACAGAAAAAAATGTAGGATACTTTTGGATCCACCAATACAGGTGTAATGGGAATACCAGAAACGGAGAAGAAAAAGAAATAGAAAAAACATTCAAAGAAATCATGGCTGGAAATTTCCCAAATTTGATTGAAAACATTACACATCAAAGACACTCAATGAACTCACCCCAAGTAGTATAAATACAGAAGCTCAAACACATACATATCATAGTAAGAATGCTAAAAGACAAAAAGGAAATCTTGAAAACTTGTACAAGGAAGCCCCCAAAGTTCAAAAGCTGACTTATCATTTTAAAAAACCGTGAAAACTAGAAAGCAGTGAGACAGGATATTCAAAGTTCTTAAAGAAAAAAAATCCCTGTCAGCGTAGAATCTTATACCTAGAAAAATTTTCTTTTAAAAATAAAGGCAAAAGAAAAAAATAAAATAAAATAAAAATAAAGGCAAAACAAAGACTACCAGGTAGACAAAACTTAAAAGAGAATTGCCAGCAATCCACCTTATAAGGAATACTAAAAAAAGTTCTTCAGAGTGGAAACAAGTAAACCCAAATGGGAATCTAAGTCTTTAAGAAAAAAGAAAAAGCAGTAGTAAAGGTAATTATATAATTATAAAAGACAGTATCCTTCTTCTCCTTTCTTTTTAAAAAGCAGTTATTTGAAGAAATATATACGTAACTGTACCATTGGGTTTGTAACCTGTAGAAATGTATTATATTTGAAAACAATAGCACAAAGGAGGTAGGTGCGAAGAGTTGTACTGGATGGAGTAAGGAAGCAACACCAGATGGTAACCTGAACCCACAGGAACAAATGAAGAGAACCAGAAATAAGACAGTCAATGACACATTTTATAACTATGAACTTGATGGTCATCTTTTCTGTTCTTTTAGTAGACACAGAATTACAGAAAACAATAATTAAACACTGTATTGTTAGGTTTATCATATATATAGATGTAATATGCACAACAATAACAGTATAAAAATGGAAGACAATGAAATAAGAGCTCTACAGGAATGTTTCCGTATCTCACTGAAATTAAGTTAGTGTAAATCAGAAGCAGATTCCTGTAGGTTAAAATATACATGGTAAGCCCTAGAAAAACTGAAAAAATAACTCAAAAATGTGAAAAATCATTAGATTTTTAAATGAGACATATAAAAAATTAAAATGACAGATATTTCTAATATTCTAATAATAAACCAGTAACACTGAATGTGAGTAGATTAAATAATTCAATCAAAAGACAGATTGTTAGACTGGATATTATTATTATTTTTAATTCATATTTGTAACTGTGTGACATTAGACTGAAGCTGGCAATTGATAGCTTGGTGGGCTAACTCCAGGAAATCACCTGTATTTGTAAAGTTTTATTGTAGCATAGCCACATGAATAATTTATGTATTGTCTACAATCTGCTACAGTGGCAATGTTAAAAAGTTGTGACATATGGCCTGCAAAAGCTAAAATATTTCATATCTGGTCTTTTACAAAAACAGTTTGCTGACATAACTAAAGGAAACCCAGTGTGGAAGTTCTTCTTTAACTGATTCTGTTTCCCAGGATATTAAGAAGCAAGGCCATTATTTAAGAATGAGATCAAGAGAAAGAGGTCTTAGAAGTTTGACTGAGAAAAGTAAAAAGGTTAGTGAATACCCCAGGGATGTGGAATAGAACTGGTGGAGGGCGCTAGGCGTGGCACTGAAGAGACTGGCAAGGAACCAGACTTTTTTGTGTGTGAAAGATACCGGCATTCCAACCAGTGCTTATAATGAATTATCTGAGCTTCAAAGTGGATTCCAAAGGTACAGGAACATTTTCTGATCCCAGCTAATTACCAATTAATAAAGTTTTACTACTTTCAAGCACATAAAATTAAAATTAGGTTTACACCACTTCTGTCTGTGGTTTTAGGGAGGTTCTCCACTGAGTCTGTTCTATAAAAGGAAGACAAATGATTTTTAATGAGTTATCTTATAAAAGAATGAATAGTCCAGTAGTTATACCCTGCCTCCCTCATAGTAAAGCACTGTAATTAAGTCAAATAATCAGAGTAAGAAGGGACTTACACGCTAGATAAAATAACTAATTTTAAACCAGGAGAAAAAGTTTATTTTACCCAGGAAGAAACAATTTAATCACAACAAATGCTGCCCTACTTAGTCTGTAATCTGAAAATTACACTGTAATTGTCAAGGGAATGAAAATACTCAGATAATGCAGGTCCAATGGACTTTATAGTACTTCTTTTCCTTGAATAGCTAATTATATTTGACATATACTGGGACAGATTATTATTACCACCGCTACTATTAAAGCATCAATATTTTAAGGAATTGTGCAATATATCCTTTTTGAAAGCAAATATTTTATCAATTTGCATTTTCATAGTTTGTCTTACTATTTAAGAGATGCATACAGTTTGGTTTGGTTAGCAAAAAAAATTAGCAATCCACTGAGCCAACTGATGGTCTTTAAAGATGAACTGATATGAAAGACTACTGTAAATAAACAATCAGGTAGTATGTCTGTCACTTTCCTAGAGTTTTTTTTTTTTTAAAGGAAACTAAAACTAACATTTATTAAACACCTGTCTGCCTGAGCACTGGGCTAGTAGTGAAACATGATCTATGTTAAAAGAAGTACCTATTATCCTATCCATTCTCTACTTTAGTTCTAAGACTTGAAGCCTTAAATTTAAAAGAGGGATATTAGAAAAACATGTCTTACTGTGGCACTTAGGTTAAAATGTCAGACACCAATTCCTTCCATTAATGTATGGTTGGGTAATTCTCAGAAAAAAAGAATGACTCAAACCTTGCTGCTTTGTTATAACCAAGAGCTACTAGTGCTACTAATAATATTCCTCATGCTGTTCTTCTTTTCCACAATTTTCTACTTTGTTTGATGTTTACCTTTTAAACAACTGTGTATCAATTGCATCTAAGTATGGTACTAAATAAAGCAAGATTTAACTACTATGCTGCTGTTGCTGCTGCTGAGTCTACTATGCTGCTAAGTCACTTCAGTCGTGTCCAACTCTGTGTGACCCCATAGACGGCAGCCCACCAGGCTCCGCCGTCCCTGGGATTCTCCAGGCAAGAACACTGGAGTGGGTTGCCATTTCCTTCTGCAATGCATGAAAGTGAAAAGTGAAAGTGAAGTCGCTCAGTCGTGCCTGACTTCGCAACCCCATGGACTGCAGCCTACCAGGCTCCTCCGTCCATGGGAGTTTCCAGGCAAGAGTACTAGAGTGGGGTGCCATTGCCTTCTCCGAAGTCTACTATATTGCCTGCTAAATTAGGCCTGCCTTTTCTTCACTTTCATAATCTGAATATCATTATTTTGATTTTGGAAAAAAAAACTCATAAAGAAATCATGCATTACTTCTTTAGCTTGGTGTGAGAAATTATATGCCAAATGCCAGTCACTTTCATACCATCCTCAAGAATGTTACACACACTAAGTTCCCAAAAGTATACTACATAAAAAATTCTAATGTGCTTTGGGCTTTCCACACTACTATAAATTTTCTGCTTTTTAAAATTTACATTTAAAATATTTTTCCTATTTTTAATAAATGATTAAAAATTTTCACATTTTATCTATACTCTGCATTCTCTAAAATATTCTCAAATTAATAATTTCTACATAATGATATATAACTAAAAAAACTAAATAAGAAAGTCCTTACTACATAATAATGGAAAGGGAAGACACGGACTAAAAGAAAGCTACTGTTTATGAACACTTTACAAATTCTGTAGGTTCACTGTGACAAATGAACATACTTTTTTAAATGTCAAAGAATATTAGATAAAACTTTTATTTTGAATGTGATTTACAGTCATAGGATAGGATCAAACTTAAAAATCACTTATTTACTGCTTGATCAAAATTAACATAAAAATATAACAAATTATATTTTCAATTCAAACTGACAAACCACTCTTTAAAGAAAAACATTCTGCCCTATACTATCATAATTCTTCCTACAGAGTACTGGCAAAGAAGGTAGTCACAGTGTGTCACAAATAGCTAAAAGCAACATTTTTAGGTAATTTGAATAAGGAACACATATGTTATTCAAAACAAATATTAGGGTTAGCTTCTCTGAAAAGTTAGCTTGCAGATGAAAAGAAGAACCCCAAATCCGCATACTGTAATAGCCGTCCTCTTCAAAATCCTAGTATTCCATGCAGATGCTTCTTCCATTAACGGTATATGAGTTGGATCATTTTCTCGTTCATTTTGTAACTAATGTTTAGTATGGAAAAAAGAAGAGTTAATGTACAGTACACTGAAAATAAAAATATCTTTGATTTAAAAAGTAAAATAAAAATATCTTTGATTTAAAAGTATCAAAATATCCATGTTAATTCACTTGATTTAGATGTAACCTAAATGCAAAATTCCCATGGAAGATTTAAAAGTCTTAAAAAATAGTTTTTCCTTCAACCAGGATCCGATTATAGTAGACTATTAGTTTTATATTAAAAATAAATGCTTCTACAGATGACTACATTTTAAAATCATGTTTTTATGTCAAGAGATAAAGTTCCTTTAATGTCAAAGTTTCTGTTTCTACCTTTAAGGAATGACAACCTTTTTTTTTTCCTCCTGTATTAAATATCAACTGATTTCTTACCAAAAAAAAGCAAACCATTCTTATAGAATACCTACAATACATAAAATTCAACAAAAACTAGAAGATTCGATGCTAATGCTAGAAGTATAACCCTTTATTTAAATATAGTTGCAGAAACAAATGTTAACAAAAATTTTAGTGGTTTTTTTAGCACTTTCCAGCAATGAAATTACGTGACTCAGTCAGTTTCTAAATCTCCATATTGTAACTTCTTGCTATAGAAGTCCCCTCAACTGTGTGTGTGTGTGTGTGTGTGTGTGTGTGTGTGTGTGTGTGTGGTGGGGGGGGCGGTGTGGAGAAGATAGTTTAGTTGTTGGGGGAGAGGCAGAAGAGGGAGAACAAGCAGAAACCAGAAGATCCTTGAAAGATAAAAAGTATCAGGCACATTTATAGAGTGATATTTACTGGAAACATCCTGTGCTGGAGTGGTGACATAAATACTTTGAACCTTAGAAAAAATAACTTCTTCTCAAATCTACAGTGTAAATATTTAATTAAAGAACCCTGCAAAATTAATTTTAAATTTATAGTAGAAGATGGACTTCAATGCCAATTTCATTAATACTGTATTCTTGGTTTAGCTTCCAAATGGCTTCATTCAGCAACAGATTCCTTTTTGACACTGATGCTCCATTTACTGAATCCTGAGACAGTCATTCCTTTTATTAACCAATTACTTAGAATGACCCTTTCTGACAAGAGCCTGTCCGTGTGTTGGTTTGAAAGAGAATGATGTGGTGTTAGAGTCTGGCCTTGACCTCTCCCACCCTCTCTCTGTTACCTCCATATACTTATCTATGATAGCTCATATGTTTTTTTTTTTTTTAAAAATCCTTTGTTATTATTGGTAAACTGTTAAAATATTGTAAGTTTAACAGGCATGACAGCATACTCCCAAACCTGGAAGTCCTCACAGTTTTTTAAATAAAATCTTATTTTGATGATTATTGCTTGTTTAAGACTAATTAAAAAAAAACCAATGCACTAGCTTGCTGCAGAATTAAGACTTTCCTGCCCAAAGAATTATATCTCTTGTTATCATGAACCAATAAATATGTTTTCAAGGCTAGTCCTTATATAGAAATGTATAGATTCAAGGTATAAAAGACCAAAGAAAAAAGACCTTCCATTTAGCTAAAGAAAGTTGAAAATTTTCTCTATAGGTATACACTGTTAAAATAAATATTACTGTACCTGACTCAATTGTTTGTATTTTAGAATCAGAGTTACACTTGAAAGCAGTAACTTTTTCATCCCTTCAGGAAAAATCTGATCTCTCTCTCTAATTTCATCTTACTCCTCTTATCTACTCTCCCTCCAAATGTTTTTAGTTCATCTTGGAGAAATCAAATCATTACTGATCCTGACACAAAGATGTCTTAGGGACTATCTTACACTAAACATGAAAAGTTGATGCTTTGCAGAAAGTTTTACATAAATCCTTCCAAACTTCCCTTGGACCCCGTGAAAAACAGCACGTTAATAAGTAAAATCAATACCATTTCCCTTCAATTTTTCTGGATGATGGATATAGTAAACATGAATGGTGCTATAATTTTCATGTTGTAATCAAGTTCAGAAAGTATAAAATCATATTTTTGCATGAGAAGGTTTATTTGGGGAGTGGAGTGGATTAAAGAAACACAAAAGTAGAAGGAGAGAGCATAATTAGAAAACTACTGTGTAGCACAGTTGCCTGACATACAACAGGCACTCAAGTTTGTTGAATGAATAAATGTCAGAGATAACACAACTTCTAAGATAACTTTTTCTGGGAAGGAGTTATTGTCTACAAAAACTTTGAACTATATTGTTCATTTGCCCTATTTTACATGTTTTTATTCTCCTATAATTTTGCAGAATTAGCTTCAATTTTCTGCTCAGTTTTTAACAAGACTCCTTTTGACTGAACATGTTAATAGCTAGAATGACAAATTACCTGGAATATGTATACAGTTATTTTGAGGAAAATAACCTTTTTGATAAAATATTAATGAAAATATTAAATGATTATGGTAAGAAACTATGGAAATTTAATGCATAATCTGATGTTCACATCAGATATTTCACAAAAAACTTTTTGGATAGCAAATATATTTATTAGACTTGGAGAACTCAAAGTGAGTTCTTTAGTAAAGTGAAAGTTTTCCTTTATTATATACCTTCAACAGAGTTCTCTATTTTACCAGCTTAGATTTTGATATACTCAATTTTCTTAAATGGGGGAAAAATCACCTGTCCTTAAACCATGTATGTATAGAAGATACATACTTCTATATGAGTACAGAAACAAGAACCAAAAAAAGCCCATACTCTTTTAAAAAGTTAAATTTAAAAGATACTGGGTTGGCAAAAAAATCCGTGTGGGTTTTTCAGTTACATCATATGGAAAAACCTTGAACGAGTTTTTTGGCCAACCCAATATTATAAAAAGTCTAGAAAATAGAAGGAATATTTCATCTACAACCCTACCTCATTAACAGAGCTAATAAACCTTTAATTTTTGGTATTTTTTATATTTATACGTAAAGAAAAATTAGAAATACAACATTTTGTCTTTAACAAGTTGATATTTGCTTTTCATTATATTTTTCAACTGGCTGCATACCATTATGACAAATGGCCATACTATAATTTATTAAATCATTTTCCTAGTATACTATACTTCCAGTACGAACAATTTTGGAATCATTCGACTAGTATTATTGAAAGATAAAATCATTTTTATAGTCCTTGCCACATCCTGCTAAACTGTTCTTGAAAGCTGTTTTAACATCAGTCTTACATGAAAATATTAGTTTGGTGAACTATAACCAGTAGTGAGTAGGGTAATACATTCCCTGCTAATTTATAGGATGAAAATGATGTATCATTATTCTTTCAGTATGCATTTCATTAATGACCAACAAAGTGTCTCTCGTAGGTAAATTTCTTTCTTTGGAAATGGTCCTTTTCCCAACTATCTAGTGAGAACTTAAGTTGCTCTTGTCAGAATTGCTTCATTGTCTAACATGTGCTTAGTCGCTCAGTGGAGTCTGACTCTTTGCAACCCCATGGACAGTAGCCTGCCAGGCTCCTCTGTCCATGGGGATTCTCCAGGAAAGAATACTGGAGTGGGCTGCCATCTCTCCTTCAAGGGATCTTCCCAACCCAGGGATCAAACCTAGGTCTCCCGCACTGTACGCCTTCTTTACCATCTGAGCCATCAGGGAAGCGCTCATTGACTAACATACTGTGCTGTAAATAATTTTTCCCACTTTAAATTTTAAATAGATACCTTCTGAATTAAGTCTTTTAGCTTGCAGACCTCTTCACTCAAATCTTCAACATTACTAACCAGTTCTTCACAAACTGAAGTAAAATTCCGGGGAGAAGCCCATTCTAGTACTATCTGTTAATATTTTCAAAAGTTACATTTTAAACAATAGGAAACAACTTTTCACAACTTTATATCCACGAAAGTTACACAATACTATGAAACATTAAATTATATAACTGAAAAGCATTTTTTTATCAGGGTAAATTCTGACACCAAAAGAACTGAGTAATTTTATACAAATAATTGAATCAGTTTCCTGAATGCATTTATTAAATACATGTAACTATGGAAACTAATATTAGTAATAATATTTATGTTGAATAAATAAAGTCATGAAGGTTTGAAGAATGACATGATTTCCATATCAGCATTATACAAAAAATCATTGGAAAACAAATGCATTAAATATTTTTCACTACATACAAATAGCTAAAACTAAATCACATGAAAAAACAAAGCAAGTTTGCTTTAACGGGTCACTTACACTTTCTCTATTTAAAATTTCTTTCATTAAAAAATCCTTATATTGATATGATTTTTAATAATCTCAACACACTGTTTTATTTCAACTTTCACTTGGGTCTCCTGTCACTTCATATTTTAAACAATTAAATTCCCTTTAAAAATAAATGGTGAGTTTTGGGAGGTGGGAGGGGGGTTCATGTTTGGGAACACATGTAAGAATTAAAGATTTTAAAATTAAAAAAAATTAAAAAAAATAAAAAATAAATGGTGAGTTTAGTACACAAATCAGTTTGCTTTTTGGTCTGACTCATTTCTTTTCTTGAGGGCTGGAACATTAGTTTTTCAATTATTTCATATAAAAAGAAGTAATGTTAAATAATTGACTTATTTAGATCTTGTGTGATTTTGTAGAAGATATAGTTTTACTAGATCATTATTATTTACTGAATTATCGTTAAATTATCTGTAATGTTATTTGCATTTATACTTTTCTTCACTTAATAATTTTTGTAGAATACCTTGTGAGAATTTACAGGCAACTCGGTAATAATGTTCTGTACAGCTTTTATTAAGTGGCCACACTGTTTGTTTAATTTCAGAAGAAAGTTGAGGAACTCATCACCACTAAAGAGAGGAAATAAACAAATAGAAATCACTGATATGAACAATTTACTCTATTTGACTTAGCTAGTTATTCACTGTCTAGTCATAACACTTATTATATTCTTTAAAAAGTATCTGTAGAATAGTAAATTTGTATTAGCAGATGAAATAAGACATTAAGCATACAAAGGAAACCAAGTGTCCAGTCTTGAAGATCTCAAAGTTTGGGATAAGAGGCAGACCTACTATTATAACCAAATTATTCACAGGGACATATGAAGAAGGAACATAAAAGTCCTAGTATTTGAGTGTCTATTATGTGAAGGCACTGCATTTGATTTTACATTTATTATTTTTTAAATTCCTTCCAACAGCTCCAGTAAGGTATATGTTATTAACAGTAACTTACAGTTGAGATATCTAAAATTCAAGAGATAATGAACCTAGCATAAGTTGGAATGAGGCATCTTCCCTGGTGGCTCAATGGTAAAGAATCTGGCTGCCGATGCAGGAGACATAGGATACGTGGGGTTTGATCCTTGGGTCAGGAAGATCAGATCCCTTGGAGAAGGAAATGGTAACCCACTCCAATACTCTTGCCTGAGAAATCCTGTGTACACAGGAGACCAGAGGGCTACAGTCCACAGGGTTGCAACACAACATAACTGGGAATAGGGATTTCGTAACATTTCAGAGAGTTCATACTTAAACTGAGTCTGGAGCTTTTTTTAAGTAAGAGAAGAGATTCTGGACGGAGAGAATAGCAGGTGTGGAAGTATGGGGTTAGGAGGTCTCCAAAGTATAACTAAAGCACAATCATGTGAAAGTAGTAAAAAAAGAGGTTATATGGGATCATTTATTTAAGGAACTTTTGTGACATGCTAAAGAATGGAATATTATTTTCTGGATAATGTACAGTTACTAAGGGACTTTAAACAGGGAAGTAGAAAATAAGACTTTCGTATGAGAGTTTATTTGGGGTATGGTGTGGATTAAAAGGAAAACAAAAGTAGAAGTATAGAGAATAATTAGGAGATAGTTTAAGAAATGTTCAGGAGAATAAACTGAAAAAAAACTTGGTGATGGACTGCATGTAAAAGGAAAGGAAAGGTCTAGGGTGATTCTAACTTCCTTGGTTTCAGTGGAAAATGGCACTGCCAAGCAGGGAAGTGAATTTGGGGGTGGGTAGTAAAGAAACAAGTGGGATAAAGAGAGAACAATAGAGCATAATAATTAAGAATATAGACTCTAGCATCAGGAAACCCTGAGTTTGAATACAACTTCCACAGTGTTATGATCTCAGGCAAACCTAATCTTCAGCCAAATATTGCCATATCTCTAGAACTGAGATAACAGGACTGTCAGGAGGACCGAAAAGTGAAAGTCGCTCAGTTGTGTCCGACTCTTTGCAACCCCGTGGTCTATATAGTCCATCGAATTCTCCAGGCCAGAATACTGGAATGGGTCATCTATCCCTTCTCCAGGGGATCTTCCCAACCCAGGAATTGCATTGCAGGTGGATTCTTTTCTAGCTGACCACCAGGGAAGGAGGACTTAGGAGATACTATATGAAAAGCACATAGTATTTAATCTAGTACACAGATGGCATTCAAACAAACTTAATAATGTTGATGATGGCAATGATATGAGTGATGTAGGTGCAGTGATCAGTAAGTAGTAGAAAATGTCAGTCTTGTAGGTACTTTTCCTGGGGTCCACAGACTGACTCATGAGGCTACAAAGAATTCAGGGATCTGGTGAACTTATATGGGGAAAAATTACATCTTTATTGTCACTAACCTCTAAAAGAATTTCAGTATTACCTTCAACAGTGAATACAGGCACAAACAACAGAAGTATCAGAAGTGTCTATAATTTGCTAACCAATAGAAATCAAAATAATGATCATGGAGAAGGCCACCAAGAAAAAAGATACATATTGTAAAGAGGGGCGAATTGATAGGGGTTTAAGAAAAAAAGCTATCAAAGTAAAAGTAGCCTGAGAAAAAGAAAATCAGGAGTAATTTCTATTATGAAAGGAAAAGATTCAAGATGGAGGGAAAAAGTCAAGCATGTTAAATAATCAGGATTAATCCACTAATTCTGACAATGAAGAGACACTGATGACTAGATTAGTTTCAAAGACAGAAGCCAACTTATTGTGAAATCTACAAAGAAACTAACACAAGCTAATAGAAAGGATAATAGGTAACTCAAAGAAAAAGAAAAAATGAAAATTTTGATGAATAAACAGAATTATAATAAAAATAAGATATTATATTTCAGTGGAATGACAAAAATTAGGAAGATGATTAATATCAAGAGCTGACAAATCTGCAAGATGACCTTTCTGGAGTGTTACTTAGTGGGATCTATTATAACAACAACTCACACACATTCTAATACAATAGGGCCACAGTTGAAATAAGCAAATACTATTATAAACAAAACTACATAGTCTTAATGAATGAAAGGCAAATATATACCTTTCTTGTGATGTATAATTTTCAGGGCTACTGAATATGGATAGGCAAGTTATAAAAAACACAACTTTTATGCCTTTTACCATCTCTGTGTGAATAGATGCCCAGCCCCCACCCTAGAGCTATACAACCTACATACCTTTACATGGAATGCCTGATAATTCTGAACTTATTTAAAGAATTCCAGATAAGCAGATATGGCATAGGTATGGTAGACTATATCATTTGATCAAACTGTCATGTCTTTTACCGAGCCAGATACTACCAGGCTTCTCTCTGCCAGAGGATTGCATTTCATGTCCGAACGACATGAGGCTTGGCCAATGACTTGCTTTGGCAAATAAAATATGACTGGAAGTGACTGTGTCATTTTTGAACAGATGCTCTAAGAGCCACTGACTGGTTCTGCCAACTCTCTTTTCCCTTTGCCACAAGAGCAGCATATCTGAGGTGGGGCTGTTTCTCCAGCCTATTGGCAGAACAATAAGGAAGAGATTCACTGCAGCTGATCCATGATATAGATGGATCACATATTTCTGATCAAGAAATAAATTTTGTCACTATAAGTCAATTTAGATTTAGAAGTTATTTGTTACTGCAGCACAAAAAGTGTAAGTTGACTGAAACAATAGGCCACATTTAAAAATTTTGAAGCTAAGGATGAGGACAAAATTTATACTTTATACATTTTATTTTGTATTTGGGTATAGTCGATTAGCAAACAATGTTGTGATAGTTTCAGATGAACAGTGAAGGGAATCAGCCATACATAAAACTTGTATCCATTTTCTCCCAAAACATAGGTACTCCAAATGGAAGAACCATGTGCTCACTGTAGACTATCTGGAAAAATTAAAATAACCAATACTTTAATCACACAAATATAATGACTGGTATTATTTTCTTCCAGAATATTATAAAGGAACTAAGTATTTCTCATATGCATACATACAACTGGCATAACTCACACTCCATTTTATATTTGCCTTTTCTATAAGTATTTTTCTGTGACATTAAGTCTCAAAATAATTTAAGTGACAGAATAAAATCATATTGATGTAATGTAATCCAACCATCCACTTAACGTTAAATATTTGGAGTTTCCAAGTTTAGAATAGTTATAAACCATAGATGTGAACAATGTATTTTTATGTGAAAATTTGCATCTATACACTTTTTTTTAAGGAGAAATCATTTTCTAAGTAGGCATAATTTTGAGATGCCTTTGATACATTCAAGTAGATATCAGGCTTGGAGAAAAGGTTTGGGCAGAAACTGCTGAAAATGTCAAGACATGGGTGAAACTTAGTTATTTCTGTTCAAAAAAAAATCTCAAAGTAGTAATGAAATGGTGATCAGTACTTTTAAATTGCATTCTCTAATTCTGAAAACATATTAAGGCTAACTATAGAAGAAAGTAAAAGTACTGTGCATGTGTACTCTTGTAACAGACTATTTTATAAAATTGAACACATAGAAGAAAAGTATTTTAAAACAAATCAGTAGCTAAATTGTTAAAGTCACATTACCAGAAGATTATAATCAATCAGTTCAACTTTTCCTGCTGTTAGTTTTCTTATGACTTGATGACTAATTTCTTCTTTAAAGAATGACTTTGAACAAATGGAAAGTAAAACCTTTTCCATAACAGCATGTAAACAAAGTCTGTGATTTAATAACAAGGTCAAATTCCTGAAATATATGTCTGCTAGTTTTATTTTTTAAAAAATTTAGCAGTTGTAATATGTGAACCATTCAGGATTCTATATGTTCTTTAAATGTATTAAGCCTCACAGTGAAAATTCATACAGGCAACTCTGACATCCTATAAATAAATTATATTAAAATTTTAATTTGCAATTCAGTCATGTTGAACTTAGAATATTCCTTCATAGAAGCAATACATTAAAAAAGTAAAGACAGTGAACAAAAAGATTCAAGGTTTTCTGATTTAAGTCATCATCACAACTGAAATCCTTTACAATGTACTTACATATTCAAGAATTGTGGTTATTTTGAAACAGCGATGAAACATTATTTTGAATATAGATCATCTTGTTATAAGGAGGTATAGTTAGAGAAAGGGAAATAATTTTGCAATAACACTTTTAAAGAAATCTGCATCATCTAAATTATTCACTGTAAGACTTCTCTGAATTCTACAATGGTATGGAAACTTACTATTCCTGTGTTTAATTAATGTTTCTCATAGTTGCAATGTTAGTTTTAGGCAGGCTACACTAGTGATGCTACTACTGCACTTTTATGTCTTGTATTTTATAGCATATAACTTGGATGGACCTCAGGGAAATTAGGCTGATAGAAAAAAGACAAACAAAAATGGAAAAATACTCCAGGTTCGATGCATGAGCAGGGTGCTGAGGGCTGGTGCACTGGGATGACCCTGAGAGATGGGATGGGAAGGGAGGTGGGAGGGAGGGTCAGGATGGGGAACACATGTACACCCATGGCTAATTCATGTGAATGTATGGCAAAACCCACCATAATATTGTAAAGTAATTAGCCTCCAATTAAAATAAAAATGGAAAAATACTATATGACTGCATTTAATTTATGTAACATTCATGATATAACATCTTTATAAAAATGGATAACAAATTATTGTTGCTAGTTTTAGGGATGGGGGAGAGGTGGTGGGAGTTATGAAGGGGTAGTACGAGGTGGCCTTGTGGTGATAGTATGTTAAGTATATTGATTGCGGCAGTGGTTATGTGAAGCTACACACATGATAAAATTGCATAGAGCTACATACACACACACACAAATGAGCACAAGTATAACTAGTGAAATACAAATAAGCTATGTAAATTATATCAGTGTCAGTTTTCTGGTTTTGTTAGCATACTATAGTTAGGCAAGATATTAGACCAGGTAAGAATGGGTGAAGAAGGGTGCATAGAACATTCCTATACTTCTCTGCAGTTTCTTGTGAATCTATAATTAATTCAAATAAAAAGTTAAAAAAATGATTTAATATTGTGCAATATGTTTAAAAAATCAAACACTTATTTTCAAAATAACTTTAATTACTAATATTACTAATAATCAGTGTTTGACAAGTTTATAATATTAAAAAGGAACTTTATATATTGATAACATAATTTCATAAATCATTAAGGCTGAAAATAGAGCTGAGCTATATGAGAAACACATTTTTATTGCCATAAGCAAAAATATTACCTTTAAATTTTCAACTTGATACTTAAATGATTTAAAGAGAGTAAGAGATACACTATGAAAAATGCAAGATCTTTTAAATAGCTTGTTTAAAAAAATGCAATGAAAAAATAAAACAAAAATGTTTCTATGTGAATTAAGAAAATGCACTGTTTTGCTTCTTGGTATTGGTAAAACCTGCCTTGTAAAGTACTTTCTATCTCAGAACATGGTGTATAGCAAAATGAACTACCCATATCTCTGGAAAAATTATGGTATCAAGTAAAATAACTCAGACATTATCAAAATTCAACTGAAAAGCAAAGGTGGTTCTAAACAGTATTAATGTAAACCAGTAAGTGAACTTTACCTGATTTCCAACTTTGCCACTTCAGGTAATTCTCCAAATTTTATCTCTTCTACTTCCAGTTCTTTAAGGGCAGCCATAATTTTCTGCTGATCTCTACTGGTAATTCCATTCTAAGCAGAAATGATTTCAAGGTGCAGTAAGGTAGTCATGAAGAAGTGAAGTGAAAGTTGCTCAGTTGAGTCCGACTCTTTGTGACCCCATGGACTATACAGTCCATGGAATTCTCCAGGCCAGTATACTGGAGTGGGTAGCCTTTCCCTTCTCCAGGGGATCTTCCCAACCCAGGGATCAAACCCAGGTCTCCAGCATTGCAGGCAGATTCTTTAGCCAGCTGAGCCACAAGGGAATCCCCAAGGTAGTCAAACTTGTATAAAATTTGAAATTACTGAACAAGATCTACCTGATTAATTCTCATCTTGAAAAAAATGCATATTGAAAAAAAAATACTGAAAAATATACAAATTTGCTTGTAATTGGACTGACGAAGTAACATCATTAAAATATTTAGCTACATAGTGACTACAGTCAATTTTTTGTTACATAACAATGTGATAGATGCTAAAACAAATGACTAGGTTTTAATATACAATATAAACTTTCCAGAAAATCACAGTAAAATAATTTTTCCTACAAAATATTATCAGTGATTAAATGAGAATTAAGTCTTCCTTTTGCCTGTATTCTACCTTTAGTATTAACTAAATTTTCTATCCTGGATTTACCTATGTAATTTGATTTTCAGTGATGCTGAAGATTTCAAGTTTCCAATGTGTTCATACAGGGATATCATTCCTTTTTATTATTTTATGTATTAAAGTATCTTTGATGTTTCCCACAGCTATTTTCAAATTGTTACTAATAATACTTGATGGCAAAATAACTGATCATTTGAGAACCTAGCAAAAGGCAATATTTGAACAATACATTTTTAAGCCCCCATGTATAAAAAAATCACCTCTTATTTCTGAGTAATCTGTTTTATATAGTTTTACAAATCTATTTCATATTTAGAAACATAGCACCAGTTTTAATTGAGATGTCTTAACTAATATGAAGGAAAACAATACCACCTTTAAGTCTTCAAATATTGAGGCAAATTAATACTATAATAGAAAATTTTAGATATGGTTATCCATAAGCATATCTAATGAGCAACATAGCAAAAGATAACTCACAGTCTACAGCTGTAAAATTTTTTAAATATAAAATGAAAGGATTCAAAATATTAAAACTATGAAAGAATGTCTGGGGTTTTGAAACTGATACTAACCTTTGCAAGCTCATCTTTCCTCATGGTCAAAAGATGTCTTAAAGTTATTTCCCTTTCCTGTAGAAAAGGAAAAAAAACGCCGCCTTCAATATAGATGAAATAGTGGAAGGGGATACACATAGGCTAGTCAGTTATATGCTACCCTCCCAAACAACTTTCAACTTTCTAGAGGAGACAGCATATAGATAGTAGTAAGTGTAATAATATGCATAATGACCTAAAAAACATACGTTAGCTAGTTTTCCAGAGTAAAAAAACTGTTACAACTTTTACTTTCTTACATAAATAGCTCTATAAAATTTGATAGAAATTATGTTTTATGAGTAGTCAAAATTTATAACTGTATAAGATTTAACAATCAATAACATTTAGTTTTATTAAATAATTCTCAAATAGGAAGTTTCAAGATTGTACAATGAAACCCAATTCTAAACAACAAACCACCTAATTGAATGTGCATTCCTAGGGAGAGCCTATCTAAAACAGTGCTTTACTGCTGCAGCATCAGCTAAATGGCTGAGAACTGCCATCGACGCAAACTCCATAATGCATGCTTAAAATACCTGCAACAGTGCTTGTCATAGGATCTAATTTAATATCTATGACACTCCTACACTAGGTATTACCATTCTTTTGGGAAAAAAAGAGATTTAAGTAATACATTTCAGTTAATAATCATTAGAGCAAGACTCCCATACCAGGTTTGTTCAGTTTAAAATCTTGCTGCTCCTAATATTCTATACAGGAAGATTGGCAATTGGAAAAACACCCTAAGGCACAGATTTACATGGAGTTCTGCAAAGCTACGAGCAGTGGGTAAGAGCCTGATTCTAATTTCTGTAAATTTTTATAATACATTTTCAAAATGCTTCCAAGTTTAAAATGGGATGTACTATAAGTTATGCAGAAAAGTGCATGTCACTCTTTCATAAGCATGCTTATGAATTAACGTTACATTAATTTAATGTTATGTTAATCAATAAATAAACATGCATACACAGTTCATTGTAGTTTATACAAAATCTTACCTTCAATAAATCTGCCATATGTTCAAGTCCAAGACCATGTAAAAATATTTCCAGATCTCCAAATGCTGTATATGAACTATACATATTTATAGCAATGTCAATTTCAGAACAGACTATAAGTGTACAAATAATAAATATATATTTTAATGTACAAAAGAGAATAAGAATGATTGAGTCTATGTAGAATATACAGGTATACCTAGTTTTAATTGTGCTTTACTTTATTGCTTTACTTGCAAACATTTATTTTTTATAAATTGAAGGTTTGTGGCAACCCTCTGTCAATCAAGTCTATTGGTGCCATTTCTTCAATGGCATTTGCTCATTTTGTGTATCTGTGTCACACTTTTGTAATACATGAAATATTTCAAACTTTCTCATTATTATTATGTTTGTTACGGTGATTCGATATTGCTATTACAACTTGCTGAAGGCTCAGATGATGGTTACCATTTTTTAGAAATAAAGCATTTTAAATTAGTACATGTATTGTTTTTGTGGGGCCCTGGTAGCTCAGATGGTAAAGAATCTGCCAGCAATGCAGGAAACCCGGGTTCAACCCCTGAGTCAGGGAATGGCTACCCACTCCAGTATTTCTGTCTGGAGAATTCCATGGACCGAGGAGCCTAGCAGGCTACAGTCCACAGGGTCACAAAGAGTCAGACACCATTGAGTGACTAACACTTTCACTTTTTTCACATTGATTTTGTAGACAGAACGCTACTGCACACTTTAATAGACTATGTGCATGTGTGCTAAGTCGCTTCAGTCGTGTCCAACTCTTTGCAACCCTATGGACTGTAGCCTGTCAGGCTTCCCATCCATGGAATTCTCCAGGCAAGAATACTAGAGTGGGTTGCCGTGCCGTGGCCCCCCTCCTCCAGGGGATCTTCCCAACCCAGGGACTGAACCCATATCTCTTAGGTCTCCTGCATTGGCAGGTGGATTCTTTACCACTAGTGCCACCTGGGCTACAGTATAGTGTAAATACGACTTGTAAATTTGTGTAACTCACTTTATTATGACATTTGCTTTATTGTGGTAGTCTGGAATGTACACCAATATCTCTGAAATATGCCTATATCTGCAAATTTGATCTATGTTAAACAAAGGAATAAGAAATGTTTCTTGAATGAAGATTTAAGTAAACAGAGAAAATGGTGATAGTAAAATGAAACTCATCTTTCCTAAGAAGGAAAATATTTGCCAATATTTATACAGTGAACCCTGGAACAACACGGTCTGGACTGTGCGGGTCCACTTATACATGGATCTTTTTCAATAGTAAATACTACAGTAGTATACAGTCATGGATGTGAATTCATGGATGTGGAACTGCAGATATGGAGGAACCTTGGATACAGACTTTCCAAGGGGGACGGTCAGCATCCCCAACCCCCAGAATGTTCACGGGGAAACTGTATTCCTTGTAAGAGCTCTGGACATGAAAATCTCTTTAATTGTAGGAAGTAAAAATTTACAACAATTTAAAAATGTAGGTAAGTAGAGAATAATGTTGTGGCTATGTATTGAACAATTGTGTTTGGGGGGGTGGGGGCGGAAACGTATTTTTATTTTTAGCTTATAAAATCAGAAATCTGCTGTAAAGAATTAGAAAGCAAAGTGCAATCTAGTTTGAACACTAACAAAACCATAACCTCAGAACCTTTTAGAAATAAACTGTATTGTTGATATTTTATTTAAAGTAAAAAATAATTCTCTTTACTGTTTATATATATATATAAAACTTTTCTAAAATTCTGGAGAACCAAACACTCAAAATTCATACATTTTTAAGTAGTATTTTGAAATACTCATAAAAACTTAAAATATTGTACATTTCAAATGTCATCACTTTACTATAAGTAATAAAAACACACAATTTTTACTCATTTGTAGGTACTGAACAAAAACATGCTATGTTACCTAAATATGTGATCTTTTTCTTTATCAGAATCTGTTCTCAATAGTTTACTAATAGACTCTTCTTTAGTTAGCTGGTGAAGCTTTCCTTCCAAAGGATTTAAAGTCAAGGAAAGAAAATTGAAGATCTGAAAAAGTTATAATAAGAATTAAAGCAAGATAGTAATTAATAATATTTTCAACAAAATATACAACAAAACTAAAAATTCCATTTTGGTAAGTTAAGTCAGAAAGACTAAGTACTCAGGTAGTATTTTAAATACATTATTAAACAGAGAGAAAGTAAGAAGCATGACTAAGGTACATAAACCTCAACTGTACATCTTAAAGAGATGTGAAATTCCTTAGTTTTTGAAAACTTCTTAGTTCTAACTTTTCAGTAAGTTAAGGTTAAGTCATATAATCAGTCAAGATACAAAACAAATCTCACTTCAGGAAAGAATTTATGACTCAAAATAATCTTTGATATTCATACATTTCTTAGTATGTCAAATTCAGTATTATCCACCCTAAATTTAATAATGCAGTATATTAATGAAAAGTTTTCAAATTTTCAAAGCTTAGGAGAAAAACTGTAAATTTCTTTTTAAAGATTCACAGGGCTTCAGTGATTAGCACTTACACCAGAATAATATTGGAAATGTAGATATGAATTATAAAATGATAGGCATGTTTATAGGCTGCTTTAAAATAGAGGAAGTTATTTTACATGCAATAAAAATGACATGGTCTGACTACTGTATGGTAGAAACTTTGGAATGTCATAAGCTTCCAAAATCAGAAACTCAGTTTTAGAAGATCTTGACCTATATAACTTGGATTTAGAGTTGTACTGTATTTTATCCTTGCTTAGAAATTACAGACCTTTGGCTGAAAGCTTTCATATTTAGACCAAAAGTTTATATCTATAAAATTATTTAATGTATGGCAAATATTTACTACTGACTTTATTCTCTGAATGACAATAAATCATATACTCCCATATGTTATTACTTTATACCTTGTCAAATGTATAGGAGTAAATGTAGTTCAAAGGATTTAATTTTTAAATTGTCTAATATGTGTTAATTAAAGTTTAAAAACAATAGTTTACATGTGCAAATTTTGAAATTTTACTAGCTGTGTTAACACACTAATTTTTGAAAATTAATTAATTTTTGAAAATCAGTTGGAAGTGTTTAAATAAATAGTCTGTTACAATTTTATTTCTAGGGCCAGATGAGACTTTATTATCCCTTTATACAGCTTTTAAATTACCACATCATAAACGCCTCTTATTTAGTAAAAAGATAAATACTCTAGTAAACTAAAGTTTTCATTACCTGGCTGGGAGAAAATTACATACTGAAACATTTAGTAATAGATAAATTATTATTACAGTAGTGAGTTCTAACAAAATCATACAAAAGTTTTACAAACAATAATGTAAACTAAGAAAAATTAGCTAAACAACAGGATACCTCGAGATGTTTATTTCTTTTTGCAATTTCACTTGGTGTCTTTCCATCTTTGGTTTGTATCATTTTATTAGCTCCAAGTTCAAGCAACTTCAAAACTACATTTTTATGACCCTGACGTGCTGCCCATGTTAAAGCCTGTAAGTGGGGGAAAAAAAGATTGTTTAAAGAGAGGGAGTACATATGACACAGAGAAGAAAATTTCTCAACAGTATTTATGGCACAATAAAAAAGTGAACATGGTTAATTAATGGAATGATGCAATCTTATCATTTCACAATATAATGTAAACATATTTCCAATGTTGTAATCGCAAAGCAGACTGCCAGTGTTCACTGATTTTGTAAAACCAAATAATGTCTTAGTCAAGTGAAATTACAGAGTAAAATGATTTATCTACCAATCAGAGAACTGTTTTCTATAAAAAGGAACTCTATTTGTAGTCTAATAGAATCCAGGCTTTGCTATGTGTTACAGTTTCTTTTGTTAAGGGTGCTGACCAACAAAGGCAGATGATTTCTTTTTTCTCATTGAAACTGTTGCTTTTCTTTACTGAACAGCAATTACATCCCAGCCCTTCTGTAATTTTTACTTCTTCAAACCTTTCTGCCAACTACTGATAGTAAGATATCAATGTCCTAGAGATAAAAAGGAACACTGTAGAGTCGGTTCTCACAGTATAGCCGTTCTCATCCTGGGTATTAACTTCTGCTCCGTGAGCAACAAGGAGAGCAACAACCTGAGGGTGGCCGTCACGTGCAGCATACATGATTGGTGTCATAAGTCTCCTGAGGAGGAGGAAGAAAAGACAACTGTGTCAATGCTGCCCTTAACAGTTCTTCAAAGGCTGAACTTAACCATCAGGGCTGTTCTGAGAGCAAAGAAATACGAAAGCTTTTCACAAAGCAGGGGGGAAAAAAATCTAAAAATCCAATTTACCAGCAAATAAATAAAATATGAAGGAGATTACACTCTTAAAAGCACTGAATGCTTACACAGCACCCTCTAGTGAAGAAATGTGTCTTTAAAAATCACTAAATGAGCCCACACTTTTTAATATGAGGCTTCATTACTTTACCTATTCACATATCAAAATATCAGAGTACCTCACTATGCTTATGCTGGGAAAATAGTGATGAACAACACAAACAAGCGCCCCCACCGACCCCATGTTCTCAAAATTGCTCATTTTAAATGCTTATTACACTTTAAAAACTGTATTTTATTTAGTAAAAATGTAAGTTTAAGATCTCTTACTTCTTAATGTGTTCTATTATAATTCGACTTTCGGACTGAGAGAATTTCACCCCGAGGCTTACTTTAATAAAGACAGACATCAGCCCAACAGTTTTGCCAGACTCTGAGACTATGTTGTGGGAGAACACAAGTGGTCTCCCGCTAGTGGACCACTTCCCCAAATTAGAGTCAACCCCTCGACTTCTAGCAGTCATTCAGCTTCTGAACCTAATTACAAAGGATACCAGAAAGGTTCTATTAGTTCTACTTGGGTTGAACTTAGTATCACAGTCTGTTTTAAAGGAGATCTAGGATTCTGGGCTCAATCTTCCTGAGTCACCACAAATATCTGATCTATATACAAAGACCTTCACAAAAGAACAATAAATTAAATAATTTTACAATTCTCAGTTTTGATCTCATTAAGGAAGACTGTCTTGATTACTCATATTACATACACTACAGATAAACAATATTTCTCTGTAAGATTTGTTGACATAAGGTATATCCTGAATCTGGTCATTTCACACCAATGTCTTTACACAGAAAGTTTCACGCATTTATCCGTTCCTTCTATTTCCTGGTATGTTAAAATTTCAACTTATTATTAGAATTACATGCTAAGGTAGTTTGTCCAACACTGCCTCCTCTACCTTGAATTTCTCCTACACAGTGGCTTTAGTACACAATCTTGACAAAGTGAAGTGTGAATTGCTGGATAGCTAAGCAAATAGGGAGAATATATACAGTAGAAAGAGCTTGTTTGAGTAGACTGGTTATTCAAATTCTTTCCTAAGTCTAAATCAGACCGCTTGATGCTTCTCTTCCCACCTTCCTGACAACAGCTCAAATCTGTTCCTTCCAAGGTTCCCTATTTCCCAGAGCTTCCATTAACCAAATAACTCAGCCTAAAACTAAGCATCATTCATAACTTTTCTCCAGCACTCCACATACACGTCATCAGAAGGTCCTGTTCCCTATTTTCCTATCATATTTTGAATCTAACCATGTCTCATCAACTTGTTAGCCACTGTAAGCAGTCCATGCTATCACTGTGTTTCTCTGATTTGTATTTTTGCAGTAGCC
Source organism: Capricornis sumatraensis (assembly GCF_032405125.1). NCBI lineage: Eukaryota > Metazoa > Chordata > Mammalia > Artiodactyla > Bovidae > Capricornis > Capricornis sumatraensis. The sequence continues at coordinate 55,914,338 of NC_091073.1, read as the reverse complement.
TCATAACTGTTCTCCATGCTTCTGTTCTGGCCATGTATTCTTTTTGAAGATGCCAAGTTCTTCTTCTTTCAGAGACTGTGCAAGTGCTGTTCCTTCCACCCTTCCCTTGACCTTCATATTGTACATTCCATCTTTTCCAGGGGAGGTAACATGAAAGTCTGAGTGTCCTATCTGCTTGAAACTTATTACTGAAAATTTCTGAATCTGTACTGAAATTGTATTGAAAATTGAAGTTCTTTTAAATATCATTTTTTCTTATAACAGAATCTTAGAAAACAGCAGGGATATAATTTTCAGTCTGTAAATTCACAGAGACATAAAATGGCTTTTATAAATGCTTATGTCATCCTAGCTAGTAAAACTACTAGATTAGTATAGTTTGCAGACTAAGATGCTTCAGATCATAACTGAATATGTGTTACAATAAAGCTTCACTGATTTCTTAGTTGAATTTACTGAATGGGATAGCAAACTCCTATAATGGAGTCTAGATTATCTAGAAGGTGTATTTGTTGTTCATTCGCTAAGTCGTGTCCAACCCTTTACGACCCCACAAACTGCAGCATGCCAGGCTTCTCTGTCCATCACTATCCCTCTGAGTTTGTTCAAACTCATGTCCATTCAGTCAGTGATGCCATACAACCACCTCATCCTCTGTTGCCCCCTTCTCCTCTTGCCCTCAATTTTCCCCAGCATGAGGGTCTTTTCCAATGAGTCAGCTCTTCCCATCATGTGGCTGAAGTATTGCAGCATCAGCTTCAATATTCAATATTTCAGAGTGTTACTTAGCTTCTGAAAGTTATTAGAGTTACTGATACTATCAATAATGTTGCATGACCATTTTGAGAGGGGACAGAACAATTCTTACAGTGGTTTTATATCTACAGAAACTTCTAACATCTATTGTTTCCTGCCTGTCATAGATTAATAAAATCTAAGTTAAGTCTTTAATCTTACAAACTCTTATGAACTTATAAATGGTCTTATTATAAACTCTTCAGGGAAGTTATAAAACTTTTAACTGGTTTGATCAAATGACATGGTAACAATTTGTGCTACTGATAACTTTACTTTCAATATTAATTTCCATCTTATTTATCTCCTGAGATTTAATATAAAGAATTCTTTACTTCCCCTTCTGTTTTGTTCTGCCCGCTCCTTCCAATACATAACTGCTTTGGCAAAGGTCAGCAGTTACTTGGACTCCTTTTATTTTTCTAGCATTTAAAGGTATGTATTTCAAGAGGCTGCTGTCCTCAATATTCTTCCATTTTCACTACCTAAACAACATACCTGTATGGTTTCACCTACTCTCATGACTATTGTTAATGCACTGGTGGCTGCTGAATCTGTATCTCTAGCCCAGGCTTTGCTCTTGTGCTCCAGATCATATCTGTCATTTCCACCTGGGTATCCCAACAAAATTCAAAACCAACATATACCTAAATCTGAAGTCACCATCTTCCCTCCAACACATAGTACCCTCTGTTATTACCTATCTCCATGAACAGCATCACAGGTCCATCATGACCCAACCCAGAAGCCTGAATGAATTTATCTATGACTCCTCATGTCCTCATAGCTAACCCAGCTTTCCTGCCAGTTTTACCTCCTTCCCATCATTTGTACCTGTACTTTACACTCGCTTCCTTCCTTGTCTTCAAGTCCTCATCACTTCTTACATGGATTACTGCATGCAACAGAATCACAACTGGCCTCCTTGTCTCCAATCTTTCCTCTACATTTGTAAACCTCATCAAATAAATTCAGTTTGAAGTTTTCAGGGTTACACCTATGAGGATCTTCGTAAGTCCTCTGTCTACCTCTCTACCTTTTGGTACCTGCCATCCGATTCCATTCCAGTAAAATACTTCAGTTCTTCTGCAGGCATGAATTCGGCTCTCTCCTCTGCCTATTTCCAGAGCACTTCTGGTTGATATGTCCTTTTGCTTTTCAACAAATGTATTCATAATCTACTTCTGGGGTTAATCTTAGAAGCCAGCATGCCCAATTTTTTGATGATCTGTCTCATCTTAGATAGCAACCCCACTCTCCTCTATGTTCTCATAGCACTCTGGGATTATTTTAATCAGGTCACCTTTCATGTCAAAGTATTTGTTCAATTCATCTGTTTTCTCAACCAGAATATCAGTTCTTTGAGGATAATGATCCTGAAAGTGTGAAAGTGAAAGTCACTCAATTGTGTCCGACTCGTTGTGACCCCATGGACTATACAGTCCATTGACTTCTCCAGGCTAGAATACTGAAGTGGGTAGCCTTTCCCTTCTCCAGGGGATCTTCCCAACCCAGGGACTGAACTCAGGTCTCCCGCACTGCAGATGGATTCTTTACCAGCTGAGCCACAAGGGAAACCCATGATGATCCTGACTTGTCTCTATATCCACCACCCCGCAAACCATGCAGTAACTAGTATAATGGTCTGCTTCTCTGCTCTGTGTCATGTGTACATTTAATACAGGCAGAGTTTTCTTATCTATTACATCATCTCATGTCTACTGATTGTGTTAGTCAGCTCATCTATATCCTTACTCAATTTACATATATTAGATTTGTGTAATGAGATAAATACTGAAATTTCCTCCTATCATTGTATTTTGATCTACTTCTTGAATTTTAATAGGTTTCAATTTATGGATTTAGCAGTCATGTAGTATAGTGTGTACAGGTCTGTGTTATATTTTCATTGATCTTTTTTTTTCACTATAGTACAAAATTTATTCTGTTTATTGTATATAACATTAGTAATAGCTGGTATTGATAATCCTGATTTCCACGGGTTTACCTCCACATGTAATGGGATATTTCATACCCATTTTCTTCTAATTTTCTTGTAATAGCATTTAGCCATCTTTTGTTTTTAAGCCAATATTCAGTTGAAAAATTCAGTCCATCCTCATTTAGCATAATGACTGATATATCCGACAATACTCTTCTGTCTTGCTGGTGCAACAAAATCACCATTCACTACATTTCTCCCCTTGAAAATCTTATTCTGCTTTTCCTCTTTTTAAAATGCCATTAAACATTACCCTAGTAAAACATTCTCTTATAGGTGAGCAAGATGAGACTTGTTTCTCCTAATAAGATTATGGTTTCCTCATCCACCAGGACACATTCTCCCTACTTGTATACTAACAGAATAAAGCCTCCTGAATACTCTTTGTTTCCTTTCTTCTCCTGGGTATCCCCCAACTCACTGCAAACTACAGCTCTTACAATCTGTTGGCATAATCTAGTAATTATTAGAATTTGGCTTGCATTTTGTCTTGCCATTTCCAGAATCCTTGTGTAGCAGTCGCAATTCACAGTCCCAGTCTAATATTATCTATTAAATACATATTTATTAAAATTCATCCCTCTTCAATGCTTTCTCTTTATCCTCCGCCTTCATGAGGTCTCTGGTTCTTTTTGGTTTTGCTAGTCTTTTTTTCAGGCATTTTCCTCAGCTAGGGTGCTTAGGTAATGTATTTTCTGAGTTGCTGCATATCTTTGACAATCTTTTTTTCCAACCTGAGAGGCACAGCTTGATTGAGAATAAGATCTTTAGGCTGTATACCTTCATCTAAGTGAAAATGCAATTTCATTCTTTTCTAGTTTCAGCTGTGCTCATAAGAAGTCTGATGCCACTGTAATCTTTCTACTTTTCATTGTTAAAAACTTAATTCTTTCTGCCTGGAAACTTGTAAAAATTTCCTCTTTGTTTTTAGAGTTTACACATTCTAATCAGAATTTATGCCTAGAAGTGTCTTTTTTTTTTTTTCCTTCCATCAGTCCAAACTAAAGCTTGAGAACTGTCCAAAAATGTAGGGTTTTTTGTTTGTTCCTTTGTTTTGATATGCATTTATGATAGTTTTTCAGCTTAAGAACAATTTCTTTTTACCAGACTTTTATTATTACCAGTCTTCCATGTTCCTCTTTCTTTCCTGAACTTTGAATTGAAATGCCACAATTTTTAAGTTTCAAGAGATCTTTCTTCATGCTGCGTTTAGATCTCCTTGTGTGTTCATAATTTTTAATTCCGGTTTTTTGCCTTTTTCTGTCAGCAGTTTTATTGTACTAGGCAAATATTTTAATTGTCAGTCTTTTCACTAGCTGCTGGGAAATTTGTTTGTTTGTTTTGTATTGGCTCTTTAGGGCTCAGGTCTAGCAGTTGTAGTATTTTTTAATGGCAGAAATCCTTATAGATATTGAAAATCAAGTTTCTTATGCAGTGGGTCTATAGTTTAAGGTTGTTAGCTCCCTCCAGAAGTATCTAGAATCTCTCTCTGCTTTCCTATCTTCCAGAATGTTCCCAACCTCTGGGATAACTAAGCCCACTTGTCTAAGTGGCTAAGAGAACTTAGCCCATTTGTTTAGCTCTAAGTCTTTAATAAGAGTCTGGAAACCTAAGACATTCATGCAAGATCAGCTCTGCTCCAGGTCCCAGATGTCCTAATGTCAAACTTTTGTGGGGTCAGCTGCTCTCCATCTAAGCTTACAACCTAACTTCCTACCCTTGAGGAATGGAGCTTGTATGTTTTGCAGGGATAGGAACACAAGCCTGAGTCCTCATCAGCACCCAGCTCCCTTAAGGTCTTATCAGCCCAAGGCTTGGGAAAGGCATAGTTTGGAGTTGAGAACAAAGAGGATGAGAATGATGTTCTGGTAGCCAAGTTTCCAGATATCCTATGTCATGTTTATAAAGACCATTGCCAGTCCAACATATATTCATCCACATTTTCATCTAGTAATTTTATTAAGCATCTGTGTGACTTTGTATTGTTTAATTTTTAAATATTTTGAGGCATATGAAATTACTCTGGCATGAGATTGGAGCCCTGCATTTTTTTTGGCCGTACCACACAGGATCTTAGTTTCCCAACCAGATATTGAACCAGTGTCCCCTGCACTGGAAGTGTAGGGTCTTAACACTGGACCGCCAAAGAAGTCCTCTTGCATTTTTTTTTATTCTTCTCCCACCCCACCCCCTTGGCAACCACCAATCTGTTCTCTACATTTGTGATTCTTGTTTCTGTTTCATAGATAGGTTCAACTGTGTCATACTTCAGATTCCACATAGAAGTGATAACATACGGTATTTGTTTTTCTGACGTATTTCACTTAATATGATAATCTCTAGTTGCATTCATATTACTACAAATAGCATTATTTCATTCTTATAGCTGAGTAGAATTCCACTGTATATATGCAACACATCTTTATCCGTTCATCTGCTGATGGACCTTTATGCTGTTTCCCTGTTTTGGCTAGTGTGAATAGTGCTGCTATGAACACAGGGGTGACGTATCTTTTTGGACAAGAGTTTTGTTTGGATATATGCCAAGGAGTGGACTTGTTGGTTCACATGGTAATTCTACTTTTAGTTTTCTGAGGAACCTCCATACTGTTTTCCACAGTGGCTGTACCAACTTACATTCCCACCAGCAGTGTAGGAAGGAATGTAAGTTTTCCCCACATCCTCTCTGGCATTTGTTATTTGCTGACTTTTTAATGATGGCCATTCTGACCAGCGTGAGGTGGTAGCTCAGTGTAATCCTGACTTGCATTTCTCTAATAATTAGCACTGTTGGGCATCTTTTCATGTACCTACTGGTAACCTATATTACTTCTTTGGAGAAATGTCTCTTTAGGTCTTCTGCTCATTTTCCAATTGCATTGGTTTTTTTGCTTTTGTTTTGTTGTTCTTGAGTTATATGAGCTGTTTGTATATTTTTGGAAATTAAGCCCTTGTCAGTCTTGGATCATTTTTTCTTCCATTCTGTAGGTTGTCTTTTCATTTTTAAGCTTGTGCAATTGATTAGGTCCCATTTGTTTATTTTTGTTTTTATTTCCATTGTCTTGGGAGACTGACCTAAGAAAACATCAGTATGAGTTATACTTACTAGAGAATTTTGTTATCATATGATCTCTTATGGGAGTTTTATGGTGTTGTGTCTTAAGTCTTCAAGCCATTTTGAGTTTAGTTTGTGTATGGTGTGAGGGTGTGTTCTAACTTCATTGATTCACATGCAGATGTCCAACTTTTCCAACACCACTTGCTGAAAAGACTATTTTTCTCCCATTGTATAGTCTTGCATCCTTTATTGAAAATTAACTGGCCAAATGTATATGAGTTTATTTCTGGGCTCTCTATTCTGTCCCACTGATCATATGTCTATTTTTGTGTCAGTGCCATAAAGTCTTGATTACTATAGCTTTGGAGTATTGTCTGAAGTCTGAGATGGTTACTTCTCCTGCTTTGTTCTTCTTCTTCAGCATTGCTTTGGTAATTCTGAATTTATAATCATTCCATATGAATTTTAGGATTTGTTCTATTATGTGAAAAATATCATGGGTAATTTGATAGGGATCATGTTAAATTTGTAGACTACTTTGGGCAGAATGGCCATTTTAACAGTATTAATTCTTCCAATTCAAGAACATGGGATATCTTTCCATTTCTTTGAATCATCTATAGTTTCTTTTATTAATGTTTTATAGTTCTCAGTATACAAGTCTTTCATCTCCTTGGTCAGCTTTATTCCTAAGTATTTTATTTTGGGAGATATGATTTTAAAACATATATATACATATATTTTTTACATTCTCTTTCTGATATTTCATCACTGGTATAGAGGAATGCAACCAATTTCTGTATGTTAATCTTGTATCCTGTTACCTTGCTGAATTCATTTATCAGTTCTGGTAGTTTTTGTGTGGAGTCGTTATAATTTTCTCTATATAATTATCATATCATCTGCATATAATACAATTTTATCTCTTCCCTTCCAATCTGGATACCTTTTATTTTCTTGTCTGATTTCTGTGACTAGAACTTCCAGTACTATGTTGAATAGAAGAGGTGAGAACAGGCATCTTTGTCTTGTCCCAAATTTTAGTGGGAAGGCTTTCAGTTTTTCACCATGAGTATGATTATATTGGCTATGGGGAAACCAGCATTTTTTACCCCTTCAAATAGCTGTCTAAATCCCTAGCACCAAAATGATGATCCACTTTCTCCCCACTAGTCTGGATGCCACATTAATCGTTTAATAATTTCATGTATTCGTGGATTTCATCCCAGATTTTCTTTTGTTTTACTTTTAGAGATCAGCAATTCAGAGTTTTCCACTAATAACACACATTTTAATTATTGTGATTGTAAAATACAAGCCAAATTACATACTACTTTTTAAAATGACATATTGATTTTAAAAAATTACTTAACTTACACATATGTATTTTTCCCTCAGAATACTACAGATAATTAATAATAAGAGTTGGGTATCTTTCCAGATCTCAGCAAACAAAAAGAACAAATTTTACATATATAAATGTGTGCAGGAAAAACATTTTTTAATATAAGTAATATCATGCTGTTTATGTAGTGTTTTGACTTAAGTTCCCTTTGAGTATTGCTTTGTGTGAATCACACAGGTTTTGATAACAATGTGATATAATTGTGTTCAATTATCATTTTCCTTTAAAATCCTTAATCTAGAAGTTATTAAAATATGTAATTTAAATACCTGCTTTTATGCATTGAGGAGGCTTTTGGTTATTAAATTCTAAGTTTGTTACATTTTGATTAGTGAAAGTGTTCTACATAATTTTTTAAAAGGGAATTTATTAAGGCTTCCTATATGTAGGACACTACTATAAAAATAATCCGTGTGTATTTGAAAATAATCTATATAAATTATGTTGGAGTCAGAATTCTAGATAAATATGAATTAGACATGCTTGTTAAATGTTATCTTAATCTCCTATATCTTTACTTTCTGTCTTAATACATTTATACTAAAGACTGAAAGATAATTATAGATTTTCTATTTCCTTTCCAGTTCCATAATTTTCATTTCATATATTTTAAAGCCATTTATATTAAAACTGTTCTTGTTAAATTTTTTGCTTTTATCAAAATGAATACTTCCTCTTTGTTCCTATAAATAATTTATTATCCCAGAGAGTTTCTGGGTTTTTTTGGTCTTGTTATCCACCAGGTATAGGTACTTTCAAAATGAATATTTTTTTATCATTTTATTTTCAACTTTTATGTATTATTGTATTTTAGCTGTGATTTCATTGGCTTTTGGTTTTAGCCATGGGCTTCCCTGGTCACTCAGCTGGTAAAGAATCTGCCTGCAATGCAGAAGACTCCGGCTCGATCTGTGGGTTGGAAAGATTCCTGGAGAAGGAAATGCCTACCCACTCCAATATTCTTGCCTAGAGAATTCCATGGATAGAGGAGCCTGGCAGGCTATAATCCATAGGGTTGCAAAGAGTCAGACATGACTAAACACAGCACAACCCAATTCAGCCAATTTATCTTTGTTGAAGAGTCAGACACAACTGAGTGACTTTCACTTCACTTCACTTTAGCCGTATGTGAGTTAATATTATAATCAGTGAGCTTTACCAACTAGTTTTCTTTTATATTAATATAGTTAAAGTTATTTGTGACACTATATTTTTGCACTTTTTATTTATCATGTTTCCACGATAAATATATGCATTTAAGTCTTGTCGGACTGAATCAAGTTCTGTGTGTTCTATCCACCCTCTAGCGCCACTACTGCCCCTTGATCTGAAAGCTTTTAACAATCCTTCTTTTCTTCTGGTACAACAGTCCCTTCTTATCCACAGGGGATATGCTCCAAAACCCCCAATGGATACCTGAACAGTGGATAGTACCAAACCCTACATATACCATGTTTTTTTCTATACTAATGGGAGGGCAGCATACACAGTGTGGATATGCAGGACAAGGGATGATTCATGTCCTGGATGGGACAGCGAGATATTTAATAACATTACATAGAATGGCATGCAATTTAAAACTTATGAATTGTTTATTTCTGCAATCTTCCATTTAATATTTTCAGACTGTAGATAACTACAGGTAAGTGAAACTACACAAAGCAAAACAGAAGATAAGAGGGGAACTACTGTGCTTATTACTTTTAAATCCTTTTTGCTTTTTTTCCTAACATCCTTCACCTTACCATTTAACAACAACTAAAGTGAATAACTTTGGTCTCATCTGAGGGGAGAAGTTTAGTTTTATTTTGCTTCATTCTTTTCTCAGCTACCCACATTCCAAACTTGTTATCATGAAAATTTAGTATACCACATACACTTTTTCTCTGTCTTTTTTATGGTCAATAGTTATTTCAATTTACCAATATATTTACTAATCTCTTTGTTCAACATTGTATCTTATATCTCACTACCTCTGAGTTTATTTTCCTTTTTGTAATTAACTTTCAAAATTTATTTTTAAGAGTCAGTTGAACATAATTCTTGACTGGTAGCACTTTTCTTTGAAATATGTAGGAGGTATTTTAGTTTATCAAATGACTGGAATCACCTATTGGCATTTAATTACTAAATATCCTGTAATACACAGTATAATCCCACTCAAGATGTCACTTGTATTTTTGCTTAAGATGGTAACTTTAAGCTCTTGTAGATAAGAAAATGTCTTTATTTTTGCCTTCACTCTTGAATAACAGAATGGCTAAACATAGAATTATAGTTCAAAGTTTATTCCTCAGACCATCTGTCTTCTCCCATATATAGTTGTTATTAAGAATTCTAATGTCAAATGGTCATTTCTTGATAAGAATTGTCTTAGTGAACTGTCTTTTCTATAGATAACATTTAGGAATTTTGCCTTTATTCTTGATATTTTAAAGTTTATTATGATGTGTCTCCATGTGTGCGCTCAAGTTGTGTCCGACTCTTTGTGAGCCCATGGACTGTAGCCTGCCAGACTCCTTGTCCAAGGGATTTCCCAGGCAAGAATACTGGAGTGGGTTGCCATGCCCTCTTCCAAGGGATCTTCCCAATCCAGGGTTCAAAGCCATGTCTCTTTCATCTCCTGCTTTGGTAGGCAGCTTCTTTACTACTGCGCCATCTGGGAAACCGCGATGTGTCTATATATTTTAAGTTAAAATATAAGTTATATATCTTCATCATTATGTGTATAAATTTTAGTTTGCACTTGGTAGACCTTTCAATCCTAAGGATTTGTGTGTTCAGTTTGGGAACATTCTTGGCCATGACTACTTCAAATACAGTTTAGCTTCCATTTCCTCCTTCTGGAATTCTTATTACGGCAGATGTTGTAACTTCTGGTGAGGTTCTCCATGTCTCTTACCTTTTCCTTTATAACTTTTTGTGTTGTATAATGCTGGAGATTTCCTCACATCTATCTTCCAGTCTACTGATTAGCTCTTCTGCTGAGTGTCATCTGCTATTCTTCACACATATTTAGGTTAATATTCAATAACAGTTTGTTTTTCATAATTCACTCTATTTGTTTCATAATTCCTGTTTGTTATTTTGTGGAAGAAAATCCCTCTTTTATTCCTCAGAGGAATATAGTCCTTTTTAGATGCTTTTGCTTTTTCCACTGTATCTAATCTAAGTGAATCTTCTGTTAGATTTGTTGCCCTTGTTTTGCGATGCTTACATTCTCTAGGTTTTGATGCTCTGTGGTTACGATCTTCTACGACTTCTGGGTGGCACAGTGGTAAAGAATCTGAGTGCCAATGCAGGAGATGCAAGAGACACCAATGCAGCAGATGCAAGAGATGCAGGTTGACCCCTGGGTCAGGAAGATTCCCTGGAGTAGGAAATGGCAACCCACTCCAGTATATGTGCCTGGAAAATTCCATGGACAGAGGAGCCTGGCAGGCTATATAGTCCATAGGGTCAAACATGACTGAGCAACTGAGCACACCCATCTTCTGGCCTAAAAAGACCCCTTCAGCATGGAAATCTCAAGCCAACAACCCTGGCCTGAACTATCACTAATGCAGTTCTTAGGGATTACCAGAGAGGGTTCCCCTTTGTTTCTTTCTTTAGGGAGTGACTCCTTTTCCATTCCAGAGATAACTCCCTTTCTTGTTTCAAACAGAAGTTTATTAAAACTTTAAGGAAGTCTAAAGTTTGCTGTGGAAGGGCAAAACTTTAACATATGTTCAGTTTAACATCTTGAAGTCATAAAATTAGTTTTCAGAAAATTCCTGGTCTTTTATTGGTCATGTTTTTCTTTCAGAACTTTTAGACTCATTTCATCAAGTTAAAACAATTCCCCTGGCACTCTGAATAGCATGTTTAATTTTACAAACTAATTTAAATTAAAAAAATGTCTTTTTTAATGCTGAATCACCCAGCCAAGGAAATGGCATGGCTGTTTATTGAATCTCTTTTTGTTTTAGTCAGTATAGTTTTAAACTTCTCTTCATTTGGATCCTTCACATTTTTTTTTACATTTACCTTTAGATATTTATGGTGTTTTTTTTTTTTTTTTTCCACTTGTGAGACTTGGCTCTATTCTCCAATTCTCCTAAAGCTGGCTCTTATTTGCAAATTGGAAGCTGACTGAATTTTGCATATTAGGTAACAGAAAACTATCTGACTTTATGATTACTATTTAGAACAGTTTCTGAGTTCATGCTTGGGTTTACCAAGTATATATTCATATAATCTAAACTATAAATGTGTCTCCTCTTTCCTAATAAAAAAGAAAGACCTTCATAGTTAGATCAAAGGTAAGATAGTTCAATGGCTTAGAACAGTAGCTGGCAATTTTTTCCTGTAGAGGGTATGAGAGTAAATTATTTTAGGCGTAATGGGGCATATAGGGCTGTGTCAAAACCACTCAACTGCTACTGCAGCGCAAAAGTGGTCACAGACAATACATAAAGGAATGAGCATGGCTCTGTTCCAATCACACTTTAAAGGATTGCAAAAAGCCTAGTTTAGAGTATAAGAAGTGTATCTAAAAGTAAAGTCGATCAGCCAAAGTTAAAATCTAGTCTTCAGTATTTATTGGCCATATAACCTTAGGCAAGTATCTTAAACTGTCTCTGTCTTAGTTTCTACAACTTTACATAGTATGAAGAATAGTTTCTGTATTTGTGGCACCTATTTGTGATATTATCATAATCTGTGGTAATGAAATAATAATGTTCAATAATCAGAATTGTACTAGGCATAAACTAAATGCTCTGTCATTATTAACTATTTCTATTATTTGTATCTCTTTTCTTCTCTTACATGGCTATATTCATCTAATAAAATTTTACTAAGGTTACAAAAATCAGAATAAGATTTTAAGTTTTATAAAAACACCATTCTGGCATCTATTATAATGATTACCTCCTTTTTAAAAGCTCTTGACATATTTATAGAATTTATTTCTCTGATATTGAGACATTTTCCTATGAAATAGAAATTCTGACATGAATCCCACTTGATTGTTATATATTATTTATTCATTGCGCAGATAACATTCACCTTGTTGGTACTTCATTAAGGAATTTTTGTATTTATAATCATAAATGAGATTGATTTATAAAGTCTGTTGGAGTGGATAATTTTTTTTACTGGATTTAAAAGTTAGAATTATGTTTGTTTTATTAAAAAACTAAAAGGTTTCCCTCTCTTTTTATACTCTGGAATTATTCAAGTTGAATTAGTATAATATATTCCTTGGAAGTTTAAGAAATGACCTCTTAAACTCTCTGAGTCCAGGACATATTTTGGAAGTTAGCTTTATGACAGTTTTTCTCAAAAGGCAGATAAAAATCACAGCATAAAATTAAAAAAAAAAACAGAAACAGATAAATAAATAAAAAATTAGAAATAGCACCTTCAACACATGTAATAAACTAAAAAAATTCCATATACAAAAAGGTCTTATAAAATCAATAAGACACATGTGGACCATCAAATAGAAAAATGGTCAAAAAGATCAGACACAATTAATAGAAAAATAAATATTTATAAATCACTAACAAAAATGTGGAAGACTAATCAATTATTATTGAAAAGAACATGAAGTATTATTTATAAATCATACTGAAAAATTTAGAATATCAAAATATCCAGCAATATCATTATGTGGGTTCTTTCAAATACTGTGGGAGGTAGTATAACGTGATTCCATTTGTCAGAAGACAATTTGGCAGTGTCTATCACAATTCTAAATATACATACATGTTTTAGTTAGAAATTCCATTTTAGGAATATATTCTATAGAAAACCTACCCAACTTGACAGAGATGTTCACTGTAGCATTTTTATCATATTAAAAACCTGAAAATAATCCAAATGTTCTTCAGTAAAATATTAGGTTAACTAAGGATATCACATTTATATAGTAAAATATAATGCAGTCATTATAAAGAGAACTGTATCTATACATACTGTATAGTGCCCATGAAACACTGTTTAAATAAGTCAGTTGAAATATAGTACATAGGATAAAATCCCATTTAAAAACAAAGGAAAACAAAAGAAAAATGCTAACACATGGAACAAGTTCTGTAACAATATATAAGAACCAACTACATTATAGGGAAAACAGAAGACTTTTCACCTAAGTTAAACATTGTTTAAAAAATGTAATAGGAATCTTTTATGACCAGAATTTTAAATAAAATTTAAAAACTATCTGGAGGTATACTGGAACAAATCTTCAAATTCAGGCAAAATTACTTGCTAATTTTAATTCTTTGGTAAGAGCAAGTCTTTTAGCTGGACCTCCTGGCCCCAGTTCATCTCAACTGCTGACAGAATAACCTTTATAAAATACTAATATGTTCAGTCTTAAAGTTGTTCAATAGCTTTCAGGATGAATTCATGTATTTCAGCATGGCTCACACAGGTTACAGGTTATATCTAGCCACTGCCAAATTCTGATTCATTTTCTACTCTTACATCATCTGCTTACATAACTTAAAATTGCCCAGATGAATTATGCTCTCGTGTCCTTCTCTGTCTGTACACGCACCATCCTCTACAGTGAATATTCCATTCTGCCATCTTGAGCTGGCCAAATCTCACTCATTCTTCAAATCTCAGTTCAAAAGATAAATCTTCAGAGAGCTTTTACTTGTCTTCTACATCTCGATTAAATTCTAATTTCTATTCCAGAAACACTCTTAATCATCTCTAATCTTACAATGTTGTAAATCGCTACAGTGTTATAATATCTTCTATTATATTATCAAATACAGTAGGGTCAGGGACTGAGTCTTTTATCTTGTATCTCCTAGTACTTAGCACATATTGCTTAACAAAGTCTAGCTGAATTTACTAGTGATACTGTTTGTTTTTTAATTCAACTACCAAATGTCCTCAGAACTGTTAGTAATCAAGCGTTGGTTAAAAAGAATAAAAATTATGCAGAATTTTTTTAGTGGATGATAGAGCCTTTATACATCTTTCTGGTTATTTCTTTTCAATAAAACCTCCACTAGAGGGCATACAAAGAAAAGCAGAACCAAATGCTCAACTCTGACAGCAGGAAAAAAATACCTTCTTAGTGGTATCTTTATTACTTCTCTGTACCAAGGGAAAAACAGCTAGTTTATCTTCCTGTCACATTTTTACTGTAAACGTCAGTGTTATCTACTATTTTTAGTCCCAGCTTTTGGCTGGGAGATTAATGAAATAACTATGATAAAGGAGATTTTGAAAATTATAAAAGTCTCTGAATTGAACATTCATTTCCAGTTATTTCCAGTTTTATGACATTAATGTTTCCACTAACCAAGGCTATAAAAGCTGACAAAATACAAAATATGTCTGAAGGCACTGTAGTAGATCGAGGCAGCTAAAATATGAAAAGTCAGGATCCTAGAGAGAAAAGAAGCCTTTACTGGAATCCTACATTCTCTGACAGGTTTTCCCTTGTGACACCTGCCAATTCCTGGCTGGCATAAGTAGGCCTTACTAGCTAGAGACAGTCTGGAATAAAGGGAATAGCAGAAAAGTGGCCCTGCAGAGAAGGGGTCTTTTGCTGGGCTTTTACCTTCAAGGTATGTTGAGATTCTTAAACTACACAAAATATGTGTAGAGAGGGAGAAAGACAGACCACAAATGAGCCGCTAAAAGGTGAAAAGCTGAGAAGGGCTTTTAGAGAAGTCGTTCAGTCGTGTCTGACTCTTTGCGACCCCATGGACTGTAGCCTATCAGGCTCTTCTGTCCATGGGATTTTCCAAGCAAGAGTACTGGAGTAGGTTCCCATTTCCTTCTCCAGAGGATCTTCCTGACCCAGAGATTGAAGCCAGGTTTCCCGCATTGCAGGCAGACGCTTTACCGTCTGAGCCACAGCACTCATAAAGTTGAGGTGACAAAAAGCATTCATGACCCTCAAAGGGAGAGGGTGCTCAAGTAAACCCCTAAATTTGAGTTAAGACCACTGAAGGAGTATAGGGGAAACAGACTAAACCCAATACCCAGGCATGAACTAATGTAGAACCCTGATCTAATCAGGGATTAACTGCCAATCAGAAAAAAAACTAAGTATTTTCTAGAAGCAGACAGACCTATACAAATGTTCATACATTATTCAATCAAAAATAATTAGGCATATTAACAGACAACCAAGTGACCAAAAGAAAGAAATGATAAAAACAGACCCACAGAAATTATGAGAAACACACTTTAAAAATCAGTGTGATTAACAGCTTCAGAAATAGAAGACAAGTGAAATTTTTAATTAGAAACTCGAATTTCAGGGAAAAAATAGAGGAAAGCATAAATTCTGGATGGAAAATAGGATTACTGAAATTAAGAAGGTAATGCATGGGTTTAATAGATGAGCTATAGGAGAAGAGGATTAGTCACCTGGAAACTAGGCCAGGAGAAAATACTCAGGAAACTATTATAATAAATGGCGAGGAAAAAGATGGAAAGTAAGGAAAAGAGACATACATGATATGGGTGTAATGGTCTAAATCCTGGAAAGAGAGGAGAGGGAGCATGAATCAAAAGCAGTTTCTTAATACTAAAAATATGATGAAATAAACCAAGCAACAGATTCAAGTTCTATGAACCTCAAGCTAGAGAAATTGAAAGGAAAGAAAACCTAGGGATATCATACATAGCAAAGGTGCCCAAAACAAGAGGCAAAGAGAAAATCTTAAAATCTACCATAGGATAAAGCCAACATATTCAAAGCATCAATAAGAATAACAGCTAGCTGGCTTTTCAATAGAAACAATGGAGGCCAGGAGACAACTATAATAGCTTTAAAATACCAAGAGGAAACTAACTCCTAACATAGGAATCTATGCTCAATGAAAATAACTTTCCAAATTAAAGTGAAATAAAAAGGTTTTCA
This sequence comes from Capricornis sumatraensis, assembly GCF_032405125.1. Lineage (NCBI taxonomy): Eukaryota > Metazoa > Chordata > Mammalia > Artiodactyla > Bovidae > Capricornis > Capricornis sumatraensis. The sequence goes on along the minus strand of NC_091073.1, from coordinate 55,898,194 downwards.
AACAAAAAGACTCTGTCACCAGCAAATCAACTAAAGAAGGTTTTCAGAAGAAAATGACCCCTGACTGAAACATGAAAATATAGGGAAGACATGAAGAGTACCAGAAAAGATGATTACAGGAGTAAATCTAAATGAAAGTAGATAATAATGACAACATAGTTGAAAACAATAAAATGATGATAATAATATATTGTGAGGCTTAAAAATACAGGTAGATTTGAAATACATGACAACAGCACAAAGGGGTGGGATGGGCAAATGGAGTTAAAATACTCCAAGATTATTGCCATCGTCCAGGAATTGGCAAAAGTACTCATTTATAGTAGATTCTAAGAAGTAGAGAACACATGTTATAATCTCTAGAGTAGCCATTCAAAGAATAATAGAAGAATGAGTGATAGCAAGATAGGAAGGAAACTACAATAAATAAAAAGATTAATCTAAAAACAATCTTGGAAAAAAGAGCACAAATTAAATGGAACAGATATATCAGTATGTACTGTAATGTGAATGGACTAAATATTAAAAGTAAAAGTTAAAAGTAAACTATTATTAAGCAATCTGGACTTAAAACGAACTATACTGCTTACTTTATATAAAAATATATAAAAAGGTTGAAAGCAAAACAGTGGAAGAAGATACATTATACACACACTAACTAAAAGAAAGCTGACATAACCACACTAGCATTAGATATTATAATAAAGAAGAATTCCTAGACATACAGAGGAGTACACTTCGTAACAGTAAAAACATTAATGCATCAGGAATATGATGGCCTTAAAAACATAAAAGCAGAAGTTCAACAAAATACAAATCACAGTAACTGGTAGAGCAAGCAAACAAAAATATCAGTAGTCATTTAGAAGATCTGAGCAATGAAACTAATAAATGTTTCCTAATTAAGACACATAGACCATTTATATCCAACTATTACTAAATTACATTCTTTGCTAGTATACATGGAACATTTGCAAAAACTGCCATCAGTCAGTTCAGTTCAATCACTCAGTCGTGTCTGACTCTTTGCGACCCCATGAATCGCAGCACGCCAGGCCTCCCTGTCCATCACCAAATCCTGGAGTTCACTCAAACTCACATCCATCGAGTCAGTGATGCCATCCAGCCATCTCATCCTCAGTCGTCCCCTTTTCCTCCAGCCCCCAATCCCTCCCAGCATCAGAGTCTTTTCCAATGAGTCAATTCTTCGCATGAGTGGAGTTTCAGCTTTAGCATCATTCCCTCCAAAGAACACCCAGGACTGGTCTCCTTTAGGATGGACTGGCTAGATCTCCTTGCAGTCCAAGGGACTCACAGGAGTCTTCTCCAACATCACAGTTCAAAAGCATCAATTCTTTGGCACTCAGCTTTCTTCACAGTCCAACTCTCACATCCATACATGACCACAGGAAAAACCATAGCCTTGACTAGACGGACCTTTATTGGCAAAGTAATGTCTCTGCTTTTGAATATGCTATCTAGGTTGGTCATAACTTTCCTTCCAAGGAGTAAGTGTCTTTTAATTCTGTGGCTGCAGTCACCATCTGCAGTGATTTTGAGCCCCCCAAAATAAATTTTAACATGGATGTACCTAAAAACTGTTAAGCTGAGTTAAAGAATTCAGACACAAATGCAAAATAAAAAAAATTCTAAAAAGAATTCAGATATTAAGAATTTATAACGTATGAGGTACTAACCCAAAACGCTAAACCAGCATAGAGAAGAAAAAACAAGAGTGGGTGCCTCTAGGGTTCAGGAGATTATCTCAGAAAGCACTTTAAGGAACTTCCTAGGGTAATGGAAAAATATTCTCCACTTGAAAGGGATGTGAGCTACACTTGTATATACATTCATCATAATTCAAATTTACACTTAAGATTTGTGTATTTCACTTTGTAAATCAGATCTCAATTAAAAAATGGAATTAAAATTATGCCCAATTTTACTATATGATGTGTACAGATGGATAGATGGATGGATGATTATATGTATATACATGTGGATAGATAATTTTATATTCTCTCTCTATATATATATAATTTAACATGGGCAGGAAATATGCACACAAATTATAAGACTGGTTGCCTCTGGGAAAGAAAGAAGGAAAAGTGAGTATGACTGGGGAGGATACAAAGGGGCCTTTGTTGTTGTTCAGTCACTAGGTCATGTCCAACTCTTTGAAACACCACGGACAGCAGTATACCAGGCTCCTCTGTCTTCCAGCAACTCCCAAAGTTTGCTCAAATTCATGTCCATTGAGTTGGTGATGCTATCTAACCATTTTAGTCTTCTGCCATCCCCTTCTCCTTTTGCCTTCAGTCTTACCCAGCGTCAGGTCTTTTCCTATGAGTTGGCTCTTTGCATCAGGTGGCCAAAGTATTGGAGCTTCAGTTTGAGCGAGTCCTTCCAACAAATATTCAGGGTTGATTTCCTTTCGGAGTGACTGGTTTGATCTTGCTTCCAAGGAACTCTCAAGAGTCTTCTCCAGCACTACAATTTGAAAGCATCAGTTCTTTGGCACTCAGTCTTCTTTATGGTCCAGTTCTCATATCCAGACATGACTACTGAAAAAACCATAGCTTTGACTACACAGACATCTGTTGGCAAAGTGATGTCACTGCTTTCTAATATTCTGTCTACGTTTGTCATAGCTTTCTTTCCAAGGAGCAAGCATCTTTTATTTTCCTGGCTGCAATTACTGCCTGTAGTGACTTTGGAGCCCAAGAAAATAAAATTTGTCACTATTTCCACTTCTTCCTCTTCTATTTGCCATAAAGTAATGAGACCAGATACCATGATCTTAGCTTTTTAAATACTAAGTTTCAAGCCAGTTTTTTCACTCTCATCAAGAGGGTCATTTGTTCCTCTTCACTTTCTGCCATGACAGTAGTATCATCTCCATATCTGAGGTTGGTATTTCTCTCAGCAATCTTGATTCCAGCTTGTGTTTCATCCAGCCTGGCATTTTGCATGATGTACTCTGCACAGAAGGTAAATAAGCAGGGTGACAATATACAGCCTTGTCATACTCCTTTCCAAAATTTGAATGTCAGTTGTTCCATGTCTGTTCTGACTGTTGCTTCTTGACTCACACAGGTTTCTCAGGAGACAAGTAAAGTTACTCTCATCTCTCTAAGAACTTTCCACAGTTTGTTGTGATCTGCAGAGTCACAAGCTTTAGTGGTAATGAAGCAGAAATAGATGTTTTTCTGGAACTCCCTTGCTTTCTCCATGATCCAAAGAATACTGGCAATTTGATTTCTGGTTCCTCTGCCTTTTCAAAACCCAGCTTGTACATGTGGAAGCTCTCAGTTCACATACTAGTGAAGCCTGGCTTGAAGGATTCTGAGCATAGCATTGCTAACGTGAAATGAGCTCAGTTGTAGGGTAGTTTGAACATTCTTTGGCATTGCCCTTCTTTGGGACTGGAACTGGAATTGAAACTGACCTTTTCCAGTCTTGTGGCTACTGCTGAGTTTTCCAAATCTGGTGACATATTAAGTACAGCACTTTGATAGCATCATCTTCTAGGATTTAAAATAGCTCAGCTGGAATTCCATCACCTCCATTAGCTTTCTTTGTAGTAATGCTTCCTAAGGCAAATTTGACTTTGAACTCCAGTATGTCTGGTTCTAGGTGAGTGACCACACCATCACAGTTATCTGGGTCATGAAGATCTTTCTTGTATAGTTCTTCTGCATATTCTTGTCACCTCTTCTTAATATCTTCTGCTTCTGTTTGGTCCTTATTGTTTCTGTCCTTTATTGTGCCCATCTTTACATGAAATGCTCCCTTGATATCTCTAATTTTTTTTTAAAGAGATCTCTAGTCTTTCCCATTCAATTGTTTTCCTTTATTTCTTTGCATTATTCACTTAAAAGGGTTTCTTATCTCTCCTTGTTATTCTCTGGAACTCTGCATTCAGATGGGTGTATCTTTCCTTTTCTCCTCTGCCTTTCACTTCTCTTCTTTTCTCAGCTATTTGGAAGGCCTTCTCAGACAACCACTTTGCCTTCTTGCATTTCTTTTTCTTTTGTAGAGTTTTGGTCACTACCTCCTGTACAGTGTTATGAACCCTTGTCCATAGGTCTTCAGGCACTGTCTACCAGATCTAATTCCTTGAATCTACTTGTCACCATCACTGTATAATCATAAGGGATTTAATTTAGGCCATACCTGAATGATCTAGTGGTTTTCCCTACTTTCTTCAATTTAAGCCTAAATTTTGCAATGATCTGAGTCACAGTCAGCTCCAGGTCTTGTTTTTGCTGACTGAATAGAGCTTCTCCATCTTCAGCTACAAACAACATAATCAATCTGATTTCAGTATTGACCATCTGGTGATGTCCATGTGTAGAGTCATCTCTTGGGCTGTTGGAAAAGGGTGTTTGCTGAGCCAGTGTGTTCTCTTGACAACATTCTGTTAGCTTTTTCCCTGCTTCATTTTGTACTCCAAGGACAAACTTGCCTGTTACTCTCTTGACTTCCTCTTTTTTCATTACAATCCCCTATGATGAAAAGGACATCTTTTTTTGGTGTGAGTTCTAGAAGGTGGGGTCGTCACAAAAACTGGGCAATCTGAGCTTTTTTGGCATCAGTGGTTACAGGACAGATCTGGATTACTGTGATGTTGAATGCTTTGCCTTGGAAACAAACTGGGATTTAACCAATCTATATTATTTTATTTAAAACATACTTAAAGCAAAATTAGAATCACTGGGCCAAACATGGCTTTTCAGAGACTATATGAATTATAGTTTTGATGTACAGAAGTTTTATATGATTTTTCTTAATTTTTAATGTCTATTAGCTTTAATAAGTACTAATGGATGTTAGAAATGAATATCTTCAAAGGTTAAGATCCAGTAAATTCTGGACTAAATAAAGGTCCTAATAATTGCACAGTTCCACAGAGACACATGAAGAGCAGATATTAAGCTTTCCTGGCACAAGTGGATTTACTCCTGTGTATTCGTGGACTTACTGCTATAACACTGGAATGTGGGAAGACTTTCCACATGAAAATAAAATTTTAGCACCGTTCTTCCCAGTAATGAATATGTCATCTATATGTGTGTACAAGGTATAATTAAAACGTATAATGAAAAACATATTTTTTGTATCTTATGCTTCACTTGCATCAGCAAACATCCTTCTAACATTCTTTAGCACAGACCATTAACATATAAAATTAACCTATTATGGTGAGAAAATGCTGAAAGAGAGTATATTTAAATAAAAAATTTTACTTTTTTGAAAGCTATGAAATATGAGAGTAAATTTTAAATGTTATTTTTACACCGTTCACTTTTCCCAGGATGTCTAATATCACTGGATATTCCTGAATACAAAAGTTCAAACTAAGACTACTAAAATAGGTAAGTAACAAGTTTCTATATTTCATAGATCTAAGACATCATCAATATGAGGATGTATACCAATTTCAGAAATGCTAATATGTGGAAAAAAAAGTGTCATGAAACATGAACTATGTTGGTTTTATTTCAAATTAATTTTTGTGAAAATATATCTGGTGACATAAGTATAATCATTACCAAGGTTCAAAAAGAGACTTCTGAAGAAGATGAATTAGAATTTCTAATTACAAAGCATCTGAAATAATTATATTCACTACTTGGGTAATCTTTCTGAGGCATGTGAGGCAAACTCCAGATTAGCGTAATTCTTTTTTTTTAACAGAGCAGAGTTAAAAAGCTGTTAAAATGAGTACTATACTTGACATCCCATTTAGACAGTATTCTGTATCTCTTCTCTCTCTCGGTTAGCTACCAGAAAGGTAGTTTATATTCATTCTTTCCACATCCCCCACTCTCATTTATTGTCTTCCCTGAGCTTCCCTGGTGGCTCAGATGGTAAAGTGTCTGCCTGCAATGCATGAGACCTGGGTTCAATCAGTCCATGTGGTCGCAGAGTCGGACATGACTGAGCAACTTCTCTTTCTTTCCCTCAATAAGACTCCAGATTCTTTTTTTCACATAGAAATAATCATTTTAATGTTTTATCATTAACACATACGAACACATGCATTTATGTATATTTTATTAAAATAATAAATGTTTAAAGAAAAATAGTACCTATACTTACTTGTTTTAAAATCAATCAAAACGAATATCTTAGAAATCATGGTGCTTATAACACAACACAGGAAGTATTCCCAATTTAGGTAAATGTAACTTTTGGTGAGGGGCTTCCTGGATGACTAAGCAGTAAAGAATCCTGTAATGCAGGAGACACGGGTTTGATCTCTGGGTGGAGAAGATACCCTGGGGAAGGAAATGGCAACCCACTCCAGTATTCTTGCCTGGGAAATCCCAGGGACAGAGGAGCCTGGTGGGCTATAGTCCATGGGGTCACAGAAGAGTTGAACACGATTTAGTGACTAAATATTTGGTAAGCATCAGAACTATCAAATAGCAGCATATTAATTAAGTCCTTTCATATTCATTATCTTGTTTTAATTCTCATAGTCATCTTGCTAATTAGCTAGATATCATCTCAATGACAGAGGAAACTGATCCTCAAAGATTTCCAAATGACTTAACAGTCATGTTAGCTTGGACAAGTTATTGAGGTAGTATCTGGACCAAGATTTTCAGGCTTGAAGTCATGCTTCAAACTTTCTTCATTATAAATGTATTAATATATTAATTACTTCACAAATGATATGTTTCAGTTAAGCTTTATAAATATATAAATGACCATTCTGTATCAAATACACTAATTCAATAAAAAACTTGATAAATATAACATGAAAGAATTATGAAGGAAATAAAAAATACCATAGTAGTCAAGCAGCTTACAGCAAAATGAAGACTTTCATATATTAAATGATGTAAGAATGAAGAGAACAACACATGACATGTATAAAACTGTGGTAAACAAGATAAGCACCTACCCAAAATCAGAGCCTATGAACAAAAAGTACTCTTGTGGGCTGTAATAAAATAGGGAAGTTAACAAACTATTAATCTGGCCCTTGATGGCAAAATGTGAATGCACCATGAGGGGAGGAGAGGATATTCCAAACTGAAGAATAACAAAAGGAAAAACAAACAGGTAGAAATGATTACGTATCTGAAGAATATCACTGAAATTGTATAAATGAAATAAAAGTTAGACATTAGGGAGATCAAACTATTGAGAGTTTAGGATTTCACCTAAAAGAGAAAAGGAAGTGTGTTCCACAGGTAATAGCATATAGGACTGACTAAAGCACAGAAATAGTGCAGTCAGAAACACCAATTAGGAGGCTATTTAAGTTGCCCCTGGACTTCCCAGGCAGCTCAGTAATAAAGAATCTGCCTGCAAATGCAGGAGACACCGGTTCAGTCTCTGGGCTGGGAAGATCTCCTTGAGGAGGAAATGGCAACACACTCCAGTATGCTTGCCTGGAAAATCCCATGGACAGAGGAGCCTGGCGGGCTATAGTCCATGCGATCTCACAAGAGTTGGACATAACTTAGTGACTGAACAACAACAAAGTTGCCCCTAAAGTGGCATGGTAAGTACCAAAACTGAAATAAATCTAAGAAACATTACCGAGAAAGAGTAAATTATATATAAAAGTGAATGGAAAAGTTTGAGATATCTATTTTTCTTGGTATAAATTTATATTAATAAATTAACTATTGCTTTAACCATACAGTAAATCGGAAATACAATTACTATAGCCATGAAGAAAATACATTTAGAATAACATGGTAAGTCATCAGGGCTGCCCACTCAATACTGCTGACTTTTCTTTTGTGAACACAGTAAGAATGAACTTCTTTCAGTTCAGTTCAGTTCAGTCGCTCAGTCGTGTCCGACTTTTTGTGACTATGTGACCATAATTAAATAGACGAAATGACATGGGTCTCTTATGGGTGGGAGCTTTAGCAGCCAGCACACAATTTACCATCTGTGCTAGACATAAATAAAACAAAGTCAAGTCAAAATTTGAAAGGTTTCTGTCCCAGTTTTTTTTTAGTCTTGGTTTCTGTGCGTGTGTCTTGAGATGAGTGTCAAGGGCTTTCATTACCTAGCTTTCCTCACCTTTATCCTCTCCATTCTGTGCTTTCAAACAGACCAAGCAGATTTACACATATATGAATAGCAATATCAATCCTACATCTTATATATGCAAGGAACACTAAGATATTTGTCACTGTTTGCATGTGAAACTGATAACAAAAATCAGGTCCTAAATGCAGATAAAGAAAAGACAGGTAAATAAAAAAATAAGTAGAGGATGTTAACAGGCAATTTGTAAAAAAAGAAAAAAGAAAAAAAATCACAAAATAACAATTTTTGGTAATGTTTTCTAAATAAGCTATTAAAATTTTTTTCTGAAAATATTTTTGTGACTAGTCTATGCTTTCAGAGCAAAAATATGTCACATCATTACTTACAACTGGAAAACAAGTTAATATTGTAATCTAAAATTACACCTCAATCTACCAAACTGCTCCAGCGACGTTTACAACCAAATTTATATTGTGATAAAGAAAGCAACATTTTTCCCAGAGTATTTTCTCTACTGGCAATAACATTCAACAAGTTAACAATCACACAAATGATTACGTCAAAACCTTGAACACTGGATCATGTGTGCAGTCTTATCAATGGTAATAAAACATCTATTGAAATGAAAATGCCACATCATTTTACAAAACCCTTATCTCATGACTAAGCACTGTGAATATAACAAACTCCTCTGCCAGAAAAGTTGCCTCCTGAATGTAAAGAAAATATATCTTCTTTTTTTTTTATAATAAAAGAAAATGTTTTAGCAAACTAGGGGGTAAATACAATTTCTAAAAACAGAAATGTTAATTATATATACATTTTTAAAGGCTTATTATTACTCAAACAATAAAAATATCAATTGCAAATTTAAGGTTAGACTGAAGTGTTTAAAATTTCATTATGTGTCCAATACAGATCTTTAAAACTTTGATAATTTATATCATCTGTTACTGCATTATACACATAAAACAAGGAAATAAGACATAAAATATAGACATAATATAGACATAAAATAAAAAAATAAGGAATAATAAAGTCCATACTATAGCACAGCTGCCAAGTTCCAATTAATTTACTTGCAGGACATCGTGTTTTCAGAGCTAAAAGCGATTATGCTGCTGAATTAAAGTGATAATATTTTCTGTTCATGTATTTTCCTTTGCAATCTGTGGACTTTTCAAGTAAAAATATTCAAGTACCTACAATAATTTAGGGAAAGAGGAAAAAGTATCCCAAAGTACAAGTCAATTTAAGATGTGCTTTGCAACAATTAGAAAAGTCATGTTGCTTAAACTGGTTGTGCTGAAAAAATCCTCAACCTAGACAAGATGGGGAATATAAATACATTCCCATGGTGGATCCTACTCACATCAAACTTGTAAATTTCGTTACCAAACCTCTGCTACACTCAAAGGCTCAAACATTTGATTGCCAACTTTCTGTTCTATATAAAAAATGGATACCGTCTATCACTGAGCAGTAAGGATTACATTAGACAACAAATTTAAGAGCAAATGACACAGTGCATGCTACACAGGAAACAATGAATAAATGTTTCATTTAAAAACAAAATAAAAAAGCCTAACCCAGAAAAAAATTATAAAACCCCAAATAAATAAATCAGTATTAAATTATCATATTTGCTAGACATAGTATACTAAGTATTATGTGGCAAGATCCAAGAAAAATATAAAACATAATTTGTATTAATTTAAAAATGGATTTCAAGTTGTCAGGGTTTTTTTTTCCATTAGTCCTACAGGATAGAAAATAAAATGAATTTTTAAAACAAGAAAAACTAATAAAAGATCAAGGGAGATCTATATGTACTAACATTTAGCTGATTATTAAACAATAAATCAATACTATTTTCAACAAGATTTGATAAAGGAAGATATATAAATAAAAATCAATTAAAAAATCAAGAAAATGCTGATTTCTGCTTCCAGTAATTGCAAGCTAAATTGGGATCAAAACTGAAAGGCTTTAAACATAGCTAGATTTTTTTTTTTTTAATTTCTTAAAGACTGAAGAACTAATACGATATCAAAGAACTACTGAACCAAAATCTATATGGCAAAAACATAGAGGTACATAAACTCAGCATTCACAGTTAGCTTTTGCCTTGAGGACATTTGCCAGTTCATAAGCACTGGTCTTGGCAAACACCTTCTTCCAGCAACACAAGAGAAGACTCTACACATGGATATCACCAGACGGTCAACATCAAAATCAGACTGATTATATTCTTTGTAGCCAAAGATGGGGAAGCTCTATACAGCCAGCAAAAACAATACCGGGAGTTTCCCAAAACTCCTTTTTGGGAAATTCAGACTTAAATTGAAGAAAGTAGGGAAAACCACTAGACCATTCAGGTATGACTTAAATCAAATACCTTACAATTATACAGTGGAAGTGAGAAATTGATTCAAGGGATTAGATTTGACAGAGTGCCTGAAGAACTATGGACAGAGGTTCATGACATTGTACAGAAGACAGGAATCAAGACCATTCCCAAGAAAAAGAAATGCAAAAAAGCAAAATGGCTGTGTGAGGAGGCCTTACAAATTGCTGTGAAAAGAAGAGAAGTGAAAAGCAAAGGAGAAAAGGAAAGATATCCCAATTTGAATGCAGAGTTCAGAAGAATGGCAAGGAGAGATAAGAAAGCCTTCATCAGTGATGAGTGCAAAGAAATAGAGGAAAACAACAGAATGAGAAAGACCAGAGATTTCTTCAAGAAAATTAGAGATACCAAGGGAACATATGCAGGTGACACCACCCTTATGGCAGAAAATGAAGAAGAAATAAAGAGTCTCTTGATGAAAGTGAGAGAGGAGATTGAAAAAGTTGGCTTAAAGCTCAACATTCAGAAAACTAAGATCATGGTATCTGGTCCCATCACTTCATGGCAAATAGATGGGGAAACAGTGGAAACAGTGGCTAACTTTGTTTTGGGGGGCTCCAAAATCACTGCAGATGGTGATTGCCGCCCTGAAATTAAAAGACGCTTGTTCCTGGAAGGAAAATTATGACCAACTTAGAGAGCATATTAAAAAGCAGAGACATTACACTGCCAACAGAGGTCCATCTACTCAAGACTATGGTTTTTCCTGTGGTCATGTATGGATGTGAGAGTTGGACTGTGAAAAAAGCTGAGTGCCGAAGAATTGGTGCTTTTGAACTGTGGTGTTGGAGAAGACTCTTGAGAGTCCCTTGGACTGCAAGGAGATCCAATCAGTCCATCCTAAAGGAGATCAGTCCTGCGTGTTCATTGGAAGGACTGATGTTGAAGCTGAAACGCCAATACTTTGGCCACCTGATGCAAAGAGCTGACTCACTGGAAAAGACCCTGATGCTAGGAAAGATTGAAGGTGGGAGGAAAAGGGGACAATGGCATGAGATCGTTGGATGGCATCACTGACTCAAAGGACATGAGTTTAGGTAAGCTCCGGGAGTTGGTGATGACAGAGAGGCCTGGTGTGCTGCGGTCCATGGGGTCACAAAGAGTTGGATACGACTGAGCGACTGAACTGAAGGGAACATTTCATGCAAAGATGGGCTCAATAAAGGCCAGAAATGGTACGGACCTAACAGAAGCAGATGATATTAAGAAGAGGTGGCAAGAATACACAGAAGAACTATACAAAAGAGATCTTCAAAACCTAGATAATCATGATGGTGTGATCACTCACCTAGAGCCAGGCATCCTGGAATGTGAAGTCAGGTGGGCCTTAGGAAGCATCGCTTCGAACAAAGCTAGTGGAGGTGATGAAATTCCAGATGAGCTATTTCAAATCCTATAAGATGATGCTGTGAAAGTGCTGCACTCAATATGCTAGCAAATTTGGAAAACTCAGCAGTGGCCACAGGACTGGAAAAGGTCAGTTTTCATTCCAATCCCAAAGAAAGACAATGCCAAAGAATGCTCAAACTACCACACAATTGCATTCCTCTCACATACTGGTAAGGTGATGCTCAAAATTCTCCAAGCCAGGATTCAACAATACATGAACTGTGAACTTCCTGATGTTCAAGCTCGTTTTAGAAAAGGCAGAGGAACCAGAGATCAAATTGCCAACATATGCTGGATCATTGAAAAAGCAAGATAGTTCCGAAAAAACATGTATTTCTGCTTTATTGACTATGCCAAAGCCTTTGACGGTGTGGATCACAATATTAACTGTGGAAAATTCTGAAAGAGATGGGAATACCAGACCACCTGACCTGCCTCTTGAGAAATCTGTATGCAGGTCAGGAAGCAACAGTTAGAACTGGACATGGAACAACATATTGGTTCCAAATTGGGAAAGGAGTATGTCAAAGCTGTATATTGTCACCCTACTTATTTAATTTATATGCAGAGTACATCATGAGAAACGCTGGGCTGGAAGAAGCACAAGCTGGAATCAAGATTGCCAGGAGAAATATCAATAACCTCAGATAAGCAGATGACACCACCCTTATGGCAGAAAGTGAAGAAGAACTAAAGAGCCTCTTGATGAAAGTGAAAGAGGAGAGTGAAAAAGTTGGCTTAAAACTCAACATTCACAAAACTAAGATCATGGCATCTAGTCCCATCACTTCATGGCAAATAGACGGGCAAACAGTGGAGACAGTGGCAGACTTTATTTGCGGGGCTCCAAAATCACTGCAGATGGTGACTGCAGCCATGAAATTAAAAGACGCTTACTACTTGGAAGAAAAGTTTTGACCAACCTAGATAGTATATTAAAAAGCAGAGACATTACTTTGCCAACAAAAGTCCATCTAGTCTAGGCTTTGGTTTTTCCAGTAGTCATGTATGGATGTGAGAGTTGGACTATAAAGAAAGCTGAGCGCCAAAGAATTGATGCTTTTGAACTGTGGTGTTGGAGAAGACTCTTGAGAGTCCCTTGGACTGCAAGGAAATCAAACCAGTCCAGTCTAAATGAAATTAGTCCTGAATATTCATTGGAAGGACTGATGTTGAAGCTGAAACTCCAATACTTTGGCCACCTGATGCAAAGAGCTGACCATCTGAAAAGACCCTAATGCTGGGAAAGATTGGAGGCAGAAGGAGAAGGGGATGACAGAGGATGAGATGGTTGGATGGCAACACCGACTCAATGGACATGAGTTTGAGTAAACTCTGGGAGTTGGTAATGGACAGGGAGGCCTGGCGTGCTGTAGTCCATGGGGTCGTAAAAAGTTGGACATGACTGAGCGACTGAACTGAACTGAACTGAGAACCCAATGGGAAACTGAGCTGCGGCTTCGGCGGCTTCAAACTTCCTGATGAACACAATTAAAAGCACTGGGCCTAAACAAAATTGGAAATTTATTAAACCATAATCAAGACACATTAAAGTATGCCTCTAAGCATATTTAGGGTCAAGGTGAACTAGAAATACACAAGGTGTTTAGGGTTAGGTTTAACTTACATCACCAAAATACTCCAGGGAGCTTCAACTCCTGAACTTAGATTACATGAGTCCTGGAATGATAAGTACCCCAGGCATCTTTAGAAATATACAAAATCCTCTCTGATGGATCATCTGAGGCCTCATATTATTCCAACAAGTTTTAAATCTAACGACTAGCACCTAGTCATGAGTGAGAAGTATAAGAAACTATTGTAAACAGAGACAAACACACAAAGATCTCAGATACTGTAATTGTTACATCTAGACTATATGTTGACCATATTAAAGTTTTATTTGAAGCTTGAAAATATTTTTAGTGAACAAAAAGTCATAAATTTCTTTATAATACTTTATAACTTCCTTATAATCCTGTCAATTTTAAAAAGAATCAAATGGAATTTCTAGAAATTAAAAAAAAAACTAACTGAAATTATGAACCAAATTGAGGAGTTTAATAATAAATTAGAAGGAAGTGAAATGAGATTTGGTGAGCTAGAAGGCAGACTGGATGCTATTATCCAGAATGTTGCACAGTGAAACAAGACGATGGAAAATAAAGCAGGGATTGAGGATACAGTGAGAAAGGTCTAACAGATATACAATCAGAGACCCAAAAGAGAAAAGAACAGGGCACAGGTAATACCTAAAGTGACAATGGATGAAACTTCTTCAGAACTGCAGTACCAACCCCAAACTTAGAAGCTTTTCATAATAATGCTTGAAATGGCAGATGGAGATGCCTTAATGATAGATACCTATCACATTAAATTGATGATTTTTTCATTAGCCATTTTCAAGATGAAACAGAGAAACATTAGAAGAAACTATAAAAATTTTGCCAAAATACATGGACACCTAGAAATCAAATGTATTAGCTGATTTGAAAGTCTACACACAAAGTTTGGGAACAATATAAAACTTCAAAGCAGATAAAAGTTGCCCTTTTAAATAATATTTATCTAATAAATTTGAATATTATTAAATGTTTACCATAATAATGAACCAGAACAGCTAAGGAAGTAAAATAAATGTTGAAAATTATATAAGAGCAATTAGTGATATTGATGTGCAGCACACATACCCAAATCAAACAACAAACACCAATACGCATTCAGCAGGTAGAACAAAGAAGCAGATAGTCACAGAAGAACTGATAAAATGCTCGTCTCTATTTAGCTTAACTCAGAACTCAAATCAGAAAAGCAGGCATTGCTCAAAAAGACTCCAAGTGTTGGGTGCCTCGGGCAAATGTTTAGTCAAAAAAACACTAACCTGTACACATAAAAAATGGTTAAAACAGCAAATTTCATGTTATAAATGTTTTACCACAATTTTTAAATTAAAAAAAGGAGGGGGACAAGTAGGACTTAATAACTTTATGGAAACTTTTGAGGAAAAGACACAGGAATCTGGAGGGAGTTCAAGAAAGGAGTGACATGAAGAACACTGTGGAAGAGAAGCTAAGGGATGGCTACAGGTACTTGGACCGAATACCAGGAGCTGCTGGGGATACAGAATCATGCATTATGTTGTCAGCACTCATGCGGCCTTAGCGTAGAGCAAGCCATAATATGCTGTCAATTCTGCCTATTGAAGCATTCTAACAATTTCATGATCTTTTAAATACACTATTCTGTATTTTCTTTCAATTTCCAAGCGAATCAACTTTCTCCCTGACTGGGTCAGCCATTTTGTGAGGCCAAGAAGACTTCGTCGTACTCTTATTAGTACAGAATCTCTATACAATGGAATACTACTCAGCAATAAAAAGTAACAAATTTTTGACACACACAACTTGGATGAATCTTTAAAACATTATCCTGAGTGAAAAAATTCTGTTTTATTATATTTGTGTAACATTTTAGAATAGCAAAAAAATAGTTTATAGTGATAGAAGTAAGTTCTGCAGCACTGGGGAGGGGCATGAGGAACTTTCTGGGATGACAAAAATATTCTGTGTTGAGATGTGAGTTATATGAACACAAATTTTTCAGAACTGATTCAACTGCACACTTAAAATCTGAATTTTTTCACATTTATGTAAATTACACACAATAAAAACACTTTAAACTATTACAGAATTTCCTCAGTACCATTCAGCAAGACCTCTAATTAAGTTTAAGGCAAAATGACAGAAAGTAGGTGAAAGAAAGCAATTTGGTAAGTGGCTAATATTAAAATAACATCAATATATATAAGACGAGTGCTCATCTTCTACGAGAACACCAAAATTGCATCTAGCTGCTGAACAACTATGGACAGGTGAATGTTGGAACCCACCAAAAAAAGATACCCCACAACCAAGGGCAAAGGAGAAGCCACAACAAGGTGGCCAGAGGGACGCAACTGCATTTAAAATCAAACCTTATACCCACCAGAGACCCTTGGAGGGCACAAGCAAAACCTTGTGTGCACGAGGGCAGAGGAAAAGGAGCAGTGACCCCCACAAGAGACTGAGCCAGACCTACCTTTGAGCGTTTGAGGATCTTCTGTGGAGACGTGAAATCAGTAGTGACCTGCCGTGGGGACAGAGGCTCTGGCAACAGCAGTCCTGGGAGGCATGGCATATAGCCTCTTGGAGGAGATTGCCATTAACCCCACTTACATGGCTGCCAAGCAGGCAACTCACAAACTGGAGAACAAAGTTCTCCCACTGCTGCAAAAGTTCTAGGCCCCGCAACAGACTTCCCAACCTGGGAAGTCCCTTTCCCATCAAAGGAACTGAATATCCCCAGGGAATCTGACTTTGGAGGTCAGCAGGATTTGATTACAGAACTTCCAAAGGACTGGGGAAACAAGACTCTTGGGGGTCACAAACAAGATCTTGTGCACAACAAGACTCAGGAGAAAGGAGCAGTAACCCCAACAGAAGACTGAGCCAGACTTGTCTGTGTGTGCTTGGGAGTCTCTGGCAGAGGTGCGGGTTGACAGTGGCCTACCACAAGATCAGGATACTGGCTACAGTAGTCCGAGGAGGCCCGGCGTGCTTGCAAAAGTCCTCTTGAAGGATGTTGCCAGTATCGCCATTACCCCTATCATAGTTTGGCCTCAACTACAGGGAAGGAATACAGCCCTACATCCATCAGCAGAGAACTGGATGAAAGAGTTACTGAGCATGGCTCTGCCCACCAGAACAAGACCCAGTTTTCCCCACAGCCAGTCCCTCCCATTAGGAAGCTTGCAGAAGCCTCTTATCCTCATCCATCAGAGGGCAGACAGAATGAAAACCACAACCACAGAAATCTAACCAAATGATCACATGGACCATAACCTTGTCCATCTCAATGAAACTATAAGTCATGCTGTTTAGGGCCACCCAAGACAGATGGGTCATGGTGGAGAGTTCTGACAAAATGTGGTCCATTGGAGAAGGCAATGACAAACCACTTCAGCCTTCTTGCCTTGAGAACCCCGTGAACAGTATGAAAAGGCAAAAAGATATGACATTGAAAGATGAGCTCCCCAGGTTGGAAGGTGTCTAATATGCTACTGGAGAAGAGCAGAGAAATAGCTCCAGAAGGAATGAAGAGGCTGAGCCAAAGTGGAAACAAAGCTCAGCTGCGGATGTGTCTGATGGTGAAAGTCAAGTCTGATGCTATAAAGAATACATAGGAACCTGGAATGTTAGGTCCATGAATCAAGATAAACTGGAAATGGTCAAACAGGAGATGACAAGAGTGAACATCGACCTTTTATTAATCAGTGAACTAAAATGGACTGGAATAGGCAAATTTAATTCAGATGATCATTATATCTACTCCTGTGGGCAAGAATCCCTGAGAAGAAATGGAGTAGCCCTCACAGTCAACAAAAGAGTTCAAAATGCAGTACATGGGTGCAAGCTCAAAAACAACAGAATGATCCTGGTTCATTTCCAAGGCAAACTGTTCAACATCACAGTAATTCAAGTCTATGCCCCAACCACTAATGCTGAAAGAGCTAAAGTTGAATGGTCCTATGAAGACTTACAGGACCTTCTAGAATTAACACCGAAGAAACCAAAAAGATGTCCTTTTCATTATCTGGAATGCAAAAGCAGGATGTCAAGAGATACCTAGAGAAACAAGGCAAGTTTGACCCTGGAGTACAAAATGAAGCAGGGAAAAGCCTAACAGAGTTTTAGCAAGAGAACCCCCAGGTCATAGCAAACACCCTCTTCCAATATCACAAGAGACAACTGTACATGTGGACATCATCAGTTGTCAATACCGAAATCAGAATGATTATATTCCTTGTAGCCGAAGATGGAGAAGCTCTATGCAGCCAGCAAAAACAAGACTGGGAGCTGACTGTGGCTCAGATCATGAACTTCTTATTGCAAAATTTAGACTTAAATTGAAGAAAGTAGGGAAAACCACAGGGCCATTCAGGTATGACCTAAATCAAATCCCTTATGATAATACAGTGGAAGTGACAAATAGATTCAAGGGATTAGATATGATAGACAGAGTGCCTGAAGAACTATGGACAGAGGTTCATGACACTGTACAGCAGACAGTGATCAAAACCATCCCCAAGAAAAATAAATACAAAAAGACAAAATGGTTGTCTGAGGAGGCCTTACAATTAGCTGAGAAAAGAAGAGAAGCAAAAAACAAAGGAGAAAAGGAAAGGTATACCAATCTGAATGCAGAGTTCCAGACAACAGCAAGGAGAGATAAGAAACCCTTTTAAGTGAACAATGCAAAGAAATAGAGGAAAACAATAGAATGGGAAAGACTAGAGATCTCTTCAAGAAAATCAGAGATACAAAGGGAATATTCCATATAAAGATGGGCAAAATAAAGGACAGAAACACTAAGGACCTAACAGAAGCAGAAGATATTAAAAAGAGGTGATAAGAATAGACAGAACTATACAAAAAAGATCTTAATGACCTGGATAACCATGATGGCAGAGTGGTTATCACTCACCCACAGCCAGACATCCTGGAATATGAAGTCATGTGGGCCTTAGGAAACATCACTATGAACAAAGCGAGTGGAGGTGACAATTCCAGCTGAGCTATTTCAAATTCTAAAAGATGATGCTGTGAAAGTGCTCCACTCAAAATGCCAGCAAATTTGGAAAACTCTGCCATGGTCACAGGACTAGAAAAGGTCAGTTTTCATTCCAGTCCCAAAGAAGGGCAATCCCAAAGAATGTTCAAACTACTGTACAACTGAGCTCATTTCACATGCTAGCAAAGTAATACTCAAAATCCTTCAAGCTAGGCTTCAATAGTATGTGAATGAAGAACTTCCCAATATACAAGCTGGATTTAGAAAAGAGGAACCAGAGATCAAATTACAAACATCTGTTGGATCATAGAAAAAGCTAGAGAATTCCAGAAAAACATCTACTTCTGCTTCACTGAATACGCTAAAGCCTTTGACTGTGTAGATCACAACAAATTGTGGAGGATTCTTATAGAAGTGAGAATACCAGACCACCTGACCTGCTTCCTGAGAAATCTGTATGCAGGTCAAGAAGCAACAGTTAGAACCGGACATGGAACAACAGACTGGTTTCAAATTGGGAAAGGAGTACATCAAGGCTATATATTGTCACCCTGCTTATTTAACTTATATGCAGAGTACATTATGTGAAATGCTGGGCTGGATGAAACACCAGCTGCAATCAAGAATGCTGGGAGAAATATCAATAACCTCAGATATGTAGATGACACCACCCTTATGGCAGAAAGCAAAGAGGAACTAAAGAGCCTCTTGATGAAGGTGAAAGAGGAGAGTGAAAGAGCTGGCTTAAAACTCAACATTCAGAAAACTAAGATCATGGCATCTGGTCCCATCACTTCATGGCAAATAGATAGAGAAACAATGAAAACAGTAGCTGACTTTATTTTCTTGGGCTCCAAAATCACTGTTAACAGTGACTAAATTAAAAACTTGCTTGCTCCTTGGAAGAAAAGCAATGACAACCTACATAGCGTATTAAAAAGCAGAGACATTACTTCCTGACAAAGGTCTGTATTGGTTAAAGTTATGGTTTTTCTAGTAGTCATGTATGGATACCAGAGCTGGACAATAAAGAAGGCTGAGCACCAAAGAATTGATGCCTTTGAACTGTGGTGCTAGGGAAGACTTGAGAGTCCCTTGAACTGCAAGGAGATCAAACCAGTCAATCCTAAAGGAAATCAACCATGACTATTCATTGGAAGGACTGAGGCTGAAGCTGAAGCTCCAATACTGTGGCTACCTGATGCGCAGAGCTAACTCTGATACTGGGAATGATTGAAGGCAGGAGGAGAAGGAGGCGACAGAGGATAAGATGCTTGGATAGCATCATTGGCTCAATGGATATAAGTCTGAGAAAACTCCAGGAGATGGTGAAAGATAGGGAAGATAGGCATGCTACAATTCATGGGGTTGCAAACCAACAGGACTGAGTGACTGAACAACAAAGGGAACTCAATAGTTTTGTCCTAATTTTTATTCTTCTCTTCACCTTTAGTGCAAATAGAACCAAGTGGTACATCTGACTAGTGAATCACTTCCATTTTAAGATCTAGAATTATCTTCCTGTCTGTAATACAGATAAAATTCTCTTTTTCTTTTTTTCATATTATATACAGACTAATACTCTGTCATTTTCATTATATCCACAGAATACAGAAGGGCTTCTATGCTACTTTACACACTGAAACAGACTTCTGTCGATAAGTGTTTATAGAGAGAATGCTAAGAGGCTTTACTATTATAGCTCAATTATCATATTCTTTTGAGTGTGCAATTCAAAGGAAAGTGATACAGTTAATAATTGTCTTTGTTCCTCTCACATCAACTTCTTAGCATATTCTTCTAAAATTAAAATATGAAAGACTACTTTTGATGATATACCTGTCCTTTGACACACTTATACAATTGGAATCATGACCTTATGACCTATTTTCATTCATCAGTTATATGGCCAAGTAAACACATATTGGTTATGATTTTTAAAAAATCATGCTGTCAAATGTTTAACAAAGAAAAGACTGATTATCAAAGAAAAGTACATCTTCATCATTTTTGAACCAACAGTAAGATTCTTACCTACAAGCGACATTTGGATCAGCATTTCTTGAAAGTAGTAGCTCTATACACTTCAAGATCTTTTCCTCTGAGCCACGAGCAGAACATGCAGTAATCAAAACAGTTTGCTTATCTATAATGAAAAGAAAAGTGAGGAAAACCCCGCACACATCAGAAATTGTAACTAGCTGACTTCTTTTATCATTCAAAACATTCTAAATATTTATTGCATTTTTAAACTTCTGTAACTTATTCCCAAATCTCTTGTTCTTAACAGGTAATTTTGTATTCCTTCACCTAAAACTGAGATGAGGGATGAACAATTTCCAAAGTATATCTACAATTCATTTACTAAGTTCCTTTCCCTATTCTCATTTCTTCAAGAGGATAGGAAAGTGGTTCAGAGCATGGGCTCTGTGCAGATTTACCACCTGGAACTGAACAGTTTTTGGTTGATTAAAATTTGCCTTGAACAGGCAAATTTGCCTTGGACAAAAAACAATGACTGATATTCTCTGATTTCACTTCTTTGCTTCTCACTCATTTAAAACTCACTGAGATCTGGCTTACGACCAAACCCTCCTACTGAAGATGTCCTAACTGCTATACCTGTTGGTTTCTTCTTAGTCCTTGCCTACTTGATCTCTCTCAGCTCATACCATTTCCTAAAACTCTTCTTCCCTTGGCTTCTATGGCATCAGTGGAGATCAGGGTTAATTAAAAGACAAAAAATAATTCTCAAGTAAGAACTGGGGAACTTAAATTAAGTCATGCCATGGTTTATATTTGTGGTTCATTATTGACCAAATATAGAAATCTAGATTCTGGTCCCAGTTCTGTCACTGATAAACTATGACTCCAGTGATATCTTAGTCTCTGAGTAGATTTACCTTACAGTTGAAAAGCTAATGTCTGCCCTCTACCTGAGTGGGCCTGTGAGATAAACAAAATAATTTATTAGGACATGCTGGGCAAAATGTTTTATAACTGTAAGGTATTCTCTGTTTACAAAAAGCAAAGAAAGAAAACTACTGATCAATTTTTTGGGCAGAACATTTTACACTTTCAAAAATTTAAGTATAGCTTCCATTTAGTAATATTTTAAATGACATAATAAAAAGAAAAACCTACCACAGCAACAGATTAAACATAAAATATTGCTAACACATGAAATCATATAAAATATATAAATGAGAAAACAGAATAGAAATGATCATACAAATATCAAATGCAGTACAAAGTTAATATGAAAATTCTCCCATGAAAACTATATCTGAATTAAAAAGTAAATCTGTCTATTGTAAACATGTAAAAAATAGTTATTCAATATAATAATTAAATAGGATTTGTACATATACTCTTATTCAAAGCAATAATGAGTAGAAATTATTTAATAACAAATAAAGAAATGGATTTAATAATTATCTTTGAAACAATTTTTAAGTGATATAATTCAGAATTGACTTGTAAAACTCTCTAGCACAGATTTTTAAAGGTACATATTAATAACACAATCTGTTATAATGGTAATATAAATGGAATCTACCTCTTTGGAAGGAAGGTTTTTCAAAATATCTATGGTTTCTAATTTGGTTTTCTGTTTATATAACAGGAAGATGTTTTTTAAAAACTCTTTAAAATTTTTTTTACTTTGCATTATAGTTGCTTGGGGATCAAGAAAATCACAGTAAAAATAATCAGTTACCTCAAACATTTTACCCTTATTATGATTTTTTAAGAGCCAAGTTTTTATTTTGAAGTGAATATATGAAAATAGAGCATGGAAAAAGTATATATCACTACCCCAAAGAGAATACAATTTGGTTTCTAAACAGAGAAGTATACAAAGTAAATGTTCACATATTTTAAATATTTAAAACATCTTACCCTTATCAAAGCTTGCATTAGCACCTCTGTCCAGAAGGACCCGAACCAGCTCTACATTGGAAACACTAGCAGCATACATAAGGGAAGTCCACCCATACTGAAAGCTGGTATCTACACTGATGCCTGTTAATACAAAAACAAGCTTTTACAAGCCTCTTTCACCAAAACAAACAAATCCATGTCACATTAATATGTTGAAAGTACTGCACACAGTGACATACACCATGTACTTCACAATGGAAGGGAATTTCTTGGTAATAACGGCTTAAGAAAAATAGAAAATAATTATATGTGAACTATAATAAAATAGTTAACTTCACTTTTGCTATAGTTCACTTCCATGTCACTATATTTCAAGAGACTGGATCTGTCAAATATATTTTTCATATATTTGTTGTTCAGCTGCTCAGTGGTTTCTGACTCTTTGCAACCCCATAGATTGTAGCCCGCCAGGCTCCTCTGTCCATGGGATTTTCCACGAAAGAATATGGAGTGGGTTGCCATTTTCTTCTGCAGGGGATCTTCCTGACCAGAGATTGAACCCACATCTCCCACATCTCCTGCATTAGTGGGTGGATTCTTTACCACTGAGCTACCAGGAAGGCTTTTTTTCATATAATATGTTATCTATATTAGGACAGGTTTTTACATCCTACCTTTTCCTTTCTAGGGCAGTTGGGAAGCTTCACAGATGTAAAAATGTCTTTTTAGTTAGATATTATGACACATCTCTATGGTGGCAAATATAGAAAATACTCTTTATTAAAACTCTCTTAACTTCCTTCTGAATGCAAAATTTAACCATGGGTTACTGGCCAAACATGAGGCTAAAAAGGTAGGTTAGCGTTTGATTATGAAAGCTCTGTTAAGAAATGTAGACTGTACTTTGTGATCCAGGGATTTACATTATATTACAATTGTATTTTAAGAAGACAATTTAGGTACCACTGCTGAGAGTGGGATAGGAGGCAGGGAGACCTGGTAATGAGGTTACAAGTCCAAGCAAAAGTCAGAGCAAGGGCAGTTGAGAAAGAGAAGGAATACAAAAGGATAGTTCAAAGACAGGGTTAGTGGAATGTAAAGTTACTTTGAGGAAAAGGAGTGTTAAAAAAGAATAAATAGAAAATATCAGACTCTTTGCTTGAAACTTTTGAGGAAGGGGTATGTTTCTCAGCTGGGACTACTGAGAGGATGGAACATGAGTCTAATGCAGTCAGAAGCCTCTGTCCATCTAACTGGAGACCCTATCATAGGTGGAAACAACACAGAGAGAAGCAGAGCTCAGAGGTGGAAAGACTCTTGAGAAGGCCAAGAGCAGAATTTAAACCATGGAGCAGAACTTTTCACAGATCAAGCCCTGAGTCTCTGGAGTAGGAGGACTGACTCCAAGACCCTAGACTACCAGAGAACTAACTCTATGGAGTATCAAATAGTGAGAACTCACACAAAGGAAACCATTTGAATACAACAGCTGGCATCACCCAAGCACCCTGTGTAGGACACCTCATCCAAACAACAAACAAAACAAAAATACAAACCCAATCATCAGCAAACAGGATTACCACCTAACTCAGCCATGGCCATTAGAGGAAAAACAAAAGAACAAAAAAACTCAGCACAAATCTCACCCTATACAAGCTTACACAAACCACTGGACTGACCTTAGGAGGGCAGAAAACAAAAAGAAGAAAGAATTCAGCCTTGAAGCCTGGGAAAATGAGACCTCAAACACAATAAGTTCAAAAAAAAATAATGAAAAGACAGAGAAATACTACACAAATGAAGGAACAAACTATGAACACAAGTCCAAATAAATGAGGAAATAGGCAAACTATCTGAAAAAGAATTCAGAATAATGATAGTAAAGATGATCAAAAACCTTGAAAACATAATGGAGAAAGTGCAAGAATCAATTAACAAAGACCTACAAGAATTAAAGAATAAACACAGAGAGACAAACACCACAATTACGGAAGTTAAAAATACCTTAAAAGGAATGAATAGCAGAATATCTGAAGCAGAAGAACGAATCAGTGAGCTGGAAGATAAAATAGTGGACATAACTTCTGAAGAGCAGAATAAAGTAAAAACAATGAAAAGAAGTGAGGATAGGCTCAGAGACCTATGGGACAATATCAAACACACGAACATTTGAATTATGGGGGCCCCAGAAGAAGAAGAGAAAAAGAAAGGGTATGAGAAAAGTTTTGAAGAGATTATAGTTGAAAATTTCCCCAACATGGAAAAGGAAATAATCAAGTTCAAGAGGCATGAAGTCCCATACAGAATAAACCCAAGGAGAAACACACCAAGACACATACTAATCAAATAAACAGAGACTAAACACAAAGAAAGAATATTAAAAACAGCAAAGGAAAAGCAAAAAGTAACAAACAAGGGAAACCCCATACATTTAACAGCTGATCTTTCAGCAGAAACTCTGCAGGCCAGAAGAGAATGGCAGGATATATTTAAAAGTACTGAGAGGGAAAAATCTACAACCAAGATTACTGTACCTGGCAAGGATCTCATTCAAAATTGATTGAGAAACAAAAAGCTTTTCAGACAAGCAAAACTTAAGAGAATTCAGTACCACCAAACCAGCTTTACAACAAATAATAAAGGGACTTATATAGTCAAGAAAAACAAGAGAAGAAAAAGATATACAAAATCAACCCCAAACAATTAAAGAAAATGGCAATAGGAACATATATAGCAATAATTACTTTAAATGTAAATGGATTAAATGCTCCAACCAAAAGACACAGACTGGCTGAATGGATACCAAAACAAGACCCATATACATGCTGTCTACAAGAAACCCACTTCAGATCTCAAGACATACAGACTGAAAGTGAGAGGACAAAAAAATATATTCCATGCAAATGGGAGGCAAAAGAAAGCTGGAGTAGCAATCATCATATCAGACAAAATAGACCTTAAAATAAAGAATATTACAAGACATAAAGAAGGACATTACCTAATGATCAAGGGATCAATCCAAGAGGCAGACATAACAATTGTAAATACTTATGCACCCATCATAGGAGCACCTCAATACATAAGACAAATACTAACAGACATAAAAGGAGAAACTGACAGTAACACAATAATAGTAGGAGACTTTAACACCCCACTCACACCAATGGACAGATCATCCAAACAGAAAATTAATAAGGAAATGCAAGTCTTAAATGATACATTAGATGAGCTGGATCTCATTGATATCTCAGGACATTCTATCCAAAAGCAAAAGAATATACCTTTTCAAGTGCACATGCAACATTCTCCAGGATAGACCACATCTTGGGTCACAAATCAAACCTCAGTAAATTTAAGAAAATTTAAATCATATCAAGCATCTTCTCCAACCACAACGCTATGAGACTAGATATTAATTACAAGAAAAAAACTGTAAGAAACACAAACACATGAAGATTAAACAAGAAGTTTCTAAATAACCAACAGGTTACTGAAGAAATAAAACGAGAAATCAAAAAATTTCTAGAAACAAGTAACAATGAAAACACAACTCAAAACCTATGAGATGCAGCAAAAGCAGTTCTAAGAAGGAAGCTTACAGTAATACAATCCTACCTCAAGAAACAAACAAAAAAACCCACATCAAATAGACAACCTAACTTTGCACCTAAAACAACTGGAAAAAGAAGAACAAAAAAAAAAAAACACAAAACCCAAAATTAGAAAGAAATAAATCATAAAGATCTGAGCAGAAATAAATGAAAAAGAAAAGAAAGAAACAATAGTAAAGATTAATAAAATCAAAAGCTGGTTCTTTGAGGAGATAAACCAAACTGACAAACCTTTAGCCAGACTCATCAAGACAAAAAGAGAGAAGAATCAAATCAACAAAATTAGAAATGAGAAAGGAGAGGTTACAACAGACAATGCAGAAATACAAAGGATTTTAAGAGACTATTATGAACAAGTATAATAAAATGCATAACCTGGAAGAAACAGACAGATTCTTAGAAAAGTTCAATCTTCCAAGACTGAACCAGGAAGAAATAGAAATTATGAACAACCCAATTACAAGCACTGAAACTGAAGTGTGATAAAAAATCTTCCAAAAATCAAAAGCCCAGGAGCAGATGGCTTCACAAGAGAATTCTACCAAACAGAGAAGTGCTAATGCTTATCCTCCTAAAACTCTTTTAAAAAATTGCAGAGGAAGGAACACTTTCAAATTCATTCTATGAGGCCACCATCACCCTGATACCAAAAACAGACAAAGACAACACACAAAAAGAAAACTATAGGCCAATATCACTGATGAACACAGATGCAAAACTCCTCAACAAAATTTTAGCAAATAGAATTCAGCAACACATCAAAAAGCTCATATACCATGATCAAGTTGGGTTTATTCCAGGGATGCAAGGATTCTTCAATATATGCAAACCAATCAATGTGAGACACCATATTAACAAACTGAAAGATAAAAATCATATAATAATCTCAATAGATGCAGGAAAAGCCTTTGACAAAACTCAGCATCCATTTATAATTAAAACTCTTCAAAAAATGGGCACAGAAGGAACCTACCTCAACATAGTAAAGGTCATATATGATAAGCCTACAGCAAACATTCTCAATGGTGAAAAACTGAAAGCATTCCCCCTAAGATCAGGTACAAGACAAGGGTATCCACTTTCATCACTATTATTCAACATAGTTCTGGAAGTCCTAGCTACAGCCATCAGAGAAGAAAAAGAAATAAAAGGAATCCAAATCAGAAAAGAAGTAACGCTCTCACTGTTTGAAGATGACATGATACTGTACATAGAAAACCCTAAAGATAATATGAGAAAATTACTAGAGCTAATCAGTGAATTTAGCAAAGTTACAGGATACAAAATCAATACACAGGAATCACTTCTATTTATATATACTAACAATGAAAAATCAGAAAGAGAAATTAAGGAATCAATCCCATTCACCACTGCAACAAAAAGAATAAAATATCTAGGAATAAACTTACCTAAGGAGACAAAAGAACTGTATACATAAAATTATAAGACACTACTGAAAGAAATCAAAGATGACATAAATAGATGGAGAGATAATCCACGTTCCTGGGTAGGAAGAATCAATATTGTGAAAATGACTATACTATTAAATACAATCTACAGATTCAATGTGATCCCTATCAAATTACCAATGACATTTTTCACAGAACTAGGGACAAAAAATTTCACAATTCATATGGAAACACAAAAGACCCCGAATAGCCAAAGCAGTCTTGAGAAAGAAAAATGGAGCTGGGGGAATCAAACTTCCTGAGATCAGATTATACTGCAAGGCTACAGTCATCAAGACAGTATGGTACTGGCACAAAAACAGAAATATAGACCAATGGAACAAGATAGAAAGCCCAGAAATAAACCCATGCACCTATGAGTACCTATTTTTGACAAAGGAGGCAAGAGTATACAATGGGGCAAAGACAGCCTCTTCAATAAATGGTGCTGGGAAAACTGGACAGCTACATGTGGAAGAATGAAATTAGAACACTTCCTAACACCATACACAAAGATAAACTCAAAATGAATTAAAGACATAAATGTAAGACCAGAAACTATAAAACTCTTAGAGGAAAACATAGGCAGAACACTTGATGACATAAATCAAAGAAAGATCCTCTTTGACTCACCTTCTAGAGTAATGGAAATAAAAACAAAAGTAAACAAGTGGGACCTGATTAAACTTAAAAACTTTTGCACAGCAAAGGAAACTATAAACAAGGTGAAAAGACAACTCTTTAAATGGGAGAAAATAATAGTAAATGAAACAACTCGCAAAGGATTAATTTCCAAAATATACATCAGCTCATACAACTCAATGCCAGAGAAACAAACAACCCAATCAAAAAGTGGGAAAAAGACTTAAACAGACATTTCTCCAAAGACATACAGATGGGCTCACAAACACATGAAAAGATGCTCAATATCTCTCATTATTAGAGAAACACAAGTCAAAACTACAATGAGATATCACCTCACACAGGTCAGAATGGCCATCATCAAAAAGTTTACAAACAATAAATTCTGGAAAGGGTGTGAAAAAAAGGGAATGCTCTTGCGCTGTTGGTGTGAATGTAAAGTGATACAGTCGCTACAGAAGACGGTATGGAGATTTCTTAAAAAAACTAGGAATAAAATCACCATATGACCAACCAATCCCACTCCTAGGCATATACCCTGAGGAAACCAAAATTGAAAAAGACACATGTATCCCATTTTTCACTGCAGCACTATTTACAATAGCTAGAACATGGAAGCAGCATAGATGTCCATCAACAGATGAATGGATAAAAAAGTTGTAGTATACACACAATGGAATATTACTCAGCCATAAAAAGGAACACATTTGAGTCAGTTCTAATGAAGTGGATGAACCTAGAACCTATTATACAGAGTGAGGTAAGTCAGAAAGAGGATAAATATCATATTCTAATACACATATATAGAATATAGAAAAATGGTACTGAAGAATTTATTTACAGGGCACCAATGGAGAAAAACTTCCCTGGTGGCTCAGACGGAATACGTCTGTCTACAATGTGGGAGACCCAGGTTCGATTCCTGGGTCGGGAAGATCCCCTGGAGAAGGAAATGGCAATCCACTTCAGTACTATTGCCTGGAAAATCCCATGGACAGAGGAGCCTGGGGTCACAAAGAGTCAGACACAACTGAGCAACTGAGCGACTTCACTTTCACTTTCAATGGAGAAAGACATAGAGGATAAGACTTACAGGCATGGGGAGAGGGGAGGAGAGGGTGAGATGTATGAAAAGATAACATGGAAACTTATATTACCATATATAAAATAGATAGCCAACGGGAATTTGCTGTATGGCTCAGGAAACTCAAACAGGGGCTCTGTATCAACCTAGAGGGGTGGGATGGGGAGAGATGGGAGTTCAAAAGGGAGAGGATATATGTATGGCTGATTCATGTTGAGGTTTAACAAAAAACAACACAATTCTATAAATCAATTATCTTCAACTAAAAAATAAATTAATTAAAAAACATTAAAACCTTGGATACAGCTCATAATATGAAAGTTAATGCCTTAATGAAATACTAAAATTGCATCAGGAATACTATTCTGGCATTAAAAATAAACAATGACATAAAAAAAAGAAAATACTATCAAGTTTGCTTTGGACAAATGAATGAAACAATGAGCTAGAGTAAGAAGCACAGATGAGATATCAGGCCTGAGAAGTAGGATTAAGTTTTAGATAGCCACCATCCAGAGTGAGACAGGAAGAGATGGATGGTAACTGTTAAGGAAGGATGAGAGAAAGCCAGATGCCCTAAAACCCCTCAAATCAATCATTAATGGTACAAATCTGTGAAGTCATCTAATTTTCCCCCATAGCACTGATTTGTTTAGTCACATAAAAAAACTGGTGAACTAATCTAGGTTTGGATCTAAGACTGGGGAGGAGCATAGAAGATATGATACAAAGACAAAGTTATAATGAGGCAGTGAACATCACCCATTAAATTTATGTAAAGCCTTTGCTATATGAAGAGCTGAATATATAAATGGTAAACTTTCTCCTGAACCTAAGAAATATCTGCTAATTTTAAGAAAAGAAAGAAAATAGAACATCTTTCTATTTCAAAGAAGGAAAACTTGCATATGAAAAACCACTGAATACAGCCCTCCCTTAATACCTTATATTTGACAGGTTTTATAGTCTGGCTATAAAGTGTTTCATCTGCAAAAGGTCATATCACTGAAGGAAAGCAAACTTGTTAGGGAGCACTCACTTTCTTTCTGTGAAGACTCAGTATTTTTCTGTAGGAACACTAAGGTGCTGAAAGATTATTTGTCAAATTCCCAGTTGTCTAACTTTAACTGATATAAGGTACATGATAATTCCTTGGAGAAAACATCAGAAAACTGTATAAGTATTCTATAAACAATATACTGCTGTCCCAACTTGTCTTCTCTAACAAATTTTTCTCTTTAAACTGCTGCAACTGAAAGCGTATGAATAAGATCAGAGAAAATTATTCTTTCCTTATTGACATTACTGCTCAAACTGTGACAGCAAAAGTAAAAAGGAAAAGATGTGAAGATAAAGATAAGCAAATGTGGCATTTTAGTATAAAAATTCTTAGTAATCATCACCTCTAAACTCAAAAAAGTAAATTATTAAACACATGATGTTCTAAGCATAAATGCAAAAAGAAAAGTTTAAAAGAATTGACACAAGATATTTCTACATAGCTCAAAAAAAAACGATTCAAAATAACACTATATTGTTTGTGGATATATACATATATGGTAAAAGTATAAAGACATGCATAGGAATAAAAAATACCAACTATAGGAGAATGCTAATCTCCAGGAGGAAAAAGGTAAGTCTCCATACATTTTCGACTGTCCAAAATACTTAATAATTTAAAGAGAACTGAAAATGTTAGTGCATAGCAGAAAAGCAAAAACCAGAGTTATCGTTGGACTACTAAAAATGCCTGACTCAAAAGGAGCTTTCATTTTTTTATTAAGATTTCCAACTAGTACAGAATATGTATGACTTTGGCAAAAAATGAAAAATATTTTTTTTAAGTGTTAAATGATGACCTCTGGGAGGAAATCAGGAGATACTAAAACAGAAGTTACACGTTAAAGTGAGACTTCAAGGATAGTGGGGGTTAAAGTGGGGACAAAGGTGTTTCTCTACTTATACCTGTTTGTTATTGGTTTTTTAGAAGGAACTTAAAATTTTTTGTAATTAAAGACAAATTTTAAAAGGTTGACAAAATACTTTACCAGAAGGCTCTTTTCAAGCCCTTTCAAGAGACTCCATCACTTCACTGCATCTAGTCCCACTACTCCCAAGACAAGCTCTCTTTTCTAAAGGAAATTTCTGCCTATTCCATCCCATCCAACACTATGCACACTCCTGCATGTACTCATATCCTAGTATTAGATCTCTTTCAATTATTCAAATTTTATTTAATTCTTTACCTATGAACTCAAGTTCCATTGTCCATAAAGTCACACAATCCTTACTTGGTACAACAGTTAATATTTATATAGTGCCTATATGTTCTAAGACTTGTATATATTCTCTCATTTTAATCTCCCCTCCCCCCCAAAAAATAAAAACCCTTTGATCCAATGCATCTTGCTTTTGAAAATGGGGACATTGAAGCTTAGAAGGTTTCCTAACTTGGTCAGGATTACAGAACCAAGTGGCAGGCTAGTAATCAAATCCAGAACTGTACTGTTTCCCAAATGATTCACTTTCCATTAAACCATGCATCTCTAGCATAGAAGAAAAACATTTTGCCAGATACAATTTTGTGTGAGCATGTTTTGTATTTACAAGCAGACAGTGGATGCTTATTACTCCTTCGATTAATTTCAGTCAATATCGACAAGTCACACTTCCATATCAAGGTAATTAAAAAAAAATATTTAGCAAACAGAAAAACATCACGGGACCCAAGACATAATTATTATGTTTTATAGAGAAACAGAGTCTCTGGAAGTTTAAATGACTTGCCCAAAGAAGCACACTGAACAGGCGATAGGCGGGAAAAGGTATCCAGATACATTCCTACTTTGTTCTCATTCACACACTGACACAACCAACACAGGCAAAGACTGTAACTAAAATGTACATAACTGGGAACAACTCTTGAGAAACGCACAATCAAAATTATAGACAGATAAATGTTGAGAAAAGTGAGTCAAGATTATCAAAGCACAGTAGGCTTAGTCAGAGTAGACCTTTCAAAGGAAGTGGAAGAACTGATGGAAGGTAATCAGCAGTAGCATTCCAAATTCGTATCAGAGGAAAAAATAAGGCAGAGAGAACTCAGAGTTACGTAAGATATGCAGGACACATGATATGACTAACATTCACTGTGCTTCCATTATAAAACCAACTCAAATCTTTTAAAACACGGAATCCCTGTGAATTGCAACAACTGTGCGAGGTTTGAAACCATCCCTTGACTCTCACCAGAATCTAGGAGCTCCTCGACCAATGAAATATTGCCTGAGGTCAAAGCCTTCTTAAATGTTTCCTGCCTTTCTTCAACGGGTAACGGTCCTTTTAATTTCTAAGAACGAAGGAAAAAAAAAATTATTGTTATACATATTTTCATTCCCAGTGCACTGGGAAACAATAATGATTGGTTTTAGGTACATCATTTTAGGGGTTGGGGGGAGGCAAAATACAAAATTGGCGTCTAATTCGTAACTAAAAAGGGATCTTTAAAGGGAATGGGTAATGAGGTGTTCAAACCCAGAAGAGCCATATTGACAACCTAAAAAGGCGTATTTGATGGAAAACACAGTAGGGAAATGAGAGGGAAACTGCGAGTTTGTCCAAAAGCCTGTATTCACGCTGGGAAAAAAATTCAGGGAAACAAAGGCAACGAAGTAAGAGGTTTCATGGCCAGGGAAGGCCGATTCAGGTGCGGCCAAGACAAGGCCTCCTTTGCTACCTGAGCTGTCCGGTCGAGATACCCAATCTCCCAGCCGTCATCCTCACTCTCGCTACTCTCGCCTCCACCGGCCACTGCTAGACCGCGTAGGGGGCCCGCCGCCATACCACCCGGCCCTCTCCGCACGGAAATAGCGGGCTGCCTGCCCACCGGCTCCATCTGCGCCTGCGCACTGGGCGGTGCGTGAGCCTGCGCGGGAAAGGCTGTGCGGGCAGGCGCGACGCGCCAGCGTTGGGGCTTTGGACCCTCCAGCGCAGGCGCGTGAGCGCGCGCAGCGGCCCTGAGTCCGGTCTGCCAGTCATAATACCCTCAGGAGAGGGAAACTGGCCAGCGTGACAGGCTGGGCAGACCTGACCTTGTGGCCAGTGTTGCCAATACTTTTCGGGGGGCGGGAGTCTTACCATTCTTTCTTTTTAGGGTATTTGCCTGATGAGGTTCTTAGAGTTTAAAGAATGCCTCACTTGTGGCAGGAGCAGAATGGGGTTTCAATGTCACGAAAACTAGGCTTTTGCTCCCATTCCTTTCACCTGTCCCCGCCTGACAAATCCACTGTCAAATGTGCGTCCCTTGGCCAATGCTGTTGGCCAGAATATTTCCTCAAGGAGCATCACCCGCACATTCAAGCAGCGAGCAGATAAATGGGAGCCGACAAAGGAATGAGGAGAAATCTTCCTTTGAATTTCTTGTGATCGCGGATGTCATCGTAAATTTAGAAACTTCAGGACATCAAAACACTTTCACAGATAAGTAATATAGAACCCTTAAAGGAAATGATCAAGCAAGGGGAAAGTCAAGAGAGTGGATCAGATGAGTTGGAAAGAAGAAATGATTTAAACTTTCAGAAAGTAAGCAGTACAAACAACTTCAGGTGAAAGCAGCCCAAACTCACTTTTCTGCATCTGCTCTAATTTCTAGATGAAATATTCGTAACACAGTGATTATCTTTGCCAAAACAGACCTACCAATGAATAGGGCACATGCATGTACCCAAAGAAAATTTTAAAAGAATGTGGCCATGCACCAGGGCTTCCCTGGTTGCTCAGCTTGTAAAGAATCTGCTGGCAATGTGGGAGACCTCGGTTCGATCCCTTCAGGGTTGGGAAGATACCCTGAAGGAGGGCGTGGCAAGGCACTCCAGTATTGGAGTGGGAGAACCTCCATGGGCAAAGGAGCCTGAGGGGCTACAGTCCCTGGGGTCGCAAAGTGTCTGACAAGACTGAGCAACTAAGCATAGCACAGCCATGCACCATTCTTAGGAAATGGTACAATACATGCATACTTTTCGTTAGGGAGTCTTTGGTGTAAGATTTTGAAGTTATTTATTTCAAAGATTTTCACGGATAAGTATTTTTAAGTAGTGTGGTTATTTGGGGGACAAGATCAGTCTTTCTAAATGAATTCATTCCATAAATGCTCTGAATCATTGAGCACAGTCAGTCATAACTAAGTTTGGGGGAACATCAAAGACAAACTAAGCTGCCTCATGGAACTCATATTCTATGAAGAAAGACAGTACGCAAGTGAACAAGCAGGATGGTTGCAGATTGTGAGTCAAAGAAATAAGTGCTCAGTTTCTGAAATCAAGTTACTTGGGTTGTTTCCCAGCCAAGTCACTTACTACCAGGAGCTGTGTGCTCTGGGGCAATTACTTAGCCTCTTTCTTCTTCTGTCAGTTCTCTTATCTGTAAAATGGGGATTATGACAGTACTCATCATATAGGGTTGTTTGGAGGATTAAATAAAGTAATGAGCTTGGAATAAAGGCAGGCTCAATGTAAGAGATTAATAAATCTTAGCTACTATTGTTTTTATTATTTTAGATGGAGTAGTTGACCAGAGCAGAGTCATAAATGACAAGAAGGAGCTAACCATAAGAATGGGGGAGAGCAGAGCTTTCTTGGTGGAGGAGATGACTAGTACAAAGTCACTAAGGCAGGAAAAGCTAGGGCCCAGGCCTGGACTAGGGTGGGGCAGTTGAAGGCTCTAGGAAGCAAAATTTAAGACACTCACTCTTAGGGGTCTGTAAGTTCTTCTGTTTTGCACTCTAGGTGTCTCATTCACTTTCCTTTTTCATTGCCTTTGGACCAGAAAGCCCTGAGCCTGGAACTTCTTTGAAGGAAGGGGTATGTGATAAGAGGACCTTGTCGGCCTGAAGCAAGAATTTTTTAGATTTTATTCTAACAGCAATTGAACACTGAAATATTTAAATTGATAAAATACATGTTCTGGTGTATGTGTGTGTGTATGTTTCTATATAAATATACTCAAACTCTTGTAAAGGAGGTTTTTGGTGCCATTGACTAAGATGGGAGAAGATCAAGGGATTAACTTGACATGAGCATCCCAAAATTAACATAGTCAAAATAAATACTCATTGTAGCTGTCAGATTGGTAGTTGGGTTAGTTTAGCTGTGGAGCTCAAAAGAAAGGCTGGTCTTAGAGATACAAATTTTGGAGTCATCTACACATAATTGATTTTTAAAATGAGAATTTATCTGGCAAGATTTTTTGTAAATATAAATGCTATAGACTAAATGTTTGTGTCCCCCAGGACCACCTGCTTCCCAAAATTCATATGTTGAAACCTGATCCTCAAAGTTATGCTGTTTGGAGGTAGGGCCTTTAGGAGGTGACTAGGTCATGAGGGCAGAGCCGGCACAAATGGGATTTGTGCCTTTATGAAAGAAACCCCAGAGAACGCTCTTGCCCCTTCCGTCATGTGAGGACACAGCAAGATTCTTTATGAACCAGGGAGTGAGTTCTCACCAGACACTGCAACTGGCAGCGGCTTGGTCTCAGACTTCCCAGCCTCCAGAACTGTGAGAACTAAATTTCTGTTATATTAAACCACCCTGTTTATGATACTCTATTATAGCAGCCTGAACAGACTATGAAAGTGAAGTCGCTCAGTTGTGTCTGACTCTTTGCGACCCATGGACTGTAGCCCACCAGGCTTCTCCATCCATGGGATTCTCCAGGCAAGAATACTGGAGTGGGTTCCCATTTCTTTCTCCAGGGGTTCTCCCTGACCCAGGGATCGAACCCGAGTCTCCCACATTGAAGGCAGACGCTTTAACCTCTGCACCACCAGTGGCTTCCCTGAACAGACTATAACAATAGCTAAGATTAATCTAAAACTTACGTGGAAAGGCAAAGGAACTAGATAGCTCAAACAATTCTGAGACAAAAGTATAGAGTAAGAGTAATTCTACTTGGTTTTAAGACTTATGTAACTAACATAATCAGGTGTCATATTGAAGAACGAATAGAACAGAACAGAGAACCTAGAAATAGGCCCATGTAAGTAAGACCAAATGTTTTTTGACAAGGGTGTAAGGGCAATTCAATGGAGGAAGGATTGTCTTCAACAAATGATGCTGGATCAACTGAATAGTCACATGTTAAAAAAAAACCTAGACCTAATTTTGAAAACCTCACGTCTTTTCAAAAATTAACTCAAAATAGGGCTTCCCTGGTGGCTCAGTGGTAGAGAATCCACCTGCCAATGTGGAGACACAGGTTTGATCCCTGATCCAGGATGATCCCAAATGCCACGGAGGAACTAAGCCCATTCACCACAACTACTGAGCCTGTGCTCTGGAGTTCAGGAGCCACAACTACTGAGTCCTGTTGCTGCAACTACAGGCTTTAGGGGCTGTGCTCTGCAACAAGACAAGCCACCTCAACGAGAAGCCTGTGGACTGCAACTAGAGAATAATCTGGGCAGCAACAAAGACCAAGCGCAGCCAGAAATAAATAAATAAAATTATTTAAAAATAAATCATCTAAAAAATCAACTCAAAATAGATCATAGATGTACACAAATGTTCATAGCATCACTGTTCCTATTAGCCAAAAAGGGTAAACAACCCGAAAGTTCTTCAGCTGATGATAAACAAAATGTGGTATATCCACACTATATATGTTAGTTTCTCAGGACAACCATAACAAATTTCTATAAATTGAGTGGTTTATAACAGCAGAAATTTATTCTCTGACCGTTCTGGAGGTTAAAGTCTGGAATCAAAGTGTCAGCAGTACCAATTCCCTCAGAAGTCTGCAGGGGAAATCCTTCCCTGTCTTCTTGTAAGTTCTGGTGGTTGCTAGCAATTCTTGGCATTCCTTGGCTTGTAGTAGATACATCGGTTTAATCTCTGCCTTTGTATTTACAAGGCATTCTCTTCTGTGCGCCCGTGTCTCTGAATGTCTCTGTCTCTAAATTCCTTTCTTCTTGTAAGGACATCAATTGTATTGGATTAAAGCTCACACAAATTCACTGTGACCTCACCTTAACCTGATTATATTTTCAAAGACCTTCTTTCCAAACATGGTTACATTAATGGGTTTTGGGTGGACATGAATTGGAGGGGGCACAATTTATCCTGATACAGCATATATATCACTTAGCATAATGTTTTCAAGATCCACATTGTAACATACTTGATTCCCTTTTATGCTGAATAAGCTGTGGTATTGATTTCAGAAGTTTTTAGGAGGTGGCAGGACCCATTATAAGACTGCTATAACTGTGAGTTGGAGAAGTAGCAGGAAAGATGGAGAAAAGAGGATGCATTCAAAATTTATTGTGAATTAGAATCAGTAGGATTTGGTGACTGTATATGAGGGACAAAGGGACAGAGGAGTCAAAGATACTGTGACAAGAGCTTTAGAAGAGGAAAACATTTTGAGGGAACAGAGATAAGTTTTGTTTTGCATGAAGTCTGAAATGTCTGAGGAGCATCCACGTCCAGATAAGGTGGAAAATTCCCAGAGAGTCCTGAGCTATCAGTTCAGCTTTACAAACCATCTTCCTAAGAGGTGATAATGAATATATTAAAGGAATGATACTGCCACTCTTGCCAAAAAGTGAGGTGGGTCCGGCTGCTTGCCGCTGAAAAGACATTAAAAAGGCCAGGTTGGTGGAAAGGAAGGTTTACTTTATTCTAGATGCCAGCGACTGGTGGGGGTGGGGGGAGGGCACATCTGTCCAAAGGCTGACTCCCCCCAGCTGGCAACCAGTGGAGCAAGAATCTTTACAGACAGAAGGAGGGGGCTACATGCAGAAATAGCAGTCATCTCTAACAGTCATCTTCAAATTGGTCACAGATGGTCTGACCAGTGTCATCTTGATTGTTTTAGGTACTGTTAATCTTCTGTTCCAGGGTCGGTTTGCTTCATTTCTTTGAGGCCAGTTCTCAGAATTGTGGCTGCTCATGTCCTGGGTACGCTCTGGTCCTCATGTAGTTAACTTCTCCACCTGGGGTTTCAGTATCTATAAGATAGCTTACAGAATATGGCTCAGAATATTATCTATAGCCCTCGAGAAAGAACTTAAGGTCCTTGACTTGGCTTAATGACTATATTATTATTATTTAGTTGCCTTTCACTGTTTTCCTTTGTTTCCACATTTCTCATTTCTCTAATTAAATTTATTCTTTGACTGAAGTTTTCCAAGGACAAAAGATAGTCAGAGGACATGGGGTTGAGGGTGGGGGCAAGGACCCTAGAGTCCTGCTCCATTTTACCATGGAAAATGGATAGGCTGACGAGATCAGTTGGCCAATAATACAGCCTTGTGGAATGACTGTTCTTTTAGAAAGCCACCAAAAAAGGAAGCAATCAAGTGGCCTGAGAAATAATGATCAAAGAAGCAGGAGACTTGGAAGGGATCAATGTCTCAAAAATCTTCCACGGAATTATAACCTAAGATAATAGTAAGAGCAATAATAATGAAACTAAATTCATTTTATAGTACTTCCTATATGCCAGTCAATTTTTCAGAAGAGGAAATGGAGACACAGAAAGTAAAGTCACCTGCTCAAAGTCACCTACCTTGGCAGGGCTTGAATTCAAATGCTGGAAACAGCTCTGAAATTCATGCTTTTAGTCATTACGTTCTAACACTTATGTAGAAGTTTCCTGTGCCCTGACACTTTTCTAAGTACCTTACATCCATGAATTTCACGTACGCCCCACTATAACTTTTTGAGCTAAGTACTATTGTCTCCATTTTACAGGTGAGGAAACTGAAGTACAGAAAGATTAGGTAAACAGTCCAAGATTATACAACCACTAGATGGGTGGTCAGAATTCACAGCAGACTCTCTGGCTCTGGAATGGGGCTCGGGTTTAACTCAGGGAAGTGTGACACCCACAAAAGCACTCATTCCCTAGAGGGATACTTGTTTCTCCCGTGTGTTTCACACTGTCACCCACCTCTAAAGAACTCTGTTGCAAAGCAGATTTCATCTTCCGATTAGTAAACCAGACTCAGAATAAACCTCGATTCATTTTTACAGGTTAATCACAAGCTTCACTTCATTCCTGTCCAGATAAGAAATGGGTCATTTGATTTTGTCTGAAAAGATTTGGGAATTCCCCCAGGGTGACTTCCTGGAGTGGGTCAGAAAGCCACCTACCTTCTTTGTTAATGACCACAGTGTTCTGCTTGGTTCACTGATGACAGGAGGCTGGTAAAACAAAGAGGGCAGGAAACCAGCAGTATCCGAGAAATAAATATTGCTCAAATTTAGGCTCCCCTTAGTTCCTGGGTGGTTTTTTTTTCATTTGTTTTGCTTTGCTTTGTTTTAACTTTTAAGCTTTGATTCAGATGTTAGTGATGATTAACTAATACAGTTTATTTTACCAGTACCTTGGATGATGCTATATTTGTGGGGAACTTGTTTTAAATTTAATGTTATCACATCATTATAATTCTAGCTTATTTTCTATAGTATAATATTGGGCTGGCCAAAAAGTTCCTTTGGCTTTTAAGTAAAAATAAAAGACACATTTTTCATTTTCACCAAGAATTTTATTGAACAACATAGTCATCATTTTGTTCCACTACCTTCTGCCATTTTCCAGGCAACTTCATAATTCCATCTTCCCAAAACTTTCATCTTTTTGAACAAAGAGCTGTGGCAGGTTTCTTTTATGGTATTCCAAGGTATTGAAATTTTTTCCATTAAGAGAATTGTGTAAAAACCGAAATAAACAGATATCCCTAAGTGCAATGTCTGGTGAATACAGCCGATGAATCAGAACTTCCCAGCCAAGCTGTAACTGTTTTTTACCTGGTCATCAAAGAAACATGCAGTCTTGCATTATCTTGATGGAAGATAATGCATTTTCTGTGACTAATTCTGGATACTTTTCATTGAGTGCTGCTTTCAGTTGGTCAAATTGGGAACACTACTTACTAGAATTAATCATTTGGTTCTCCAGAAGGAGCTCATAATAAAGGATTCCTTTCCAGTCCCATCATATACACAACATATCTTTGGATGAAGACTGGCCTAGTAGTGGTTAGATGTCTTTATCTTCATTCAAAACAGTTTTTTAGATTGTATTGTGACAGCTATCATTTCAGCATGCATTAAAAGACTTATCAAAACTGATGAATTTTTACATAGCCATTTTAATATTGAAGATGGAATAAAAAAGTAACATTTTGGCATGTTACACTTTATTATTTCAAGAAAGGAAAAGCACAGCTGAAACACAAAGAAAAATTTATGCAGTGTGTGGAGAAGGTGTTGTGACTGATGGAACGTGTCCAAAGTGGTGTTTTTCCTTTCTTGAAATAATAAAGCATAATATGCTGAAAATGTTGCCTTTTTCTTCCATCTTTGATATTAAAATGGCTATGTAAAAATTCATCAGTTTTTATGTTTTTTTTAAAATGCACACTGATATGACAGCTGTCACAATGCAATCTAAATAAACTGTTTTGAATGAAGTTAAAGGCAACTAAGCACTGCTAGAGCCATCTTATGGAAAAAAGCAAACATTTTGTCCAACCCAATATATATAGTATACTATACTTTGGACTGCAAGGAGATCCAACCAATCCATCCTAAAGTAGATCAGTCCTGGGTGTTCACTGGAAGGACTGATGTTGAAGCTGAAACTCCAATACTTTGGCCACCTTATGTGAAGAGCTGACTCATTTGAAAGGACCCTGATGCTGGGAAAGATTGAGGGCAGAAGGAGAAGGGGACAACAGAGGATGAGATGGTTGGATGGCATCACCAACCATATGGACATGGGTTTGGGTAGACTCCGGCAGTTGGTGATGGACAGGGAGGCCTGGTGTGCTGTGGTTCATGGGGTCACAAAGAGTCAGACACGACGGAGCAACTGAACTGAATGCTTTCTAGACACGGAGGATGTAAGAAAAACAGGCAAGATTCTTGACCTCAGGGTGTTTATAGTCTAGTAAGAAAAAGAAACAAATACATAATTATATATTAGGTAATAATTAATTCTATAAGGAAAATTTAACTAGGTGAAAGGAAGAGACATTAGTGGAAGGAAATGGGAATTTGAAATAGGGATTTCAAAGAAGGACTCTCTGAAGTGTTATTCATAGTGTTATAAGGAGTTACAAGGAGTTGACTTCCCATTTTCAAAGGTCATTCTGGCTAAAAGGAGAAAAGACTATATGTAGGGGAGAAAGAGGAGAATCAGAAGCTCCAATTAAGAATCTGCCACAATAGTCTGGTTTCTCTGTGTATTAGTGTCCTCTGGAGATGATTCTAGCCAGTCCCAGTCTAAACCAATTATATAAAAATCCCTGGGAGTTGATATTTCTCAAGGCTCCTATGGTGATTTTAACATGTAGCCAGGGTTACATAAGGTTGTACAAGAAAGAGGCCAGGCTAGCTCTAGGCTAGCTAGTGCCCCAGGCTAGCTCTAGAGCACTTATCATTGTCCAGTGGGAGAGTATAAAAATCCATAATGATGAGGTTAAACTATTAATACAGGAATGGATTCTTATTTGGACTTGTTTTCTTCCTTAATGAATATGATTAGACCAGAGAACTAAACCAATCCTTAAACAAAGAGTTAAAAATCATCAGGAAATGATGGAAATGGGTATTTGTCAAAAGAAGCATTAACCAATATAATACAAGGAAGTAATGGTTAATGAAAATGTTTGTGTCATGTTTATTTCTTCAAATATTATAATATATTACCTAGGTTTGAAAATGATTATAGAGGATAGGTCAAGAGGAGTTATCTTTGGAGGTGGCTAGATGCCAGAGGCAGGGTATATATGTGTTTTGTGGAGATAGCAGATAAGAACTGCTAATATGACATCCAAGTTTTAAGCCTGAAATATTAGGTAAATGGTGGCTAAATTTACTCCAGTGAAGGAAAATGCATGGAGAAGCAGGGATGTATCTGTATATGTGGAGGTTTATGTGTCAAGGAATATTGAAATCAAGAGTATTGGTTTACTCTTCTTAATGTAAGGAGTGTCAATAAACTCTAAAATAGAATGTTCTGCAGAGTTGGATACACGTTCGCAACCGAATGGTTCCCTGGAATAATTTTCTTTGACTTGATATCTGTTTTTTGTTTGCTTTAACTAAAAAATTTACTTAGCTTATAAAGTAAGTTTTAGAACTCGTAGATTTTTAAATTGCTCTTATATTTTTATTTTTTCTTCCTACATTTTTAGTGTATATCTATAAAGCTACTGTATTTCAGATAGGCATGGTGGAAGAAAGTATCGTAAGAGTAGCTAACCCTTACTCAAAAAGAACATTATATTTGTATACTACTAGGAGACTTAGCAGCAGCAGCAGGAGAAGGCGATGGCGACCCACTCTAGTACTCTTGCCTGGAAAATCCCATGGACAGAGGAGCCTGATAGGCTGCAGTCCATGGGGTCGCAAAGAGTCGGACACGACTGAGTGACTTCACTTTCACTTTTCATTTTCATGCATTGGAGAAAGAAATGGCTACCCACTCCAGTGTTCTTGCCTGGAGAATCCCAGGGACGGGGGAGCCTGGTGGGCTGCTGTCTATGGGGTCACACAGAATCAGACATGACTGAAATGACAGCAGTAGCAGCAGCAGGAAATCGTGAAGCTCATAAGTGCCTGAGTATTTTTATGTTAAAAAATGTTACAAAAAACAGAAGTTCTAAAGCAATGGATGAAAAGGTAGCAAATGGTGAAGTTCCAGAGCATCTTTTCCAAAAATTTTAAGTTAGTAACATATTAATGAACAGCAAGAAGATCTCAACAGATATAATGGGCTCTTGAATCAAAGTAGATAGCAAAAAATGGCCATTTAGACAGATTAATTGCTATAAGATGATTAAATTTATCATGTGTTTAAAATACAGTGAATTTAAAATAATATTTAAATAATATTTTACTCTATGTTGAAATTATAAGACAAGGTACATAAACCACACAAATACATATCACATATTCAGTTCAGTAGCTCAGTCGTGTCCAACTCTTTGCAACCCCATGAACCGCAGCATGCCAGGCCTCCCTGTCCATCACCAACTCCCGGAGTTTACCCAAACTCATTTCCGTTGAGTCGGTGATGCCATCCAACCATCTCATCCTCTCCTCATCCGACCATTGTCCCCTTGTCCTCCCACTTTCAATCTTTCCCAACATCAGGGTCTTTTCAAATGAGTCAGCTCTTCATGTCAGATGGCCAAAATATTGGAGTTTCAGCTTCAACATCAGTCCTTCCAATGAACACCCAGGACTGATTTCCTTTAGGATGGACTGGTTGGATCTCCTTGCAGTCCAAGGGACTCTCAAGAGTCTTCTCCAACACCACAGTTCAAAAGCATCAGTTCTTCGGCACTCAGCTTTCTTTGTAGTCCAACTCTCACATCCATACATGACTACTGGAAAAACCATAGCCTTAATGAATATCAAATTGATGACATACAACAAATGATCAACTGGAAAATAATACAGTTAAAATATATTAAGCATTAATCATGGCGAAGAACTATTCAAAGCATTCCACATG
Source organism: Capricornis sumatraensis (assembly GCF_032405125.1). Classification (NCBI taxonomy): domain Eukaryota; kingdom Metazoa; phylum Chordata; class Mammalia; order Artiodactyla; family Bovidae; genus Capricornis; species Capricornis sumatraensis. Next base: position 55,854,568 of record NC_091073.1, on the reverse strand, counting down.
TTTATACATGTGGATACATACTGTGTATTTTAGGAATAGTTTTAGCTTCAAATAACAATATTCAATGTCAGTCAGTTAAAAATTTACAGTTCATTTTTTCATATTAACAGCATTCTGGCAAATGGCATTGAATCAGTGATAAAATTGTTTCTAACAGCATCCCATACCCTTGACCTTGTTTTCATATTTGTAAGATGTCTCTCCCAGCAGTGTGTTTGTGTTGAAGGCAAGAAAAAGGACAGAGAGGGTGGTTTCAGCTACATCTGTCTCCTTTCATCAAGGCAGGCAAAGCTTTCCTAGAAGTTCCAACAGATTTGTGCTTTTGTTTCCTTTGCTCCCACATTGCAGGCAGATTCTTTACTGTCTGAATCACCAGGGAAGACCAGTGGTAAAGAACCCACCTGCCAATGCAGGAGATGCGGGTTTGATCCTTTGGCTGGGAAGATCCCCTGGAATAGGAAATGGCAACGAGCTCCAGTATTCTTGCCTGGAGAATCCCACAGACAGAGGAGCCTGGTAAGGTAGGCTGCAGTCTGTGGGGTCCCAAAGTGTCAGACATGCCTGAGCAACAGATCACATACATACTATATACATTTATATTCTTATGAATATGGGAAGCCCAAGTGGCACAGCAGTAAAGAATCTGCCTGCCAATTCTAGAGACACAAGAGACACAGGTTCAGTCCCTGGGTCGGGAAGATCCCCTGGAGTAGGAAATGGCAACCCACTGCAGTATTCTTTCCTGGAAAATTCCATGGACAGTGGAGCCTGGCAGGTCCACGGGGTGGCAAAGAGTCAGACATGACTGAGCACTATCCACATGCACTTATTCTTTATCCATTTATCTGTTAATAGTCACTTAGGTTGCTTCCATATCTTAGCTATTATAAATAATGCCACTGTGAACACTGGGGCACATGTATATTTTTAATTAATGATTTATTTTCTTCAGATATACCTAGGAGTAGACTTGCCGGATTATATGGTAGTTCTGTTTTCACTGTTTTGAGGAACCTCCATACTGATTTCATAGTGACAGCAACACTTTACATTCCCCCAAGAGTGTACTAGGCTTCCATTTTTCCCACATCCTCACTACCACTTGTTATTTGTAGACTTAAAAATATTTTTTTTTATTTAGTGTTTGTCAGTGCTAGGTCTTTGTTGCTGTGCAAGAGCTTTCTCTGGTTGTGGCGAGCAGGAGCTGCTCCTCATCACAGTACGTGGGCTTCTCACGTGGCTTCCCTTGTATAGCGGAGATTCTAGGTGTATGGGCTTCAGCAGCTGTAGCATGGGGGCTCAACAGATGCGGCACATGGGCTTAGTTGCTCCACGGCATGTGGAATCCTCCCAGACCAGAGGTTCAACCAGTGTCCCCTGCATTGGCAGGCAGACTCTTATCCACTGTGCCACCAGGAAAGTTCTTATTTGTAGACTTTTTGATGATAGCCATTTTGACAGATGTAAAAGTGAGAAAGCGTTAGTCACTCAGTCGGATTCAACTCTTTGTGACCCCATGGACTGTAGCCCACCAGGCTCCTCTGTTCACGTAATTCTACAGGCAAGAACACTGCAATGAGTTGCTATTCCTTTCTCCAGGGAATTTTCCTGACCCAGGGATGGAATCCAGGTCTCCCACATTGCAGGAAGTCTCTTTGCCAACTGAGCCACCAGACAGATGTGAGGTGATATCTAATTATGGCTTTGATTTGCATTTCTCTGATGATTCGTGTTGTGGCTGTTGGCCGTCTGTATATCTTCTTTGGAAAAACTGTCTGTTCAATTCTCCTACCCATTTTTAAATTGGGTTCTTCATTTCATAATATTGAGTTGTGTAAGCTGTTTATATATTTTGGATATTAACATGTCATATCATTTGCAAATATTTTCTCCCATGCAGTAAGTTGGATGGTTTCTTTTGCTGTGCAGAAGCTTTTTAGGTTTGATTAGGTTTCATTTGTTTATTTTTGTTTAAATATCCTTTGCTTTAGGACACAGATCCAAAAACTACTGCTGTAATTTATGTCAAAGAGTATTCTGCATAGGTTGTCTTCTAGGAGTTTTATGGTTTCAGCACTATGTTTCATAAATAACCAGTACTGAGAAGATTATTTCCTTTTAATAGACTTCTTGGTTTTGTATTATCATATTAAATAGCTTTCCTATCAATTTAATTCTAGATGGATTTATACAGCCATTGCCGCCATAGAATACTAATAAAAGTTTTTATGAACTTGAAGAAAATGATTTCTTGCACATATATTTTTTATTTAAAAATTTGATGTTTTTATTTATAAATATACAGTAATTTAAGCTAATTATAACCTGCATGTATTTGGTTTAAAACTATGAAATTGTCACATCAAATAAACCAGTAATATAGATGGAAATTTTTTAGCTTGCAAGAAAATTTTCAGAAACTTGCCTCTCATAATTTGTTATTTGGATAACAAACAGATCTTAAAATGGGCTATTTAAATGGTATTTACTATGTTTTGGAAGAGAGAAGCAGCTTTCTCCTTGCTCTGACCTGACTTTAGGGCCATTGCTTATCTTAAGTTCTTATAGAATCCAGAATGACCAGACCTATCTGAATTTTTAGTATGCAATGAATAGATCTTCAGAAGTTTCATAGATTTATGCTGAATGTTATGAGCAAGATAAATGGAAGGAAAGGAATAACACAAAGAGGGAAACATATTTAAGGTAGAAATGGAATTACCATTGAGCACCTACCTACCTACCTACCTACCTACCTACCTATCTCTATGTGAGAACTTTTTCATGCTATTTTATTTGAGTCTGAAAGTCACCCTGAGAATTACGTGTCAGCCTTGTTTTTCTGCTGGTAAAGAATCTGCCTGCAATGCAGGAGACCTGGGTTTGATCCCTGGGTTGGGAAGATCCCCTGGAGAAGGGAAAGGCTACCCACTGCAGTCTTCTGGCCTGGAGAATTCCATAGACTACAGTCCATGAGGTTGCAAAGAGTCGGGCATGACTGAGCTACTTTCAGTTCACTTTTGCTTGTTTTTCAGTCGAGAAAACTGAAGCTCAGAAAGTTTAATTACCTTGACCAGAATCACTAAGTCTGAACTTGGATTTGAACCCAAGTCTCTTTTCTTCCAGATCTCTCCAAATATTGGTGACACCAAAAGAGGCTTTGGGAAACAAGAGAAGGAATATTTACTATTATGTTGTAAATGTTTTTTAAAGTGTTAATCACTCAGTCATCCTGTCTGACTCTTTGCGACCCCATGGACTGTAGCCCTTCAGGCTGCTCTATCCATGGAAGTCTGCAGGCAAGAATACTGGAGTGGTTTGCCATGCCTTCTCCAGGGGATCTTCCCAATCCAGGGATCAAACCTAACTTTCCCGCATTGCAGGCAGATTCTTTACCATCTGAGTCACCAGAGAAGCCCTTTATTGTAAATGTATTTACTACTTTAAAAATTCATGTTGGACTACAGTCATTTCATCAAATTCTCCAGTTTTAGTTAGCAAAGGTGGCTGTTATTGCTGATTGAAGGTACAAATAAAAGCCCTCTTTCACTCACTTACGTTTTAATGGGAGTAGGCTCAAAAATCAGATTGCAGGATCCAGTCAATAACATGGTGAAGAATGCAAGAGGAAAAGACGCTTGAACCAAAATAGCATAGAGGTGAGGCGATGGTGGCAGAGTCATGAGTTAGGAAGGCTAAGGAGGAAAATGTCCTAGTCGTAGGAAAATCTCAAGGTCACAGACTTGAGAAGGAGTTAGCACTAGGGGAGGAAAAAGGGTGGTGAGTTTAATCCAGTAGGCAAAAGGCTAGTGCAGATAAGAGATGATACTCAACAGCAGAACATGGTGGTGGTGGCTTTTTCTAATCTGGCAGGTATGTCCCCACAAAAGAGAGGATCAGTGACAACCCTGTAAATTGTCTCTCCACTTTGAATCCCCTGCTGCACTTGTTACTCTTTCTTCTTACCTGGTGACCTCCTTTCCTATCACTCGCTTCCTTGCTTATTCCTCTTGTGGTTTTCCTTAGACTCACTAGTCTCTCCTGACTTAACGTTCTTTGCTGTAGCTGTTTCTTCCATCTGAAATGCTCTCCCAAGAGATCTACTAAACTAATACTTTCACTTCCTTTATGTCTTTGCTCAAAATTTAACCCTCTCCCTAAGGCTTATCATGACCAACCTGTATTTCTTAAAATTGAGATATGATTGACATTTAACTTTGTGTTAGTTTTAGATGTATAACATATGGTTATATATATACTAAGAAATGATTACCACAGTAAGTTCAGTTCACATCCCTCAACACACATGCACAATTACATTTGTGTTCTTATGATAGAACTTTTAAGATCTGCTCTCTTAGCAACTTTCAAATATATAACACAGTATTATTAACTGTATCCCATGTTGTCTATTACATGATCACCCTATTTAATACTCCTACTCCTTCACCCTCTGACATGCCTTGCTAAGTCACTTCAGTCGTGTCCGACTCTGTGCGACCCCATAGATGGCAGCCCACCAGGTTCCCCCGTCCCTGGGATTCTCCAGGCAAGAACACTGGAGTGGGTTGCCATTTCCTTCTCCAGTGCATGAAAGTGAAAATTGAAAGTGAAATCACTCAGTCGTGTCCAACTCTTAGTGACCCCATGGACTGCAGCCTACCAGGCTCCTCCATCCATGGGATTTTCCAGGCAAGAGTACTGGAGTGGGTTGCCATTGCCTTCTCAGCTGACATGCCTTATCCTACTCCATATTTGTTGTTCCATACCAGTTACCACCTTCTAACATACTACAGTATGTGTTATTTGCTTACTTATTATGTTTATTCCCTGCTAGACTACAAACTCCAATAGCATGCATCTGTGTTTTATTCCCCATGATGTAGCGTAAAACCCTAGAATGTTGCTCCAGGCAAGCCTAATGTGGTTGATGCCGATCACAGATATTTTCCCTGACCCTGAATCTGTAAGCTAGTCAAACATGTCCTACATCAATAAATATGACAGAGCAGTGGCCCCTTGGGATCTAGTGCTATTCTTTGGTTAACTCTTAACATCACCAACCTTGCTACTGTAGGATCAGAGTCTTGTGCCAGATTCCCCCTCCATCCTGTGCCTCTTATGTCCTGACTAACAAGTTTGGTCAGCTAGGGCATAGGTTCAACCACTTTTCCTTCCTGTTCTATTTCCTTTCTGCTGAATGTTGCAACTTCTGCTGATTATTCTGTGTCTACCAAGCCAGGCAGTTGCTCTCATGAGAATCACATCACTCACCCCACAACTTCAGCTCTTTCACTGACCACTACCACTGAGTCACTGGAGACTTGGTGATTGATTACAGAAACATCTGTGAAAACAGGCAAGAATAGCTTCACTCTATAATGCTCTGTTGGAAGGGCACCCCAAAATATTTTCCAAAATTTGTAGAGCTGACTGAGTATAATATCCATTTGAAAGAAACTGTGCTATTCTTTCAGTCACTCTGGCCTTCTAGCTGTTTAGCATTTTTAAAAGCATTTGTTTATTGAGCACTTTGATCAATACCATCCCGAGTACTATATATACATTTAAAATTTTTTCCATTTTTTTGGGGTGAAATGTCCTGTAGATATCAATTAGGTCTAACTGGTCTATTGTATCATTTAAAGTTTCTGTTTCCTTGTTAATTTTCTGTTTAGTTGCTCTGTCCATAGGTGTGAGTGGGGTATTAAAGTCTCCCACTATTATTGTGTTATTGTTAATTTACCCTTTCATACCTGTTAGCATTTATCTTACATATTGCAGTGTTCCTATGTTGGGTGCATATATATTTATAATTGTCATATCTTCTTCTTGGATTGATCCTTTGATCATTATGTACTGTCCTTCTTTGTCTCTTTTCACAGCCTTTGTTTTAAAGTCTATTTTATCTGATATGAGTATTGCTACTCCTGCTTTCTTTTGGTCTCTATTTGCACAGAAAATCTTTTTCCAGCCCTTCACTTTCAGTCTGTATGTGTCCCCTGTTTTGAGGTGGGTCTCTTGTAGACAACATATATAGGGGTCTTGTTTTTGTATCCATTCAGCCAGTCTTTGTCTTTTGGTTGGGGCATTCAACCCATTTACGTTTAAGGTAATTATTGATAAGTATGATCCCATTGCCATTTACTTCATTGTTTTGGATTCAAGTTTATACATCCTTTTTGTGTTTCCTGTCTAGAGAATATCCTTTAGCATTTGTTGGAGAGCTGGTTTGGTGGTGCTGAATTCTCTCAGCTTTTGCTTGTCTGTAAAGTTTTTGATTTCTCCTTCATATTTGAATGAGATCCTTGCTGGGTACAGTAATCTGGGCTGTAGGTTATTTTCTATCATCACTCTAAGTATGTCTTGCCATTCTCTCCTGGCCTGAAGAGTTTCTATTGAAAGATCAGCTGTTATCCTTATGGGAATCCCCTTGTGTGTTATTTGTTGTTTTTCCCTTGCTGCTTTTAATATTTGTTCTTTGTGTTCGATCTTTGTTAATTTGATTAATATGTGTCTTGGCGTGTTTCACCTTGGGTTTCTGCTGTCTGGGACTCTCTGGGTTTCTTGGACATGGGTGATTATTTCCTTCCCCATTTTAGGGAAGTTTTCAACGATTATCTCCTCAAGTATTTTCTCATGGTCTTTCTTTTTGTCTTCTTCTTCTGGGACTTCTATGCTTTGAATGTTGGGGCGTTTAACATGGTCCTGGAGGTCTCTGAGATTGTCCTCATTTCTTTTAATTCGTTTTTTTTTTCCCCTCTCTGATTCATTTATTTCTACCATTCTATCTTCTAACTCACTAATCCTATCTTCTGCCTCTGTTATTCTACTATTTGTTGCCTCCAGAGTGTTTTTGATCTCATTTATTGCATTATTCATTATATATTGACGCTTTTTTATTTCTTCTAGGTCCTTGTTAAACCTTTCTTGCATCTTCTCAGTCCTTGTCTCCAGACTATTTATCTGTGATGCCATTTTGATTTCAAGATTTTGGATCATTTTGACTATCATTATTCGGAATTCTTTACCAGATAGATTCCCTATCTCTTCCTCTTTTGTTTGGTTTGGTGGGCATTTATCCTGTTCCTTTACCTGCTGGGTATTCCTGTCTCTTCATCTTGTTTATATTGCTGAGTTTGGGGTGTCCTTTCTGTATTCTGGCAGTTTGTGGAGTTCTCTTTATTGTGGAGTTTCCTCACTGTGGGTGGGGTGGTATGGGTAGCTTGTCAAGGTTTCTTGGTTACGGAAGCTTGTGTCGGTGTTCTGGTGGGTGGAGCTGGATTTCTTCTCTCTGGATTGCAATGAAGTGTCCAGTAATGAGTTATGAGATGTCAATGGTTTTGGAGTAACTTTGGGTAGCCTGTATATTGGAGCTCAGGGCTGTGTTCCTGTGTTGCTGGAGAATTTGCATGGTATGTCTTGCTCTGGAACTTGTTGGCCCTTGGGTGGTATTTGGTTTCAGTGTAGGTATGGAGGCGTTTGATGAGCTCCTGTCAATTAATGTTCCCTGGAGTCAAGACACACCGAGGAAACCAGAATTGAAAGAGACACATGTACCCCAATGTTCATCACAGCACTGTTTATAATAGCCAGGACATGGAAGCAACCTAGATGTCCATCAGCAAATGAATGGATAAAAAAGCTGTGATACATATACACAGTGGAGTATTATGCAGCCATTAAAAAGAATACATTTGAATCAGTTCTAATGAGGTGGATGAAACTGGAGCCTATTATACAGAGTGAAGTAAAAGAGGCAAAAATGTATAGAACAGTCTTTTGGACTCTGTAGGAGAGGGAGAAGGTGGGATGATTTGGGAGAGTGGCATTGAAACATGTATAATATCATATATGAAACGAAAAAAAGAAACAGGCTAATTATTGGCAGTATAAAAACTGAAGCCTGTATATTGAATCAAAAAAGTTTTTTTTTTTTTCCCAAACAACCTTGAGAGAGAAGTGTTATTCTCCCCAATTTTATAGATAAAGTACCCAAGGTCAGATAGCCCAAATAGTTTCCAAGCATTGTATGGTGGTGGTTTAGTTGTTAAGTCATGTCTGACTCTTTGCGACCCCATGGACTGTAGCCTGCCAAGCTCCCCTGAGAATCCTCCATGGGATTCTCCAGGCGAGGATACTGGAATGGGTTGCCATTTCCTTCTCTAGGGGACCTTCCCAACCCAGAGCACAAAGCCAAGTCTCCTGCATTACAGGAGGGTTCTCTACTGACTGAGCCATCTGTGGTGGGACTCAAAACCTGACCAGTTGGGCCCTGCAGTAGAGGTTGATGCTGCAGCTGGATCCACTTTACTCTGCTGGCCACCCCATCCTCAGCTAACATGACTGTGGGCTGCTAACTCAGTGAGTCACTCTCTCCTGGAGACTGATTCCTCATGTCCCTCCCAATAGCTCTTGACCAATGACTAGATTATCAGGGTTACAAAGGACTGACCTCTTGCCTCAAGGTGAGGATAATTCTATGGTGCAATTTGTGCTCCAGAGCTTTCCTATGGGGTCTCACTGAATCTCATCTATATCTGAGCCCCTTTCTTGCTTCCCCGATCTAGCCTATCCTTCAGTTTTAAGAGTACATACCAATAAATTCATCTAAGGCCCTTGTAGGAACCTACAACCTCTAATCCCATTTTCTAATCACCTCAATACACTGCCTTTTTTTTTTTTTTTTCGGTACCAGGAGAGTTTAATCAGTTCTCTCTTTCCTTAAATTATCTCCTATAAGGTTCATGTAAGATGTAAGGGATGGGACAATAGATTGAATCCCTGTGATGAATGACTCCTGTAATCAGGTGCTGTTACTCTTGCACTGTGTTCTTTTTACTGAGAGTATTTTAAAGCTGGACATAGCTAAATTTTTGTGTTCTCTCATGTGAGCTGCTAGCCCAAGGATGTCCAGTAGAAATTTGAGAATGTAATACTCTGGCTAAAATTAGGTGTTATATTTTGCATATTTTCTGTTAATGGAATCTACATCACTAAAAGCAAAATTGGAGTATTTTCTGATATCATAAAACTAGGTTTTGTGGAGGAGCATAATTTTTTCTATCCCAAAGTGTTACAAGTTTTTGCCTCTAATTTTTTAGATACCTCTTGAGTACTAGTAGTAATATATAGTTTTTGTGGAGCAGATTACATGCACATCCAGGATTTTAAAATGTATATATAATAATAATATATATTCTATCTGACTAAGAATAGGAAATAATAACAAGATTAAGAAATAAAATAATTTAGCTAGGTGGCACTTATGAAGGAATTCTTTTTTCCTAGTCTATTAATATTAGCTGACTATGGAGTAGGAAATGGCAACCAGCTCCAGGATTCTTTCCTGGAAAATCCCACGGACAGAGGAGCCTGGCAGGCTGGCAAAGAGTCAGGCATGACTGAGTGACTGAACACACGTGAGCTGACTAAGTGTATATCTTATCATTACAAATGACTGCTGTGTAATCGATCCACACAAAGCATTCCAGTGGGGGTCCTTTTTGATTACAAATTGCTTACTTTTACTTCAAGGTCAGGAAAGCTGGTAGAATTTTTAATGAATGGTATAATTGTTGAACATTTAACCAAACACAATCTATTTGCAGATGAACAGTATGATTTACGTAATGGGAAGTCATGCCAGCCAATCAAGTTGAGTTCAGTGGAATGATAAAGACCTATCAGAAAAAAGAGGAACAAACAGATATAACTTATTAACATTAGAAAAAATAACTTTGACAAAGTCTTCATTCTCCTTTCTATGCTCCCCTAGTCCACATACACACGCAGACATAGACACACATGCACCCACCAGAAACTGTTTCTTAAGACATACACTATAGGGTTGCTATAGGGTTGGAAGAAAAGCTTTGCTCTATTTAGAAACTGACTTAGAGACCAGTAATAAAGTGTCAGAACAGTTACTTATTCAAAAAGAAAAGTTTAGTAGTTGACTCTCTGCATAATAAGTGCTGATATTAATTTAAGAATTTTATAGATGAGGTTCTTAAATTAAATGTCTAAGTTCACAATCATATAATAAATGCTTCATAGATGCAGAAAAAAATTAAAGAGATTTTAAAAGTCTGGAATGATGGGAAGGAGGACAGAAAGAAGAGAGCTAAACTTCAGTTGTTGTTCAATCGCCCAGTCATGTCTGACTCTCTGCAGCCCCATGGTATAAGATAATGTCTAAACCTGGCAAGAATCCAAATGATCAGTGTAGGGACATGATCTTAGGGTCACCATGGACCTTTCTTAGAGATTCTGGGAAGTTAAAAATGATGGCTCATTAAAAATTTTTAATTATTTTTTTCTGGTAAAACATAAAATGTACCATTTAAATTATTTTAATGATGTAATTCAGTGGCACTAAGTATAGCATATTGAAAAGCAGAGACATTACTTTGCCAACAAAGGTCTGTCTAGTCAAGGCTATGGTTTTTCCAGTGGTCATGTATGGATATGAGAGTTGAACTGTGAAGAAAGCTGAGTGCTGAAGAATTGATGCTTTTGAACTGTGGTGTTGGAGAAGACTCTTGAGAGTCCCTTGGACTGCAAGGAGATCAAACCAGTCCATTCTAAAGGAGATCAGTCCTGGGATTTCTTTGGAAGGACTGATGCTAAAGCTGAAACTCCAGTACTTTGGCCACCTCATGCAAAGAGTTGACTCATTGGAAAAGACTTTGATGCTGGGAGGGATCAGGAGCAGGAGGAGAAGGGGACGACAGAGGATGAGATGGCTGGATGGCATCACTGACTCGATGAACATGAGTCTGAGTGAACTCCAGGAGTTGGTGATGGACAGGGAGGCCTGGCATGCTGCGATTCATGGGGTTGCAAAGAGTCAGACACGACTGAGCGACTGAACTGAACTGAACTGAAGTACATTCACAATGTTATGCAACCATCCTGATTATCCACTTCCACAAATTTTTATTATCCCGAATAGAAACTCTGTCCATTAAACAGTAACTCCCAATTCTCTGTCACCCAGCCCCTGCTAACCTTTATTCTACAGTACTTTCTGTTTCTAGGAATTTGCCTATTCCAGACACCTCCTGTAAATGGAATCATACGATACTGATCATTTTGTGTCTGATTTATTTCATTTAGCATAATGTTTTCAAGGTTCATCCAAGTTGTAGCATGTATTGGAGTCATTCTTTTAACAATTGAATAATATTCCATTATGTGTCCTTTGGACTATAAAGAAAGCTGAGTGCCCAAGAATTTATGCTTTTGAACTATGGTGTTGGAGAGGACTTTTGAGAGTACCTTGGACTGCAAGGAGATCCAACTAGTCCATCCTAAAAGAAAGCAGTCCTGAGTGTTCATTGGAAGGACTCTTATTGAAGCTGAAACTCCAATACCTGATGTGAAGAGCTGACTCATTGAAGAAGACCCTGATGCTAGGAAAGATTGAAAGCGGGAGGAGAAGGGGATGACAGAGGATGAGATGGTTGGATGGTATCACTGAATCAATGGAGATGAGTTTGGGTAAACTCTAGGAGTCTATGATAGACCGGGAGGCCTGGCATGAGGCAGTCCATGGGGTCGCAAAGAGTCATACACAACTGAGTGACTGAACTCAACTGTGTGTACTTTTTTTCCAAAGGAAAGAGTATGCTATCAGTCATGCACTATGTTGAATTTTATGGGCAATATCTCATTTAATCCTCAAGAACAAACAATGAGGTAGGTAATATTATTATCTCGAGAACACTGGAGCCTAGAAAGTTTAAGTAACATGGTTTAGAATATGATAGAGATGGAATTTGGATTAGGTTCATCTATCTCTAGGGTTCTATCGCTTAAGCAAACAGTAACTGCTACCTCAGTAGTATATTCTCTTTATAATATTTATCTATTTTTGATACTGAACTTCAAGGAATACATAGAACTATTGAATGTTTAGAGAATATGTTGGAGAATGCATTTTAGAATAAACAGACTTGAAGGACATTTACTGCCATGTTAGCAGTTAGCAGAAAATTTTTTTCTTCTGGATAGATGTAGATAGAAAGGGAAAAGGACCGGAGTTAAACTTTGGAGCCTCTTCTTAGGATAAATAGAATTTTATTAGACAAATCTTGGAATATTAGAGGTGTAGATTTTTGCTTAAAAACTCTCCACATGGAAATTTAAAGTGAAGGGAATTACTATACTCATGTAAAAGTGGAGGTCATAGAGACTGAAAATATAAATAGTTGCAAGTATGAATTTGCAAAGATTTGTGGATTCTATTAGGGAAAAAATAACGATATTATACAAGTCCATCCCTAATTTCTTTAAGCTAGTGGTGTTAAGGGCAACTATTCTGTTCTACATTAGATACTATAACCACTTTCTTATTAAAGCCTAATGGATTGGCTTAAAGGTTATCTATTACTGTGTATGTTTCCAGAGAACTATACGTCAGTCTGTACTGAGACACTTCCAGTAACAGGAAGAAAGTACAATCTCTGTTCATTATTGGGCTAGTCAGATGTATGATTTTATGTTGATAACTTTCCATCTTATTTCTTTCATGGCACTATGCAGAGGCAAACCTAAAGTTTTAATCCCTATGATAACCCTTCAAATATTTGAAGACAATGTCGTGTTTCCTACCCTTTCCTTCTCTGCTTAATATGATTAGCAGTTAGGACTTGATAGGCAAAAATACTTGGAGAAGTAAACCTGGCTTTTGCCCAAACAACTCTGGTATATTTCTAATGGGATACAAAAGTACTCAACAAAAAGGGAAAGATTAATAATTGGACTTCATTAAACTTAGGCACTTCATTCATTTGATGATATCATTAAGACAGTGAAAGGTAAACTAACTGAAGGGAAGAAGATATTTGCAGTATGTTATATCAGATGTGGAGAAGGCAATGGCTCCCCACTCCAATACTCTTACCTGGAAAATCCCATGGACGGAGGAGGCTGGTGGGCTGCAGTCCATGGGGTCACAAAGAGTCGAATACAACTGAGTAACTTCCCTTTCAATTTTCACTTTCATGCATTGGAGAAGGAAATGGCAACTCACTTCAGTGCTCTTGCCTGGAGAATCCCAGGGATGGGGGAGCCTGGTGGGCTGCCATCTATGGGGTCACACAGAGTCGGACACAACTGAAGTGACTTAGCAGCAGCAGCAGCAGCATATCAGATGTAGGATTTATATCCAGATATATGAAGAACTCCTAAAAATCAACCGGGAGAGAGAGAACTCATAATCTATTGAAAAAGATGAGCAGATGAGTTGAACAAGTGTTTCTCAAGCAAACGCATTCAGTTGGCCAATAAACATATAAAAATGTACTCAAATTCATACATCAAAACCCATAAGATGCCACTATTCACCAAAATGATTAAAATTAAAGAAGGAAAAAAACCTGGTTATGCCAAGTGTTGTCTTAAATCTGGGAAAACTGAAACTCCCATATGCTGTTGGTAGTGTATAAATTATGATTTGATACTAATTACCAACATCTGCTGGATCATTGAAAAAGCAAAAGAGTTCTGAAAAAAACATCTTTTTCTGCTTTATTGACTATGCCAAAGCCTTTGACTGTGTGGATCACAATAAACTGTGGAAAATTCTGAAAGAGACGGGAATACCAGACCACCTGACCTGCCTCTTGAGAAACCTGTACGCACGTCAGGAAGCGATAGTTAGAACTGGACATGGAACGACAGACTGGGTCCAAATAGGAAAAGGAATGCGTCAAGGCTGTATATTGTCACCCTGCTTCTTTAACTTATATGCAGAGTATATCATGAGAAACGTTGGGCTGGAAGAAGCACAAGTTGGAATCAAGATTGCCAGGAGAAATATCAATAACCTCAGATATGCAGATGATACCACACTTATGGCGGAGAAGGTGATGGCACTCCACTCCAGTACTCTTGCCTGGAAAATCCCATGGACGGAGGAGCCTGGTAGGCTATAGTCCATGGGGTTGCTAAGAGTCGGGCACGACTGAGCGACTTCACTTTCACTTACCATTTTCATGCATTGGAGAAGGAAATGACAACCCACTCCAGTGTTCTTGCCTGGAGAATCCCAGGGACAGGGGAGCCTGGTGGGCTGCCTGCCATCTATGGGGTCTCACAGAGTCGGACACGACTGAAGCGACTTAGCAGCAGCAGCACCACCATACTTATGGCAGAAAGTGAAGAGGAACTAAAAAGCCTCTAGATGAAAGTGAAGGAGGAGAGTGAAAAAGTTGGCTTAAAGCTCAACATTCAGAAAACTAAGATCATGGCATCTGGTCCCATCACTTCATGGAAAATAGATGGGGAAACAGTGGAAACAGTGTCAGACTTTATTTTGGGGGGCTCCAAAATCACTGCAGATGGTGACTGCAGCCATGAAATTAAAAGACACTTACTCCTTGGAAGAAAAGTTATGACCAACCTAGATAGTATATTCAAAAGCAGAGATATTACTTTACCAACAAAGGTCCGTCTAGTTAAGGCTATGGTTTTTCCAGTAGTCATGTATGGATGTGAGAGTTGAACTGTGAAGAAAGCTGAGTGCCTAAGAATTGATGCTTTTGAACTGTGGTGTTGGAGAAGACTCTTGAGAGTCCCTTGGACTGCAAGGAGATCCAACCAGTGCATTCTAAAGGAGATCAACCCTGGGTGTTCATTGGAAGGACTGATGCTGAAGCTGAAACTCCAATTCGGCCACCTCATGTGAAGAGTTGACTCATTGGAAAAGACCCTGATGCTGAGAGGGATTGGGGGCAGGAGGAGAAGGGGACGACAGAGAGTGAGATGGCTCGATGGCATCACCGACTCGATGGACTTGAGTTTGAGTGAACTGCGGGAGATGGTGATGGACAGGGAGGCCTGGCATGCTGTGATTCATGGGGTTGCAGGGAGTCGGACACGACTGAGTGACTGAACTGAACTGAAAATACAGGGCTATCATATTGTACCATTAATGAGTCTGAATTTTCATGATAAGCACAAGAGTAAAGAGATTGGAACTTTCTGTTGCATACTACAAAATTAATTTTGTATTGAGAAAGTTTGAAAATATCAAGAAACTGTCATTTCATGATCCTCCTTCCCCAATAAAAGAGTACTAGCTCTCTCTCTCTAATCTCTTCTTTTTTTTTTTTTTTTTTGGTAAACAATAGCTGGGCAATAAAAAGGAGTCAATCACAAACCCAAATTTGCATTATCATTCTGGGATTTTATGAAATATGTGATGAAATTAATGTAGACCTGGCACACCGCAAGCACTCAATAAAAACACATTAACTTTTGGGGGGAAACTTGCATCACACTGAAGACTTATTTTGACTTCACTAATATCTAAAATGTGCATGTCTCTTTTACAAATGGTACCACTGTGAATTTCATGTTTTTGCAACTTGTGTGCCAATGTAGTAATTTCTGTTTTACTGTGGTGAAATCGGTGTAGTGTCCAGTCTGTTGAGATCTTTATAGATTAGAATTTACTGTTCTTCATTTCAACATAATGGGTATGTTTTTCAGGAAGGATTACAGAAAAGCCCTGCAGAGCATCCTCATTAGCCTCTGTCCTGGCTCACAGTGATTCAGTTGTCAGACCTTTTTGGACATCGTCATTCAAACAGTCATGAGTGCTGCTAATGAAACTCACCCAGTCCATGTTTAGTTTGTCAGTAAGGATATAAAGATATAAATGACATAAAGTATCGCTCATTCTGACATGTTTATATATTTATATTCTTATTTAAATATGGTCATTTATCTGAATTATGTTAAATAGTGAACTATTTCCAAGTCCTATTTTTTTACATTCCAATCTTAGCTCATATATGTGTGGTGAGATAATATGATGGCAAATTAATCTTATGGAAAATTGTATAACTCTATATTTCTTGGGCTTCCCTGGTGGCTCAGTGGTAAAGAATCCACTTGCAAATGCGGAGACATGGGTTTGATCCTTGGGTTGGGAAGATCCCCTGGAGAAGGAAATGGCAACTCACTCCCGTACTCTTGCCTGGGAAATTCCATGGATAGAAGAGCCCGGTGGGCTACAGTCCATGAGGTCGCAAAGAGTTGGACACAACTTAGCGACTAAACAGCAACAACATACATTTTTTTGTTTAAAAATGTATTTTTCAGTATTTTTGTGAGGCTTCTTTACTACAGTTTTCTCTCTTTTTTTTGCCAGCAGAGGGCAGGAGAGGAAGAGAGAAGAAAATAAAGATTTCCTGGTCTTGATTCAAACTATTTAAACACTTTTCTGAAATATTTACAAAGAATGCCATTTGGTTTATTTGATTATTCTATTTTGAAAGTGATTTAAGTATAGCTTTTACTTTTTACAGGTATATTTGGCTTAATGAATTTCAAATGAAATTAGTACTTTGAATTTTTATGCTTATTAATCAGTGATTATATTGAAAAGTATGAATTAATTTGTATTTTGAGGTTATATGTCTAAAATGCTTTTTCTTATTTTGGGTAATAATGATAGTTAGCTCTCTTTTATATTGATTTTCTAATTCAGTTATGGATATGCTTATGTGTCTATTTTACATACGTATCTTAATACAATTATTTGGTCATACTTCAATATGCAGGGTTGTTAAGCATAGTTTGCAGTTTTATTAATCAACTAATGTGTCTTTTAAAACAAAATGGAAGGAAACTCAAGTGCAGTGCAATAGAGCTTTTATTTTTCTTTTTTTCTTGTAGTAGTGTACCTCATGGGAATGTTTGAATATAGGTTTTGTAGGTATATTAAGATGTTTTATCTTGCAGCTTTAGATTTGTTTAACCAATAATAAAGCATCCTTTTCAAAACATTAGATGATACGATAAACTATGTAACTTAACAGCTCAGGACAACTTCCATATAACCTTTGTTAAATCAAAAGTCAAGTGGCAACTTGGATTTTTGCCGTCTCTTCTTGAATAGCACCATTGTTCTGGAAGTACAGGAGCAAGGAGAAACTGAATAAGTTCTGCCATTAAGAAGAGAAGTCTCCATGCTTCCTATTTTAAGTGCTAGGAACTCCTTCTTTCCTCTTCTATGAACCTCATATGTAAGAATCTTTTTTTTTTTTTCCAAAACTGTCAGGTAAAGTTACATATAGTGCTTAGAACACTACAGGCACATAGTGAGTGCTTTGTAAGTGTTAGCTATAATTATAAAGTCATAGATTTACTCTAAATTTAGCCTTGAGGATCATGTATAGTTGAAAAAAATTGATTCTTCAATAAAAAGGAAAACAAGAAACATAGTCTCATTATCAGAAGGGACAATTTTATTCTGCATTTATTCAATGAAAGAAAAACTTTGACTTGAGTGATGCTTATCGTTAACTTTATCGAGCAAATGGGAGCAGTAATGTTTGTCACTTAGTTGTCTTGGACTAAATGCTTCCTGGTGTTGTGAATTGGTATTAAATTTTCTAACTATGTGTAATAAATATATGATAGGATAAGATCTAGTTCTTTTAAAGGAACCAAGCTAGATGAGGAATAAAAGTCTTTTGATGAGAAATCCCCCTGGTCTTAATAAGGAGTGTTTCAAATCACTGAACAAAAGAGAACTTCTGATCACCCTTGAACCTAAGCTTATAGTTTAAATACAGGGAAAATAAACAAGAAAGGGTCTTCAGGACTGAGGGAAAAGGAAATTCTTCTGGTAAGGCAAAGAGCAATGAATCTTTGGCTCAGGGTCGCATGACAACCGCCTCACTGATTTCCCATACTCTCTCTTCCTGCTCCATTAGGCCACTGTGTAAATTATTCCAGTTTTATCTTCCTAAAAGGCAACATGATGTTACTTCCTTGCTTAAAACCCCATACTCACATTCTTTTGCCAATGAGAATCGGAGTGGACTCCTTATCCTGCCATTTGCGACTCTGAACTACATGGCCCCAGTCTGTCATTCTACGTATGCTTCCTCTTCCGCTTTTTACACACCAGCCAAATGGTGCTGTTCTAAACATGTCTCTTCATTCATGTCTTTCTCATTCATCTCTGACTGTCACTACCTCCGTGTTTTCAAAGATCCATCTTCAGTGGCACCTCCTCTTAAAGATATTCTAATTCTTAACTGGAAAGGATCTTTAGTGCCTTTGAATCTCATAGCTTTTGGCATCTCTACAATGGCCCCTAATAGGTAATGTTTGTATTTGATTCTTTTTTTCTACTGACAGTAAGCTTGTTGAGGGTAAGAACTATTAGAGAATAGCACGGTGCCTTGCAGCTCAAAGAACCTGTTAGATATTCAGAGAGGCTAGCGCCATTTGCATTTTTGAGGCACTCAGTATATTAAAAATGGAAGAAATGCCAGGGTTACAAAATTGTGGTGTATTTAAAATGTTACATTTATCCATTGATAAGTGGATCTAACTAAAGCATATACATATCCACAGTAATCCCCAAAGTAATTGCACTGTTCATGAAATTTTTGAAACAATTAATTCACACTATACTTCAGTTGTGGGGAAGGAAATGACAACCCACTCCAGTATTCTTGCCTGGAGAATCCCATGGAAGAGGAGCCTGGCAGGCTACAGTCCATGGGGTCACAAGAGTTGGACACAACTTAGTGACTAAACCACCACCACCATACTTCAGTTGATGTGGTCTAGTAACTGAATGTGAATTTAACCTTGTAGTGACTGTCTTCTTTCAGTCTTGTCAGGTTATCTCTGGGACTCCACAATCTTGAGGCCTGTGCCAGAGGACCCTCTGACTTTCTGTGTGAGGGGCCCTGATAAATATTTACTGAAGTGAGTTAAATTTAATTATATGCCAAAAAGGTGCTGAATATACATATATTGCATTAATTCCTATTTTTTAATTTGATTAGAATATTATTCAGATATAAATTGAAAGCTAATACTAACTGCTAACTTAATGCCTATAATTTAACTTTTAGTTGTTTTATACTTGTTACTAGGCACTAGGAGGGAGAAAAAGTACTCATTCTTACCGATTGAGTGACTCAGTGCATATTTTACTGTGCTTTTAGACACAAAGAGAACTGTGTCTCTGACTCTCTTGATTTAGCATCAAAAATCAACATGATGAGAATTAGCATAATTTATTACTTGAAACTAGGCTAGGGATGGAAAATAATGATTCCAAAAATATTTGGAATTCATTGCCATGTGAGTTAACGTTGATATCAGTAGTAAATCATTCTCTACTATTATTAGACAATATAGCTTAAATTTGCCCAGTTAGAAATATCCCCACTCTGAGGTGCATAAATGTTGATACATGAACCTTTCTCTATAATTCTCCTTCCAATACACTGCATAGAAATCAGGCCTAACTGGGAGCATGGACTCATTATTAGAATTATCATTGTTTTTTGAAGTATATGCATTTAGATATTCTTTTCTAATATATCATTTTCCTAGACTAGTGAGTAGAATGATGTGTTTCAAGCCCTCTTTGTGAAATTAATATGAACCCAACCTTTTCTAGAAAATTATTGTATAATGAAAAAGAAAAGAAATGCCAAGGACCCAGTTGGTTGTGATAATTCAGTAGTAAGAAAGAAAATTTGGTGCTTCAAGCATTAGGTGTCATTTTATTCTACTCCCATGTATTTGATTTATTTGATATATACCCTGGTGGCTCAGCAGTAAAGAATCTACCTGCAATGTAGGACACCTGGGTTTGAAACCTGGGTTGAGAAAAGCTCCTGGAGAAGGAAATGGGTACCCACTTCAGTGTTCTTGCCTGGAGAATTCCATGAACAGAAGAAGCAGACTGGTGGGCTACAGTCCATGGATTTGCAGCAGTTAGATACGACTGAGAGATTAACACTTTCATTTTCATAAATATCAGGGACCAAGGAGTGGTGAAGTTAGAATTAATTAATTTATATTAAATGAAGAGATTCTCATATGTCCTCAAGAATCATTCCTGAGATAGAGAATTAAATACATGAAAACTTGAAAGATAAACTTATTTGTCAAGTTTATTGATTAATTTATTTTAAATATATTAACTTACACTTATTTAAACTTGATTATGCAGTAAAAAGCATTTACAAATCTATAATAACACTAAAGGTTTTTTAATGACTAGAAGTAAATTACAATATGAATATAACCCTTACCTGTACATCTCTCATATTATCATTTTTTAACCTATAAATCTTAAAATTTACCAAAAGTTAAGAGCATTTTGATAACCTACAATTTGTTTTTAAGCATAGAACATGAAGACATTTAAAATAATTACCAATATAACTTAAACTTAGGAAAAATAGTAATATGCATTGTTATCAGTGTAGATTTTATGGGAAAAGAGTACAGATAGCTTTTTAAAGACCAAGGAAAATTATCGGGAGGACAGTTTGCACACATAAAGATATATCTGAAGGATAGCTCTCATAATGACCTAATGACCAGCACTTTCCAGTTGAATAGGAATATATACATGGCCAACGGGTATCTGAAAACACACATTTATTTGTGTGCAAAACTCTCAGTTATGAGGTTGTGAAACACACGGTGTAGTCCCAACTATATCAAAAGATCCAACAAGAATTTAGAATTTGTCTCATAAAAAAAAACCCTGTATTTCTGTTCAATGTTACAAAACAAAACTCAGTTATGTATCCTTATTTACAGACACATACAGACTGTCTTTATTTACAGTCCTTATTTATTCCATAATCACATGGAATTCCAACTTCAAGGGCAACAAAACTTTCATTACTCTACAAACATGTAATTTAATCTTAACCCTTTCTGCCAGCCACAGACTCTGAGCAGCCACAGGTTTGAGCTCTGGCCTAAATTGTTGAATGAAGAGATGTCCCATCAACTGGGCTTCTTCTGAGTGGGGGACGTGTAAGAAGAGAGTATTGCCTCATAATTCTTTCCCTCCTCACCCTTTGCTCTGTAAGTTGGACCTCTTGATACTCAGGGGAACAGCCAACATCTCCCCTTCCAAATGCCAAAAATCCCTATGATGTTAAGAAACTAGTTGAATTTTCCAATACAAATTATTTTGCTGATATTACACAGTACAAACTTATTTTTTTATTTTTTTTTATAATTAATGAAGGTCTTGTATTAAAAAACATATTGGGAATTAATTCAACAATATCCTATTCCCAATGATTTTAGTTCACTGAATGACATTTTACCCTATAACAGTATAGTCAGAGAGTAGTCTTGGGATGAAATCCAGGGCTACCTCTACTAGATAAAAGGCTATAGATACCGTATATTAAGTATTATTTTGAATCATATTTTTCTCGAGAGTAAAATTCTATGATAATAATCATCTCATAAGGATATTGAGAAAATTAAGTAGTGGGGGGTACATTAGGAACTCAATAAAAATTAATTTCCTGCATTTCATTTATCCTGGGTACATTGTAGGTTTAATTCAGATTGGAAAGTGAGACAAGATCAAGTGAGGAATAAAGATGCATGTTTTATGCCTCAATGTCTTAAAATAGTAGTTGTTCCACAAAGAGAAATATTTTATTTTCAAAGCATGCTTTATTACACATTTTCCAAAATACTCTTTTTTTTTGAGTAAAATGTGACAACTCTGTTAATTCACAGCAATCTTACACAAAATTTAAAGCTGAAAGTCAGCAATGTTAACTATAGAAGAATGAGAGAACAGTGCATGTGAAGAGGTGGAATCACACAGATGGGATATAATTATTTCAGTAGTGTGTTTTCTTAGAGAAAATAAACAATAGGACCTTAAAGTTGAATCCAGTATTTTTCTAGAATCCAAATGTTTTTTACACAATACAATGGGAATAGAAATTTATCACCACTCTGTGGCCAAATCACTTTTATTTTCAAGTCACACAAACTTCATAGTTAGTAGTTAATATGACCTTGAAACTTTGGCATGAATGATGACTTCCATTTTCTTAATAATTTATTAATAATAGCAACAGATCACTGAATAATTGCAGGCCAGTTTGATGGCTCTGAGTTGACAAAAGGACATGAAGACTATTTTTCTTGTGAGTTTTTTGGAATCAAGAAATTTATCAGTATTTTTGAAATTAGTTTTTAAGACATATTCATTGACTATTATTTTTTACATGATTTATTTCCTGCTGGGAGTAGAAAGTTTTTTTAGGTCATTGAGTAACCCAATTTCAAGCCAATTTTCCAGACTTGTGTAGCTCATACTGTAAGTCCTAGATCCTATGCTCACCCTTGCAAGAGAAATAATTAATAAAAAATTTGGGGTTGCATGGAAAATGTGCCAAAAATCAATCATTTTTTCATTATTTTTAAAATAAAATTTTATTTTAAAGGAGTTTTAGGTTTATAGAAATATTGTGAAGATACTACGGAGAGGTTCCATACATTACACACTCAGTTTTCCCTACTATTAATATTGTATATTCATAGGGTACATTTGTCATAATTAATGAATCAATATTGATACATTATTAAGTGAAGTCCCTACCTTAGTCAGAATTCTCCAGTTTTGACTGAATGATCTTTTTCACTTTTAAGATCTCATCCTGGTTAATACACTGTATTTAGTCCTGGTGCTTTATTAGGCTTCTCTTGACTGTAACAACTCAGATTTTCCTTATTTTTGGTGACGTTGACAGGCTGGGGTTTGTCTGGTTCCTTTTTTTTTTTTCACAGTAAGGCTAGGGTTATGAGTTTTAGGGAGAAGGCCACAGAGGTGAAGTGCCATCTTCATCATATTATATCAAGTGAAGTGAAATCGCTCAGTCGTGTCCGACTCTTTGCGACCCCATGGACTGTAGCCTATCAGGCTCCTCTGTCCATGGGATTTTCCTATCATCATGACCTGTCATTGTTGATGCTGGCCTTGATCACCTAGCTGAAATAGTAGTTCTCAGGTTCTTTTTCTACGAAGTTACTCTTTTCTGCCCTCAATACTGTACCTTTGGGAAGGAAGTCATCATGCACAGCCCACACTTGAGTGGGGAGTTGAGCTCTGCTTCCTTAAAAGTGAAATATCTGCATAAACTATGTGAAATTTTTCTGTGCAGGAAATTGTCTATTCTCTACCATTAATTTATTCAATCATTTATTTCTGCTGCTATGGACTTGTAGATTTTTGTTTTATACTTGGGTTATGATTCAACTAGGTTATAATTATTTTATTGCTCAAAATTTTCCAGCTTTGACCATTAGTGTGCTCTTTTACCTGACTCTTAGATATTCTTTGAAATACCCCGAATTTTATTTTTGTTTTGTTTTAGCACTTTACTTTCTGGCCCTACAAGATTTTCCAGGCTCATTTTAATGCTTTCTGCCCCAGTCCTAAAAGGAATACTGGTTCCTTTTATTGAGGAATAGCATTTAATACCAAGATCTGGATGTTAGGGTATAAGACTACTATTAAGGTATCATAGTTTCTAGGCTATCTCATTTGACAAAGCAAGAAAATATGTGTATGCTAACTAGTATATGCAAACATCTATGTTGTTGTTGTTGTTCAGTCGCCAAGTTGTGTCTGACTCTTTGCAACCCCATGAACTGCAGCACACTGGGCTTCCCGTCTCCTGGAGCTTGTTCAAACTCATATCCATTGAGTCAGTGATGTTATCCAATCATCTCATCCTCTGTCGCCCCCTTCTCCTCCTGCCCTCAGTCTTTCCCAGCATCAGGGTCTTTTCCAATAAGTTGGCTCTTTCCATGAGGTGCCCAAAGTATTGGAGCTTCAGTTTCAGCATCGGTCCTTCCAGTGAATATTCGGGGTTCATTTCCTTTAGGATTGACTGGTTTGATCTCCTTGCTGTCCAAGGGACTCTCAAGAATCTTTTTCAGTGCCACAGTTTGAAAGCCTCAGTTCTTCAGTGCTCTGCTTTCTTTTTGGTCTAACTCTCACATCCATATATAACTATTGGAAAAACCATAGCTTTGACTATACAGACCTTTGTCAGCAAAGTGATGTCTCTCCTTTTTAATATGCTGTCTAGGTTTGTCATAGCTTTTCTTTCAAGCAGCAAGCGTCTTTTAATTTTGTGGCTGTAGTCACCATTCGCAATGATTTTGGAGCCCAAGAAAATAAAATCTGTCACTGTTCCATTTTTTCCCTATCTATTTGCCATGGACTAAATGCCATGATCTTAGTTTTAAGTCAGCTTTTTTCACTCTCCTCTTTCACCTTCATCAAGAGTCTGTTTAGTTCCTCTTTGCTTTTTGCCAGACATGTCTATAAATCTAAATATAACCATCTATATCTTTATTAAACTAATAATGAGTTAATATTGGTGTCTCTCTTTCTAATCAATTACCACATGGATCACTCTAATCTCTTCCCCTTGCTTATCTGTAGCTTCCCACTCTAACAGTGAGAAACCTGACTTCCACTATCCATTATCTATTTACTTGATTGTTCATTTCCAGTATACACGTATAGTTGTTTCAGAATTATTCATCCCTGTGGAATAAACTTTATCAACTAGAGGAGTGCTTATATAGACTCTTTTACCTTCAGTTTTAGACTCCATTACTTCCAAGTTACTTAGACACCTCACACCTCTCCTCCCCCCATTCCCTTCAGTGAGGTTGTTTCATATATCTGTAACATAGTTAGATTCTTTCGTCATATTCTATGTTCCATCCTAGGAATCTGCTCATTCTGATCACCTAAATGATTCTTTTAATCACTGCAGTATTATAATAAATAGTTTCACTACCTTAAAAATTATTTCTTATGCCTCAGTAATTTAACATTCTTCTCCTCCAAACTCCTGGCAACAAGTGATCTGCATAATATCTCTGTATAGTTGTACCTTATAATTGGAATAAAACAGTGTGACTTTCCACACTGGCTTCTTTCACTAGCACTGAAGTTAAGATTCATCCATGCCTTTTTGTGGCTTAATAGTTCATTCTTTTTAAATTTCTGAGTAGTATTCCATTATTTAGATGTACCACAATTTGTTTATCCACTTGCCAATTGAAATAAACCTTGTTTACTTCAGGTTTTGGCTATTATGAATAAAATGACTACACATATCGCATGCAGATTCTGTGTGAATATGTCTTTAAATCAGTTGGATAAATACCTAGAAATATGATTGCTAGGTTGTCTAGTAAAAGTGTATTTAGCTTTGTAACAAACTGTCAAATTGTATTCCAAGGTGGCTGTACTCTTTTGCACTACCACCAGCAATCCTCATCAAGATATAGTATTGTCAGGTTTTTGGATTTCAGCCACACTAGAAGGTGAGCAGCGGTATTTCCTGGTTGTTTCCATTTGCAATTCCCTAATGACAAATGATGATGAGCATCTTTTCATATGCTTAGTTGCCATCTGTATATCTTTTTTGGTGCAGTGTCCGTTCAGATATTTGGCTTGCTTTTTAAATTGGGTTGTTTTCTTATTGTTGAGTTTTATTTTCCCTTACTTTTGAAGGAAGTAAATAAAAACAAAACCTGGTGAGAAGATGTACATTAAAAGAACTATCCCATGCCCATTACATTCTTTCATGTAAAAAAAAAAAAGGAAAAAAAAAAAAACGTGGAAAGACCACTTCAGCTTTCAGAGAATCACTGATGTAAGGATATGAAATTTGAAACACTCAAACACACTATTTTGAGTTTACCTTATGTCAGGCAATGTTTTACATTTTTTGCTTGTATCGATTCATTTAATTCTCACTACAACCCTGTGTAATAAAAGGTCTTGTTTCCGCCATTTTACAAATGAGGAAATCTCAGATCCCAGTGGAAAAGCTCTGAACCCCTACGCCATGGTCTCTGATAGACAGCAATCTTTAAAGTGAGATGATCTAAAGTTTATTACACAGGAAAATGCAAATATATTTTAAATTTAATTATCAGTGAACATAGAGATTCCAGAAAAAATTCCATTTTTCTTGAATAATCCAGATTGTTACAAGCGTCAGATTTGTTTGGATTTGTGTGAGAACATATTCAGGTGATTAAATCGCTATTCAGTTCACATTTTTTTTTCCCCCAGACCTCTAAGTCTGTTTTTTATCATTCTTTTAATCTTCACTTTCTTGAAAGTGAGCAGGGTACAATGTAACCTCGTTTTGGAACAGACAAATAATTTCCAAGAGTCATTTGCTTTGTTATTCGATAGGTGTTAAGGAAAAGAATTCCTAAAGACAATTAGAATCATGACCAAATTGGGCCTTGAAAAACAGCAGTGCAATCGCAGCTGGCGGCGGGCTCTGAGCTGGCCAGCAGCCTGCAGCGTGGGACTGGGTGTTCCACTAGGCTTGGCTCCCCTCCAGGGAGCTGTCAGTTGCTGGGTTCCCACAGTGCCAAGCACTCGACAGGTGCAGAAAGGTTCAAGGTTTCTGTTCCTCAGTAGTGCTGAGGGCATGCAAGTCATCTGACAGGAAACAGGAGGAGTACCCCTCAGCCCAGGCGCAAGGGGAGTGGAGCTCCTGCTTTGGTTTGGGGAGAGCACTGTGTTGACAGGGCTGTGAGAACTGCTGCTCCTCCAGGGTCTTCCTTTGCCTGGCCTCTGTGAGCAGTGGAGAGTTTGCAGGGTCCTCTGGAGAAACAGGACTGAGACACTTCCATTTTGGAGGCTTCTAGTGTTGGAGTTTTTTGTTTTGGTTCTTTTAAAGAAAAAAAATGTCAAATTAGAGTTTTAGAAATTATATTTTATCTTTCATTTCTACATTTAAAAAATATTGCTTTTAATCTGCAAAAAATTAAATGCTGTATAACTGTGGCACTTGCCTAAGGTACATAACATTTACAGGATTTATTTAAGAATATTAAATTCTAATGAACTAACTAGTGGCAGAGGAAGCTGATTATGGATGAAATGTTTAAAATTACCTGATGGAAATTATTTTTTGGCTGCTCCTGACAGGGCATCTTTGTAACTATATCCTAAAACTGGGAATGAGGGAACAACACAGGCCTGGGGTAGGGGCAAAACAAAGATTGCTGAAGAAGATTTAGGGAATTGCTGTGATTTTGCGGAATCCAGAATAAATGAAAGAGAGACATGGACACTGGTCATTTCCTCTTGGCCCAGGCAACTAATGCTTTGTTTTGTCAGTTTAAGTAACAACCCTTTGAAACCCTTTGAAAGTTGCAGGAGAATTCTACAACTTTTTCCCCTTCCTGGCATAGAGCTGAAATGCTATAGGCTTTCCAAAATCATTTGTGCAGTGGAGTCAGAAAGTCACTCTAGTTTACAGTACGTGTTTCTTCCTTCACCGCCAACTGTCCAAGAAGCCCAGGGTTTATGTCATCCAAAGGGGTCATTTCTGTTTCCAAAGACAGAAAGATGGAGAATATGGAGGACGTGACCAGTATACTGTCACATGCCTCACTCATTTTCTGCTGTAGCAGCCTCAGTCACCACCACATTGTGTTACTAGAGCAAAAGGACCTCCCACAGGGTCTGATGCATCCTGGTACACTGCTGCAATCATCACCCTGTCGGAATAGGTCTCTGCTCAGGTCATGGCAAGTCCCAGAAGAAGATGAAGCTCACTCCTTGGTCTTGGCGGATAGGGCATTACAGTTGGATTTCCAACATTTCTCCAGTAGTTGCCAAGACCTGCCCAGCATCCTATGATGAGCAGGAAAAGACTACCTTCCAGTTTCAGCTGCAAAGTGGCCTGTCTCCCACCCAGAAGAAGATATTGACATTGGACTTTTCCTCTCATAGTGTGTCTGGTTCTCCATTGGGACCATTTGTGCCATATTTGAGCATTTCAACTGGGGTCATCTTGATTCATCAAATAGATTCTAACTATGCTGAATCTCAAATAAAAAAGTAAAAGATTTTGTTCTCTCCTTTCTCTCCATGGATACCGACTTAGTTTATAATCCTACAATGAAGAGACCACTCAACAGATTCTGAAGAAATGAAGATAAAGAAGAAACAGGTTCTTTGTAATAAGCCCCAGTTTTCACCTAAACAGAGAAGCAACTGGATAAATTATAAAAAATAGCTCCCATTAAACAAACAAAATCGTTCTGTATGGTCCAGTTACACATAGAGCACCACGATTAAAAGGTCTGGAACCAAATCACTAGGTTTGTTCAAATTCTAGCTCTATTTCTTGAATTAATTTGGGCATGGCCTTTAACCTTCTGTACCTCAATTTCTTCATATGGGGAATGGAACAACAGTGAAAATAAAATATACCAATTTTATAGGATTTTTCTGAGATGCATCATATTGTTTATGCTACAAGTAAGTATATACAGCATACACTTTTTCTTGTAAAACAGGATCATAAAAAAAAACAGGATCATGGTAAACTTAATTTGTTATTATAAAAATTTCAATTAGCTTTAGGTAAAACTTTGTGACTGTCAGATTTGTTTAGATGAAAATTCTGATACATACTTGTCAATTTGATATGTTTTAGTTAGCATGATATACACTTTATTGCAAAATGCTGGACTGGATGAACCATAAGCTGGAACAAAAATTGCTGGGAGAAATATAAAAAACCTTGGACATGTAGATGATACCACTCTAATGGCAGAAAGCAAAGAGGAACTAAAGAGTCTCTTGATGAGGGTGAAAGAGGAGAGTGAAAAAGCTGGCTTAAAACTCAATATTCAG
The DNA here is from genome assembly GCF_032405125.1 of Capricornis sumatraensis. NCBI lineage: Eukaryota > Metazoa > Chordata > Mammalia > Artiodactyla > Bovidae > Capricornis > Capricornis sumatraensis. The sequence goes on along the minus strand of NC_091073.1, from coordinate 55,826,043 downwards.
AAAACTAAGATCATGGCATCTTGTCCCATCGTTTCTTGGCAAATAAAAGGGGAAGAAGTGTTAGCAATGACAGGTTTTATTTTCTTGGGCTCCAAAATCACTGAGGACAGTGCCTGTTGCCAGGGAAATAAAAAGATGCTTGCTCCTTGGAAGGAAAGCTATGACAAACCTAGAGACTGCGTTAACAGGCAGAGACATCACTTTGCCGACAGAGGTCTATATAGTCAAAGCTATGGTTTTTCCAAGAGTTATGTACAAATGTGAGAGTTGTACCATAAAGAAGGCTGAGCACCGAAGAACTTTTATGCTTTTGAATTATGGTGCTGAAGAAGACTCTTGAGAGTCTCTTGGATTGCAAGGAGATCAAACCAGTCAATCTTAAAGGAAATCAACCCTGAATATTCATTGGAAGGACTGATGCTGATGCTGAAGCTCCAATACTTTAGATACCTCATGCAAAGAGCTGATTCATTGGAAAAACCCTGATGCTGGGAAAGACTGAGGGCAGGAGGAGAAGAAGGGAGCAACAGAAGATGAGATGGTTGGATAGCATCATTGACACCATGGACATGATTTTGGATAAACTCTGGGAGATAGCAAAGGACAGGGAAGCCTGGCATACTGCAGTTCATGGGGTCCCAAAAAGGTCAGACACAGCTGAGTAACTGAATAACAACACTTTATTCCCGAAAGGATTTAGATGATTTTCATATACATTACTAAATGTAATTTTTGAGCAATAAGAATTCCAAAGTGTTTTGCATCATTTCATCAGTGCTGCGTCTCCACAGCTTTTGAAGTAAGCAGGTTCCAGTCACTCTAGGAGATACAGGGATGTAGGCTAAGGGATGCAGGCTACAGAGGCCAGTGAGCCAGAGTCACTGAACTAGGTATTGGTTGTCCTTTTGACCATACAGATTAATCACCATAGTTTCACCAATCACATTGAACCTGTGGATCAATAAGTAGCTATCATGGTGTCTTAAACAACAAGATCTCATAGACTCTGTCTATATAGGGTAAATTAAAACGAAACAGAAAGGAAACTCTACACCTGGGAATTCTTCTATTTTAGTTTCCCAGGCTGAACAGCCTCCCTTGAGTAACTTGTGTTGTGTCCTAACTCATGTTGTGTCCTAACTCATGTTGTGTCCCTGAGTAACTCATGTGAACTCATGTTGTGTCCTTGGCTTTAATTATGAATTGATATAAGAGTGAGTGAGTGATAGTTGCTCAGTTGTGTCTGACTCTTTGCAACCCCATGAACTGGAGCCCACCAGGCTCCTCTGTCCATGGAATTCTCCAGGCAAGAATACTGGAGTGGGTTGCCATTTCCTTCTCCAAACTGATATAAGAAATGACCATCAAATAGATAGTTTGGAAAAAATTATAGCTGAAAATAATGACCATGATGTCATTCAGTAATAATTCTGTGAGCCCTTGAATGAGAAACTCTTCCAAGACCGGGGTGGAAGGAGGATTTTTTCCCCCAGGTAAACTTGGATGTTGACTTCTGTCAAATATCAGACTTTAAGAATAAATAACCTTTTAGACTTTGACAGCCAATATATTCTGAACTGCTTTTAGTTCCCAGATACAATAACAAATTCCCACCTACTCTCTCTTCTATTTTTTCTATTTCAAACATTCTCTTGATTTACAGATTTTAAACTATTGTGGGGGAAATAGTTACAAATAAGTAGATAACTTACTGTTCTACTTACTGCACTCTATTCCCTTTCTAAATGGAACTCTTTTATGTAGTACATATATTGGTATAGACTTCATCTGAAGAAAATTTTTCTTAGGGTTCAAATATACTAAACCACAGTTTTAATTCTACAGAGAACATCTGGCTTTCAGGATATCATCAATGAAAATTTAATCTGGTGTTATAAATTCTCTTGTTTCTAAAAAGGCTTCAGCAGGAAAAATGTGAAAGCACCTAAAAAATAACTAAAAAATAATGAGTTTTTATAAATATCAATTTTAGAAAATCCCAGATTCATTGGCTTTCACATTCCTGACAGTTATATTTTGAATATTAATCATAATTGTTCCAGTTCATTAGTGGCATTAATAAGCTCCTGCTTTGTACAGATTGAGGATCCTTAAGGCTTCGATTTGGAGAAGGAAATAGCAAACTACTCCAGTATGTTTACCTGGAGAATTCCATGGACAGAGGAGCCTGGCAGGCTACAGTCCATTGGGTCGCAAAGAGTCGGCCATGACTGAGTGACACACACACACACAAGGCTTCCCTTAAAAGTACGAGGAAGTACTTTTAAGTCACGGAAGAGCCTTCAGGGTGCCAGACTCCAGCTGGATACAGTTATTAAGAATATACCGCTAGTGATGAGCTGAAAATGAGAAGGACTGAAAAACTGAGCTTTCAGATGTCATTTCAGTGCAAAAGGAGTAAGAATGGTTTCACAACATAAAAACAGAGTTCTGCCTCTAAATTAAAATTAGCTTACAATTGGAAGGGTATCTCAATTTCCCACTTTTATCTAATCTGAATATAAGCAAATAACTTCAGAGGGAATAAGAGAACTCAAGAGTTCCTGGGAATTCTGAAAGCCTTTAGGCAATTCTGTTTTTTGTAGCAGTCTATTATGCACTGCTACACTGATTTCTGATTTATCACTACTGATATGTAACAATCAACTGTAAAGTTTATGGACTCCTAATAAGGTTCTAAGCCCTCTATGTCTACTGTATGCATCCCCTTCAATTAATTTCATCCAGCAACTCTCAGTGGGGGTAATTTTGGCCCCCAGAGAGTATTGGGCAATCTCTGGAGACACTTTTGGTTGTCATTACTTGGGGGAAGGGTAGATATTGGCATTTAAGGTGTAGAAGAAGCTAGTGATGCTACTAATCCTCCTCCAATGGATAGGACAGTCCCCCACATCAAAGAGTTATTCAGTCCCAAATGTGCTGAGGTAGAAAGACCATCACTGAAGACATTCAACAACCCTTGGAGGTAGGTATTATTAACCTCATTTTCAGAAAAGGGAACTGAGACACAGAAAGGTTAAGTAACTTACCCAAGGCCACACAGCTAAGAAAGCAGTGGTACCAAGGTTGAAAAACTAGCTCTTTATTGCCTCAAAGTCCAAACTCTTTCCACTATACTCTGTTGCTCTCTCTTCAGGAAATTTTGATGACCACGTGTAGATTCTGAGTTTTAGAGGGTGGAGATCCTTTTTAATTCCATATCCCTGCCTTAGCATTGAGCGCTTGCTTGCTGACAGATCAATGGCAATGATTAATCTCTTGACCATCTTCAGATTTCCCCTTTAGAATGACATTTCAACTATTAGGTCAGTAACCCCTAGAGAAAATTGTTTGATTGTATACAGTATTACTAAATAAGAGATAAGTTGAAAGGAAAACAGAAGACACAATTAGTGTGTCCAAGGAGGTTGTGGGGAAGAAAGGCTATATATGGATATGAACAGAAGTATTGGTTCATGTGCGTTTATAAACATGATTTTCAGACCAAACAGAATGTTAGAAGTGGTAACAAATAAATGATAATCTGGCTTAGTCATGTACCAAGACACCTCTCTCTGGGTCTGAAACATCTTTGTGAGATTCAGTGTGTGTTGGCATCACTTCCTGAGGGGCACAGGAAGAGCCTCAGTTGCTCTTACTCTTCTAGGTTAGATACATTTATAAACAGAGCCAGTCTATGCATGTGAAGCTGACAAGACTTGCCCCTGTCTTGTTTTGCAACTTTGTCCTTCTACTTTTTCAGGTCTTAGTATCCTCACAGTCATGCTCTGCTTATCACTATTAAAGCTTGTTCTCAGGGAAGAATCTGAGGAACACACTCAAATGAAATTGAACATAATGGATAACTGTAGTGCACTTTCACTCTGGTGATATCTAATGATGGAACTTCAGCCATCATGTGATGGCAGAGTGAATAATGTAGAAAAGGAACATGAGATGAAGGGTACCTCATGAACTTTCATATCTTAAGATCATTTAAGGAAGCACATGGCACACTGCTGAACATTAGTAGGTACTAAGTAAATGTTGACTTCCTTTCCTTCTCCTCCTTTTCTTCTTGCTTCTTTTTAATATATCTTGAAAATGATGCTGCACTATTATACCCATGTTCACAGCATTTTTCACAATAGCTAAGACCCATCCATCAAAAAATGAATGGATAAGCCAAATGTGATGTATATGTACAATGCCATATTATTCAGCCTTAAAAAGGAAAGAAATCCTGGACCATGGTACAACATGGAAAAACCTTGAGGACATTATGCTAAGTGAAATAAGCCAGCCACAAAAAGACAAATACTGTATGATTCCACTTATATGAAGTACTTAGAGTCAAAAATCATAAAAATAAGAAAGTATACCGGTGGTTGCTGGGGCTAGGGGGAAGGGAGAATGGGAGTTATTGTGTAACGGGTGTAGAGCTTCAGTTTCATGAGATAAAAAGGGTTACTGTGATGGTGGTGGCTGTTGCACAACAATGTGAATGTGTGACCGAACTGTATGTATACTTAAGAATGGTTCAAGATAGCAAATTTCATGCTGTATGTATTTAACAATAAAGAAATCATACAAATGATCACCTAATCTCTACCGAAGATCAATTCTGCTTGAAATGTCAGGAAATTCTGTGGGGAAAGTATATGTAGTGGTTACATGGTTGGTCTCAGACAGTAGTCGGTTTAGGTTGAAATCTCAGTTTTCTCTGTTACTATTTACTGTGACACTTGCTTGGGAAAATTTCTAAACTTTTTGTACCCCAGTTTCTTCACCTATAATAAATAGATAATGACAAACGTAATATCTCATGAAGGTGTTTTAAGGATTAAAAAAGGCAAAGCATTCTGTGTATTTAGCATGGCACCTTATGTATATGGTAAGTGCTTAACAAATGTAAGCTATTATAACATTAAATACAATTTTGCAAGCTGATATTTGAGCAGCTTGGAGATAAGAGCTTCACTATTTCTTACTACCAATTCTTGACATCTCAAAGACACAGTTAGGAATTCAGTCATGACTTTCAGCCATATTTGAACAATTTCCTGGTACATAAATCTACATTCCCACATTAGATATGTACCTGGATGCAAGCCTTAAAAGTCATCTCAGTTCATTTGTTCATGTCAGCTAACCATGCTAATGTTCTGAACAGTGGTGATGTCTTACTGATGCCAAGAACAAATTTGGGAGGTAAGCTTTTATGATAAATATCTAGGGTCTTCCAATGTACATGTGTGTACACATACTTAAAATGGAATATTATAGTTAGATGTCATTTATTAAAAGTGTGTAAGTCCAGTAGCTACTTGGTTTTCAGCTTTCTGCTTTCTTGTCTCATTCTTAAACAGGTCTAGCAATTATGATTGCATGAAACTAATGTGAGAAGAAAGACTGGTTATACCAATGTAAGTGATAGTAAATAAATACATGAGGGATGATTCGATTAGCAGCAGTATTACCCACTGATAGAAGTGATGGTTTGAAATCAGACATGAGTTTAAATGTTAGCTCTACCATTACAGGCATTTACTTCTCTTTTCTGTTTCCTCTACTGAAAATTGGGGAGAATAACACCTATTTACATGGTTGTGGTAAGATTTCCACGAGATGATGTCTAGCAAACAGTAAGAAATCAAGAAATAGTCGCTAAGTTATTTATTCTTTCTAGAGGAATGAGATTGACAAATATTTGGGGTCTCTGAGGCATAATACTTGGTCAGCTTCTATGATCTTATTTGGAATTTAATTCTTAATCTTTATATTGTCACTTGTTCTTTGAGAACAAAGAGGAACTGACTACCGCTTCATTTCAAAATGTGTGTATTACATTTGATGGGTTACATTAGTAATTATAAAGCAAACAGTAGAGTGGGAGGTGGGGAAGTGGATGAAGTGAGTTCAATCACATACCTGGGAAAAGTCAATAATGAAGGCAGAGCCTGAATTTGTATGCCATACTGAAGAGAGAAAAACACAGGTGCAGGATATGAAGCAGGGATTATGAATTAGAAATTGCTTTCTCCTGGTGTTTATGCAGTTTGCCTATCTCTGGTGTTATTTTATCTACTGTTAAAATTTAGGATAACAGAATTTAAATGTTTATAAAACCACTTTAAGATTTAAAACATGGTGACATGGAAATGCAAAGGGGAGCTATAAAGACCGGATGAACCCATTTATTAATTTAAACACGTGTTCCTGTCTGTTATTAAGAAGTGCACAATTTCATTTGTTCTGTGGGTGACCACAAATCAGCAATAACCAATTCATAAGTAAATGCCCTTGCTTTAGATGTAGAGGCATTAACTGTAATCAGACCAACATTTTCATTTCCTTTTGAATTTTTCAATTTAAACTCGTTGTGCCCTTGCTTTTACACAACAGGATTCAGGAATTAAAGGTTTGGCTCTTTAAAAGCCATCAAACAGGCACACGGTCCACGAAGCAAAAACTCGGGGAAGTTCGTGCGCCCACACCTGGGAAAGCTGAGATGCCCTTCAAGAGTTGAAGATGGCGTTTCCGTGAGTCAGGTCAGAGTTAACGCGCTACCTTCGCTTCAAAGACTGGATTTTTTCAGTGTATTAGTCATGATGTTTTGCTGACCGAGAGTTGGAACTCTGTATGAGGGCGGGTGAGTTTACATTCTGTCCGCTCGTCATCCTCGTAGTTGCTAACACGCACAAAAGACTTCTTAAAAAACGCAAACTGAACTGAAAAAACTTAGGGCAAACAAGGAGCAAATCCTGGGCGGGTAGTGTACAAAGCGGTAATTCCTCTCACCTTACAGGAATTGCCTCCACCTGTAGTAAGTACGTCTCCTAAGGAACCACACTTGGCACTCACCTAAGCCTGAGACTAACAAGCTTGGTTCTTCCCTCTGACTCGCAAAGGAAGCTCTAAGGTGAACACAGCTGCCGCTGTCGCGGAAACGTCCAGCTCTCTGAGGCTGCCTTTTGATAACCGGAGGAACAGATTTTCGTTCCCCTTTTGAAAATGCACCTTGCAAACGCAACACGAACGCGGCTAGGATCTCGGGAAAAGGGAGGTGGCAGATGGCTCGGGGGAGTTGGCCTCGGCGTGCCGCGGGTCCCGCGGAGCCCGGCGCGCAGGAGGCTCCCCGGGGCACTGACTGCTGCTCCTGCCGGTGGCTCCTTCTGTCCTCGCGCGCCCGAGTCTGGACCTGGAGAGCGGCCGCGACGGTGTCCCCCACCTGCGGGCTGGGCTCGGCCGGATGGTAGGGACGCCGACCTGGAAGGAGCGCGCGCGCGAGGGAGGGAGGCGCGGGGAAAGCGAGCGAGGGAAGGGAGGCAAGAAGCAAGGAGCGGTCGGGGTGGAGAAAGCCGCTAGAGCGGATTTGAGGCCCGGCCGGGCAGCGCCCGGCTTTTAACCTGGGCAGTGGAGGCGGGGGAAAGGAGCGAAAAAAAAGGGGAGGTGTGTGCGGTAGGGGTGGGTGGGGGGAGTTGGAAGCAAGTGACATCACAGCAGGTCAGAGAAAAAGGGGCGAGCGGCAGGCAGAGAAGAGTAGGGCTTTTGGCACTAGGAGCTCTTGTCCGGCCTGCCCCGGCAGGGACCTCGGTGCCCCCAGAGACCATGCAGAGGTCGCCTCTGGAAAAGGCCAGCGTCGTCTCCAAACTTTTTTTCAGGTGAGAGGGTGTCCAGGAAAGCACACGTGCCCAGGAAAGAGGAGGACGCGTGTATGGGTTGGGTTTTGGGGAAAGAGGATTAGTTTTTTTTTTTTTTTTAAAAGGTGCCGTATCATTCATTGTTATGGAGGAGAAGGAGGATTTTGGGGAGTAAGACAGAAACATTAGGAAGAGATAATAAACTGAAGCTCATTGTTTTATAGAGTCTTAGCTTAACTCTGAAGTTTTAACTACTGGCAACTGAAAATCATCCTCTCAAGACCCAAATGTGCTACTGTGCACTTGTTTTCCTGGATTTTTCTAGGAAATTTGTGAATTATAAACTTGTTAGTAACAAATACTTAAGTTTGGCCCTTATTTTCCCCCTCTTCATGCTTGGAAACTTAGAAATCTTGGTTCACCTACAGATGCCATGCTTGCATGAGATAGGTGCTCAGTTGAGTGAATTTTAAACGTTTTTATGGGAGAAGTATAAAGTGGGTAGTATGTACTTAAAGTTTTTATTGTTCTGATACTGAATATATCTAACAAGTATTTGCCACAATTCCATTATTCTTTAAGAATGAGAGCAAATCCTTTGAAATACCTTAAAAAAAAAAAAAGCGCCAATTCTACAAGCTACACATTTTAAAAGAGGGGTCAGAATTACCATGGAAATATGAAACCTTGGGAATAGATACTGAAGTTAAACCCACTGACATTTAATCAATTGTCCTTTTAGCCTACTTTGCCTGTGATGAGCCATAAAACACAAGTTCATCTTGCGGACTGCATTTAATGAGAATTTAAAAGTTCAGAGTCTTAGGTAAAGTGTAATTAGATGTAGCATTTCATATTTGAAGTGTTCTTTGGATACTGTACCTACTTTATTCCTGTTATACATGTATGAATGAATGAATAGGTATATTCATATCTCATGGGCTATTACTTAATTCATAAGTAGCCAATGAATCAGCATACTTAGGTATCAGAAAAGCCAAATACATAATAAATATGCCCATATGTGTATGTGGGGAAGGAACTTGGCTTTCACATCTTTCTAATATTTTATTCTCTAAATGGGCAACAAGTGCTGAACTCAGGTGCTAAGGAGAGGGCCTAGGCCATTGAAGGAGAGCTCCTCCCTGTGGATGGGAGAGAAGGTCTTTACTCTTTGGAAATGCCTTTGGGGTTGGTGTTTTCAGCGCCTTTTGTTATGTTACTCCATCTATACAAGTGGGATTATCTGTTCTGTTTTCCTGTAATTTATGAAATCAGAATGTTAATTGGCATACATTGTAGCTATTTTAGTAGAGCACTTGGAAGAATCTAAAAGCCATTCTGTCTAAAAAATGCAGTTTAAAAAAAAGAGTTTTCAGAAGAGTGCATACCTCATGGCTATGTCTAAGTTCTAAGGAACTTTTAGCTCATTGTTGATTTAAGTTAGATCATTGTTGGTCTATCAAAGTATTTTCTGTTTTTAAAACAGATCACCCTATACAGTTTAGTTTTAAAAATGCTCTCAGGTGAATTTGTTAAAAGGTGAATATTATAAAGGCTACTAAATTTGTTAAGAGAATACTCAGTCCTGTTCTTCAAACTACTTTATAATAAGTTGCTCTAAGAATAGGTATATTTGAAAAAGTTTAGGTCCTACTATTTATAGGAACTGACAATCACCTAAAGCACCAGTGATTATAAACTTCCTTCTGGGTGGTTATTCTGGAAGGGTAAGAAACTTGTTTTCTGTGTTGGATTATACAATACTGGAAGGCTTTGGATTCATTTTTTTTTTCATTCAGATCCCCAACCTGCTACTTAGTAGCTCTGTGACCGGAGGCCAAGTCCCTTAACATCTCTGTTTTGTGTTACTTGACCTTGAAAACTTGGAGACTAATAGGACTGATGTCTTAAGTGTGTGAAAGTCCCTTAGTCGTGTCTGACTCTTTGCGATCCAATGAACTGTAGCCTGCCAGGCTCCTCTGTCCATAGAATTCTCTCGAAAAGAATACTGGAGTGGGTAGCTGTTCCCTTCTCCAGGGGATCTTCCCAACCCAGGGATTGAACCCAGGTCTCCTGCATTGCAGGTGGATTCTTAACAATCTGAGTCACCAGGGAAGGTTAATTTATTGAGAAAATGCATGCAAAGTAGTTAGCCTAGTAAGTGTTTACTGCTGTTATTACTCTTATTAACTACCATATTTTTTACATTCTTTACTGTGTACCTTGTTTATATAAATATTCAATTAATCTTTCTTGAAATAAGTTTATGACAATCCACCTGCATATGCAATGAATGGCCTAGATGAGAATTTAGGTAAAATCTCATCTAACATGGCCTTACCAGATACACAGGGAAAAAGTCATATGCTTGTGTAATATGTTGTTAAATGTCTTGGAATTTAACTTTTTGAGTATGATCCAGTCAGTTTCAGAGTCATAAAAGAGTACAGCTGTTATGGGCTGTGTTATAGATTATATTAAGTATCTCTTTTATTGTCTGGATTTTGTTATTGGAAAGACTAATAAAGTTTAGGAAAAATTTAAAATACTTTTCTTAATTTTGCTTGAGTTTTACATCAAGTATGACATTTGAAAGACACCCGAAGGATCATAATGCATAAAATAATAATAATGTTATAATGTCAGTATTATAAACATAATCCAAAAGATAATTTCACTGCAAAAAATTCAAATTATTTGTATCTCAGAGACCAAGTTACATTAATGAAAGCTTTTATGAAATACAAAGGGTTTTTAAACTAGAGGTGATAATACTTGCATAGAATTTATAATTTATATACCAGTGCAATTGATTTACAGATGTTTTCCAAGAGAGATTATGTTTTTCATTTTTGAGCAATTTGTTGTTTACACTTTCTAGCACTATGTTATTCTGTCCCTTCTCCTATGCCCTGATTTTCCCATATTCTTTTTAGATGTTATTGTGTATCAAGCCATGTGTCAGATGACACAGCTTGAATTTTGATCCTGGTTTTTATACCAGAAGTCTAGATCTATACTTGAGGAATATACCTGCAGAATCCATGTATACAATGCCACAAATTACTTACAAGACTGGATTTAGGGGCCCCAATAAATTCCACAGATGAATGTCAAATAAGACCAAAAAGTAAACAATGTTAGACTCAAAAAAGTATAAAGATGTATAATCATAACTTGTTAACAGTCAAGGGCTACTTAAGTTTAGGTATTATTTAAAAAATGTATGGCAAACTTTAAAGACATTTCTTAATGAAGAGAAACATAAGTGCTTTGAGCAACAGAAGATGATTATAATAAATATTTAATCAAAGACCCGTAAAGATAAGTTTTGAAGAGGACCACACCTATTTGCTTATATGAGTTACAGTATATGCTGAAAAAAATCCATCACAATCACCTTATATTTACTTTCTGCAAGGCAAGAGGAAATCTGAAATTATAGCAGAATCATCAGTATTTTTGCAGTTCGTCAGGGGAATTTATAGAAATTTTGCCAAAGGAGACTAGTTGTCCACTCAAACAAGGGCCTGTTCCTGTCTTGTTCAATACACATATAGTATCTCAGGTTTGCCTCTCAGACAAGGCTTAGACTATCCAAATGTAAATAAACAGCTGCATGAAACAGAAGGCCAATATGAGATGCGCAATTCATATTGAGATGGACAGCTGCTAAGGGACACTTAATACCACAAGTTCATTTAGTCAATCAGTGGGCAAGCACCATCCAGTGAAGACAGCCCAGGGTTCCTATACATTCTCTTGACTTTGTCTCTTGTAGGAATACCACTCTGGGGACAGGGGCCCCTCCCTCTTGAACTGTGTTGCCTGAACACTGACAAATGTTGACTCCTTACACCAGTCCTTTAAAATTCCTTTCTATCCATCTGTGTTTTGCTAATCATGTTCTTATGATACAGATTTTTAACTTGGGATATGTGTCAATTTTGATTGATTCAACTCTCAAGAGTTCTTGAAGTACCTCTTTTGCATGACATTCTAAAATTATATATGTTTTATTATATAAAATGTATGTGTATATATATGTATATATATAATTTTCTTTTAGTTCATTTTGCAAGTTTAAAAAATTCATCCTTGGTTATGAAGTGTATTCCAATAGTTTTTATATGTTAGTTCAAATTATTATTTAATTAACTCTCTGGAAAACTCATAACACATAACATACAGTGTAACTAATTTTCTATTCCTCGTTAAAGTGAGAAGTGGAATCAGTTTTCTTAACTGTTTCATCAATATTTTATGTTTGATGTGACGGTCAAAATATCCTCTAGAGACAACTGATACACTGGGGAAATCATGGTTTTTCCCTTTTGTTTCATAGGAAGAAGTAGAACTTAGTGTGATAATATTCAATGAATAAATGTTAAAACTTGTTTAAAAGGCCCTTAAATGATCCTGACTATAAAATGTTGTTATTGTCAGTGTCGCTTCACAGGAACCTGTAATTTCAGTGATAGAGCTACAATATAAATATAGGATTGCAAAACCATCAGGGAAGGGTGTTAACCATTTAGCATGCCGCTGTGTGTTGTTCTGCAAAACTTTGAAAACACCTCTGACTCAGTAGCAATTTTGGCAATTTTGATTCCACTGATTCCAGACGCATCTTTGTAGGGCTCTTCCCTGGAGCAAAATCCCTGCAATGCAATGAGATCAAGAAGGGAAAACAGATTATGAGAGATGTCTGGTTGTTTGGGGACCCAGACAGAAGGCTTACTTTATAAATATGTTAAGTGGGTTATCACGAAGCAAAACATTACTATTTCAGGTGATTCTCATCAGCTCCTAAGATTTTACCTTGTGGCTGTTTGAAAGTAAAAATAGCCTTGCAAAGTGGCTTTGCTATTGAGCCTGAGAGTTTAGGCTTCTTGTAGCAAGAAAACTGTAGAAATTCAATTAACTTGTTTGATGTAAATAATGAATATATTCTTACAGGGTCCTAAACTATCTGTTTTCACTGCTGTATCCAAGTTACAAGACTTGTCTAGTTGCTATTCTTTGTGCAACTCTGTTAGCCTATTACTATCTTTTAACATCAATGAGTGTTTCATATTGTAAAGTCCTGGATGTCAGGGCCTTCTATGACTTGTTTAGTAGAGTATTCAGAACATTTCAAGACTCCTGCATGTAGTGGTTCAGTAAATATTTGTGATGATGATAATTCCATGGTGATCTGTGGAAACTTACAGGTATTCTAGATTGCTGACATTCAACAGTCCTGTAATGGAACATTATTCTGAAAAAGATATCAAAGCAAAGCCAGCAGAACCCTGGACAGATTTTTAAAAATACTTAGACTAATCTATGAAATATTTCTTACCTCCCTCTGTAACCAAGCCTTTGCCTTGTGTGAAGACCTGCTTGCTAATACCTTGCTAATGGGATCAAGAAATAGATTTGAACATTTTTGCTAAGTCCTTGTGGTTAGGATTCTTAGCTCTCAAAGTGGACAACTGGGCTCCGTTATAATTAGAGAATTCTCCCTTATGTTGCTTCAGAGGACTTAGTCAGAGCAATACTTTCTCTGTAGGTTATGATTCAGGTCAGCTTGGAGGATGCCTTATTTCATGAATTCACCACCTTTTGTATTCTCTGCGAGGAAGTATGAATGTTGAGGTGGACAAGGAAGAAATTGGTGCTGTCTTCATGGAATGAGTTCTCTCAAAGCCAGATTTTCTATGGCATATAGCAGCTGTCCCCTGAACGTTCAGTCCAGTCTTAGACTGGTTAAGGAAGCCTTGCTGCAGGAGTGACTAAGTTGACACCTAAAGGAGATCATCCAGATAAAAAGGGTTGGGATGGGTCAGGAAAGATGTGGAAACTGGAGCAGCAGACTCTGTGTAAGACTGACAGCAAGACTGAGCATGCACCTTCAGAGGAGTCAGAGAAGTTCCCTGTAACAGGAGTCTAAGATGTGTGATAGAGGTTTGTGGGGGTTGGGTCTGAAACTGTGGCAAGGGCCAGATCTAAGGGGCTTGGTGAGCTTTGTCTGGGCTTGATCGTATTGGAAGTGAAAAGCTGCAGATTTCAAGCAAGGAAGTGACGTGTCCAGTTCAAAGCTGTTGCAAGTTTGCAAAAGAAATCAATTGGGATAGAGAAAAAGAGATGGATTTGAATGACATTAGGAGGTAAAATCAACAGGTTTGGCAATTGGTTAGATGTGGAAAGTGAAAGAGAAGAATCAAGGATACTGCCTAGATTTGCTGACTTGGTAGCAGTGGGTGATGGTGCTGCTTGCTGAGTGAGGAGATACAGTTGGAGGAGGTGACTCAGAGTGGAGGTGAAGGTCTATGCAGACTCTCAGCTTTCTCTTGAAGATAAAAAAGGAAATGATGCATTTGGCTCAAGGCCAGGTAATGTGATTCTGTGAAAACACTGAAGTGATCTAGAGCTTTAGGTAAGAGATATTCGGATATCTGAGATGATAGTAAGTGTTGTAAATACTTCCTTCACATTGTTTGGTGAAGTCCAGGGTGGTACCTAGGGAAGAAGTTTAAGTGCCCACTTTTTTGGCTTCATTGTGATATGGAGTCACCTGAAAGTGTGTCAGAAACAAGCAGCTGTATGCTAGGGACGGCACCGGTTAAATTCTGCCTAGAGTTCTCCCACTACCTTACCTTACAAACCCACCCACTCATGTATGAAGTGCCCTCACCTCACCCTAACTGTACACCTTTAAATAGTGGTTTTTACGCAGCTGATTTCTGTGATCATAGACATTTAAGAAGGTATAAAAATCTGGGACTTTAGGTATTGTCTGCAGTGATTGAGTAAATAAGAGCACATCTACTATCATGAACTCGTTTTTTTTGGTGTGTTAAAGAAAAACAGTTTTCTGGAATATAATCTGAAAAAAAAAAAAAACTGAAAAAGGTAATACACTGATCATTACCCCAAAAAAGTATTTCAAAATTACAGAAATATATAATGTAGAATGTGAAAGCCCATGGGTAACCCTGTGGCTCCAATATATATTTTAAAGTCTAGTTTGAGGCATAATAACATTATTAAATTTTATTAACCTGAAAAAAAAGATTCTCATACAATAATGTACCATTGTTTTATGTTAAAACTTTGAGCTGTTAAAGCATGTAGTTTTCTTTCTTAGTGTTGTCTACAGAGGTACAGCTGCCTTCTGCCTAACTTCACATCCAGCCCCAACACCTAGTGAAATTTTTAACTGAAGTTCATAACTTCAAAAGGGATCTAAGGGTTTTTCATCTATTACCAGTCAGACCATTCTGTGAAAATTAGGCTTAATAAGCAAAATCCTTGGAGAAGGAAATGGCAACCCACTCCAGTGTTCTTGCCTGGAGAATCCCAGGGATGGCGGAGCCTGGTGGGCTGCCGTCTATGGGGTCACACAGAGTTGGACATGACTGAAGCGACTTAGCAGTAGCAGCAGCAGCAGCAAGCAAAGTCCTAGAGGTGCTGACAGCTGGGTTTCCAGAAGATTCAAGGCTAGACATTGAAGCCCAGTATTGGTTATGGGAGAAACAAGAAAATGAAGCCTCTGCTGACCGGAATTAGCAATCCTTGTTTTAGAGGCAGCATATTGGAGAAACTTCATATTAAGTGTTCTTTGTGTATTTTATTTATTTTAAGCATCTCTATGAATTCTGGAAAATAGAGCAACAACAACAAAGCTGTACTTTTTTCCAGCCAGAATCTATTGTTATACTTTCAATCAGGGATTGGCAAACTTTTTTTGTAAAGGGCCAGATAGCGTATAAATATTTTCAACATTGACCATGGGCTACATGGTCCCTGCCGTTGTGGGAAAGCAGCCATAGACAGGATGCAAACAAATGGTCATGGCTGTGTTCCAACAGAACTTTATGGACCCTGAAATTTGAGTTTCATATAATTTTCACACATAAGATTTTTTTCTTTAAAAAATTCTTTTGCAATAAGCTTCAAATTTTGTAGCTTTAAAATTAGTTTAAAATAAAGATCTAGAAAAAATTTCAAGGCTCATTTGTAATTAACATTAGTGTATTCAATAATTGAGTAATTTAAAAAGTGAAAAATTTAGGCATGCAAAATGGACTTCTCAGAAGAGAGAAATAATAGTTTAACATTAGATATTATTAGATAATTTCTCAGAATAGTTTTGTCATGTAGGAACCTAGTGAGCATTTCTTCTTTACCTCTCTTTTGCTTATGCTTTTTATGATGTATCCTTTAATGTATAGGCTCTACCTTATCCATCTTTTGGTACCCAGCACCTATCTGACTCCCTGTTGAATAGTAGGTTCTTTAAAATATACTTGTTGAATGGGTAAAACTTGACTAATTCAGTTTATTGTGCTTCTAAAATGTAATTTTTGATGGAAATGTAGAAATTGACTTATATATATGAAATTTTTAAAAACTTCCCATTTGGGTTTTCTGAAGATAAAATGTCTAAATTCTTTATTGATTTAGAAAATTACTAAATAAGGATCATCTCACATAAACTTTTCTAAAGTCAACAACTTAATTCCTTGACAGCAAAACTTGTTTGATGTATTTAAAAAATACTTCTTATGAAATGTAAATATAAGATCATTACATTTAGAAATGTGTATTGAATTTAGTCTTTGAACACAGTCTTTGGATCCATTGAGGTGTTAACTTGTAACTTGACAGCCTTTTTGAGCTCTCATATGAGATTTTGCTGATTCAGTAGTTTCTGTTGCTGCCAAGGGCAACAACATAACTCTTGTCTTTCCTGAGTCACAGTCTGTCACTCCAGCCACCCTTAATGCTGAGTACAGTCCGATTCAGATTCTGGGATTAGTAGACATGTATGTTATTGTTAAAAAAGCAAGGAGCCACCAAATCTGCTATTAATGAAACTTTGGTCAAAGTTTAGCTAGTCAGTTGAGAAAGAAGTCTAACTAGAAACAGGATTAAGAAATTCTTAAAAAAAAAAAAAAATTCTGTAGGTAAATACTTATGCTCTTAAAATTAGAACCCTTTCATAAATATCAGTACTTTCCATAGCTTTAGATAAGTGTGTCTCAAATTGCCAGTCACCTGTTCAAAAATATATTAAGATCTACCTATAAATAATACATTTTACATTAAATATGCAGATTCCTAGGTACCACTCCATACCAACTAAATCCAGAATCTTCAGGAGAGGTCAACTATAGTTTCTCCCCGCCCCCATTTCAGGTGATTGTTTGTGTACTAAAAACAGTGTTGTACCAATCTTTGCTATATAGCAAAGTGACTCAGGTATATACATATATACATTCTTTATTTTTGTATTATTTTCCATTACTGTTTATCACAGGATTTGAGTGTAGTTGCCTGTGCCGCACATTAGGACCTTGCTGTTTATCCATTCTAAATGTCGTAGTTTGCATCTCCCAACTCCAAACTCCCAGTTGGTCCCTCTCCTTCCCTTCTCCCTCTTGGCAACCACAAGTCTGCTGTCTGTGTCTGTGAGTCTGTTTCTGTTTTGTAGATAGCTTCATTTGTGTCATAGTTTAGATTCCACATATAAGTGATATGGTGTTTGTCTTTTTCTTTCTGACTTACCTTACTTTCTGACTAACTTATCATACTGATAATCTTTAGTTGCGTCCTAACATTCTTCTTTTGTAACCATAGGGTCCAAGGAGGAGAATTTTGAAAGTTCACAGTTTTTTGGAAGTTAACAAGAGATATTATTCAACTTGGTGCAGAATTCAAAGTCTTCTCTTAAATAGTTCTTAAAATCTTTGAATTTTGCCATTGGCTTACTAAGTACTTTCTTTATGCCAGAGATTATATGTATTATCTCAATGAAATCTTCAAACAGTGTTAAAAATATGTAGTTTACAAAGATGAGAGTGTTTTATAAACGGTAACCTAGCTAGTTACTGCGAAGTCAAGCCATGAGCTTAGATCTCTAGAACTCTGCTTTTAACTAGTTTATTTGTTGTTATTGTTGTTTAGTCACCAAGTCATGTCTGACTCTTTTGTGACCAGTATTTTATACTATCCAAAAATCTCGAATGAAATTGTTAAATTATATCATTCACTTAGTTTTTTTCCTTAATTTTCTTTTCTCTGAAATTTATTTTTATACATACATTATAAATAATATTATTTAAATAAGGCATTAGACTCAGTTCTTGGAAGCATGCCCTCACTGTGTTTTGCAGGGGTCTGTGTGACAAACTACTGGAGGAGGATAGCGATGAAGAGAGGAGGGAAGGGTATTGTTGCAGGTTAATGAGGTTTTAAAAATTCTAAATATCCAGTTGAAGAGTGAAAGATGTGGTCAGCCAAAAGCATGCAGCAGCCAACCATTGTTCCACGGAAACAGCTCAGTTTTATAAAACTGACCCAGACTGTACTTTTTATCTTGATTTGTTCCATGCAAGTACTAATCATCTCACTTCATCTTTTTCATGTTCCAAATCTAGCTTCTTGTCTTCTTCCACTGTGTCAAACACAGGCTTTCTGCTGAGTTTTTGTATCTACTCTTCTTACCTTACCAACTTAACCCCCTCTGCTGAGTTCCAGGTTCAATTACTTCAGTGTTCCTCTCACCACCACCCATTCTCTTTGGTGCCATCACCAATCCCTGGTTGTCCATCATTCCTGTCATCTGTTTCTTGATGTTTACTCTTGCTCTATTTCCTGGGGCTGAAGGAAAAGGCAGAGGCACCTGTCAGATGGTTCTTCAACTTGATATTTGACATTTTGTATATATAAACCTTGGAGTTTTCTAGTCCAGTGGGAAACTTCTTTTTTAGTTTTTTTGTCTAAATACATTTAATCAGTGAATCCACACTTCAGATGAACTCTTCCATGGAGCTGCAATGTATGCAAATAAAAATGACAATAAAAGACAGTAAACCCTCCATAAATACAAAGATATAGTTAACCTCCTGAGCCCAAATGAGGGCTGAAGTGATTATGTAACATTTGTGTGCTCTTTTCTTAGTCATGTATGCTTACTGCTTTTCACATTATACTTCTGAAACTGAGATGCCTCTTGTAACTGCTGTCAAAAGAAACCTGTCAGCCATCAGGCCTAGAAATAACTTGTAGTTATTAACTTAGCAATTCATGGAGGATAGGGCTGGCTCATTGGAAAAGACTCTGATGCTGGGAAAGAATGAAGGCAAAAGGAGAAGGGGCAGCAGAGGATGAGATGATTAGATAGTATCACCGACTTCAGTGGACATGAATTTGAGCAAACTCTGAGAGATGGTGAAGGACAGTGGAGCCTGGTGTGCTGTAGTCCATGGGGTCGCGAAGAGTCAGACACAACTTAATGACTGAACAACAATATCTGTAACCTCAGCTGATTATTTGCATTGCTTGTACCCCACAAGGTTGACTTTGAACTTAAATTTAGTTTCTTGCTTGAAATTTCTTGAGAAAGATTACTCTGTGATCGGATTTTTTTTTAAAATTTATTATTTTTTTAAAATTTTATTTTTACTTTATTTTACTTTACAATACTGTATTGGTTTTGCCATACATTGACATGAATCCACCACGGGTGTACATGCGCTCCCAAACATGAACCCCTCTCCCACCTCCCTCCCCATAACATCTCTCTGGGTCATCCCCGTGCACCAGCCCCAAGCATGCTGTATCCTGCATCGGACATAGACTGGCGATTCAATTCTTACATGATAGTATACATGTTTCAATGCCATTCTCTCAAATCATCCTACCCTCTCCCTCTCCCTGTGATCTTATTTTAAAAGAACAGTTTGTCTGGCATACCAAGGATAGTAATTAAAGCAGAAGTTGCCCAAGCTGAGCACATCACTATACTTCGAGATTATACTGCCTGTGGGCTTTCCAGATAGCTCAGTGGTTAAAGAATCTGCCTGCAGTGCAGGAGATGCAGACAGATGCGAGTTCAGTCCCCGGGTCAGGAAAGTCCCCTTGAGGAGGGCATGGCAACCCCCTCCAGTGTTCCTGCCTGGAGAATTCCATGGGCAGAGGAGCCTGGTGGGCCCCAGTCCATAAGGTCGCAAAGAGTCGGACATGACTGAAGCGACCGAACACACACACATCCTGCTGGTGAAGGTGTTGTGAATGCAATTGTCACTGTAAGTTTATTTATAACTTTAAATAGTCAAGAGTAATTCAAAAGAATATTTTTTATCTGAATGTGAAGAAGGCTTAGAAGAAAACCTTATGATACTGAAGAAAGTGGTATGTAATAGTGTGAATAAGTATATAATATTGAAAAAATTTAAACTGTATATTTAATGTAGGTTTTTTTTTGAAAGGCTATTACTACAATGATGATGAGTCTTGTAATTAATCAATGTCACCTTATTGTTGAGTAAGCATGGTAAAGTATTGTAAAACCAAGATAATATCAAATGCTTTTTGTTATCTTTCCCTTGGTATTGCACAACTCTCTGTTATGCTGAGATGAAGCCTTGTGTGAGCAGGTATGCCAGAGATAGGATGGGCTGTAACTAAGCTTGGCTCACGTGTCTGCTCACTGATGCAGTGTGGATATACCCAGTGACAGATTGTAATATGTTTCAGTTCAGTTCAGTCGCTCAGTCATGTCTGACTCTTTAAGACCCCATGAATCGCAGCACGCCAGGCCTCCCTGTCCATCACCAACTCCCAGAGTTCACTCAGACTCATGTCCATCAAGTCAGTGATGCCATCCACCCATCCCCTTCTCGATCATCCCCTTCTCCTCCTGCCCCCAATCCCTCCCAGCATCAGAGTCTTTTCCAATGAGTCAGCTCTTCGCATGAGGTGGCCAAAGTACTGGAGTTTCAGCTTTAGCATCATTCCTTCCAAAGAAATCCCAGGGCTGATCTCCTTCAGAGTGGACTGGTTGGAACTCCTTGCAGTCCAAGGGACTCTCAAGAGTTTTCTCCAACACCACAGTTCAAAAGCATCAATTCTTCGGTGCTCAGCCTTCTTCACAGTCCAACTCTCACATCATAGATGACCACAGGAAAAACCAGAGCCTTGACTAGATGGACCTTAGTCGGCAAAGCAACGTCTCTCTTTTGACTATGCTATCTAGGTTGGTCATAACTTTTCTTCCAAGGAGTAAGCGTCTTTTAATTTCATGGCTGCAATCACCATCAGCAGTGATTTTGGAGCCCCCAAATATAAAGTCTGACACTGTTTCCACATCTATTTCCCATGAAGTGATGGGACCGGATGCCATGATCTTCGTTTTCTGAATGTTGAGCTGTAATATGTTTAAATAGGTTCAAAGAGATGTCAGGGGAAGCTTTCCTACATAGTGGACACAAAATTGAATTAGCCTTGAACTCTAGGATGATGATTGGGTGGATCCAGTGTGATAAAATTTTCATATAATACATTTGGGAATGTATAATGTTTTCTGTTCTTATTTTTAAAATAATAAAACATAGTTTTAAATATTGATATTTCAAACCCAAAGTTGGTGAACTTCAGGAAGTATCACAGAGAAACACTAGGTGTTAGGGTCCATTGTTTGAAAACCACTGATATAGTTTTCCTCTCATATTGGTTGTCCTCCTTTCACCTATCCTATACTCATAGAAAATGATCTCACATTTATTTTGTCTCTATCTTCACTGTCAACTCTTAGTAGCAGTGTATAAGGGAACAAAGAAGTACTTTGGAATCAAGGAGAACCTGCTGGAATCCTTGCTCTGTGACTTAACCATCTTACCGTCATACTCTTTTAAGCCAGTGTATTAGTTTGCTATGGCTGCTCTAGCAAAGTACCCAAAACTGACTGGATTTGACAACAGAAATGCAGTGTCTCACAGTTGTGAAGGCTAGATGTCTGATACCAAATTGTCAGTGTGTGTGGTTTCCTCTGGGGCTGTGAGAGACTCTTTCATGCTCTCCCCAGCTTCTGGTCATTTGCTGGCACTCTGACTGGTAGGCGCCTCACTTTGCTCCCTGCCTTCATCTTCACGTGGCGTTCTCCCTGTGTGCCTGTCTCTGTGTTCACATTTCCTTTTTATTTCCAGGGACACCAGTCATATAGGGTTAGGGCCCACTCTAAGGAACTCATTTTAACTTGTTCACCTCTGTAAAGATCACAGTATGAAGTACTGGGGGTTAGGATTCAACTCTTAACAGTAACAGTCTTCAGGAACAGAAAGAGACATGGAAGCAATCTGAAGGTGTAAAGTGTAATACATGTAGAGGGTTATATTAATTTATAAAATTTTTCATCTGTGGTGGAACACAAGTAACATAGGAACAGTGCAGAGTATGTCAAGTGATATGATATGAGAACTGTCAAGAAGGGTCAGAATAAAAGGGACTGATTGCTCTTGAGTAGACTGAAGAATGACTTTCCATTTATGAAGTTTTGATACATCTCCACTGAGAATAAATAGAACAAAAGCCAGACCAGACATTAGAATGTTTTGGTAATGAAGAGTGTTAAAAATGAAAACATTTTTAGAGCAGAATTCAGTAATTTTGGCTGGAAGTTTTAAGATTGTTGGCTTTAAGTAATGACTCAGAAAGGGGGCATAACTGTTATTAAAAGAATGGCCGGTAGAAAACTATTGACACCCTCATGTTTGCATTGCTTTTATCATCGACTTGAAACAAATTTTCACTTTTTTTTCATTTTTAATACATTTGACCAGGAGTAATGACTGGGCAACACCAATTTGCAGTCATATCAGTGTCCTAACATGGGCTATAAATATCAGGTTTGAGTAATTAGTTAACACATTAATTCATTCAGCTTTTGTAATCACTGCCTTAGGCACTGGATAAGACAATGAAGATATAAAAATATATATGACATGTACATTAATGTGGTAACATAAATTTAACAATTAAAAAATAATTGAGTGACAGTTATGTGCATACTTTGTAGTAGGTACAGGGTATATAGCAGTAAAAAAAAAAATCTCTTCAAGGTGTTTGCCCTTGGGGAGTTTACAATCTAGTGAGTTTGAAGACATGATAGATTGGCAGACAAGAAAATAGACAGTAACAGCTCAGGTGGAGGAAGTATGGAGGCAAATGGAGCACGTGGGAGGAAAATTAAATGAACTATATATGTGAGCCACTCCTATACACAGTTCACGTGAAATTATTTCAATACATTTGAGATTTTTGGGAAATAGAGGTTGGGTTTTATTTTGAGATAGTTGTTAATTTTTCTTCAGTGTCACCTGTTGTTTGGTTGGTGGTGGAATAAAACAAAAAAAAATACTGTTTCAAATTATGGAAATAGGAGAGTCCTTTAAAAAATTAAGAGCCACCTTATTATCAATGGCTTCATCCACTGGGAGCTCCTGCAGAGTTCAAAAAGAAAAGAATTTGACTTGATGTTTATTTTAAAGTTCTTTTCCCTAAAATGTGTCTGCAAGCAAAAGATTATGACATTTTGAAGTCACAATAATTCTTAAATGCCTATAAAATGATTTTCACTAAACTATCAACATTTGTGTTATGATTTCTATTTTTAAGGACCTGTTTGCAAAGGTGACTGTTTTGAACTGTTAAATTGTTTATTAGGTTCAGTTACTGATACAGTCATCCATTATCCTGCTTTTTGCTGTTGGGGGGAAAAAGTAGTAGGATATTTGGGGGGTCTTTATTTCCTTAGATAAATGAAGGAAAGATAGAAAGATTAAGTGAAGGGGATTTAAGGTAAGGCTCTTGCAGTAAAGTCTTATTTCCATGATAAACCTAGAACTAGTGGCTGTCTCTGTTCTCAGCTTTTGTCTGGCTTCTTTTTTTCTGAGGTTCACGGTTGGGATGAGTGAGGGTTCAGCCACAACTGTTCTCTCCTTACACTTCTTAGGAATTTTACTGTCAGTGCTCCTTTCCTCTAAGTAATATCAAGGCTCTAGCAAATAAAAAATAACATTAGCATTGCTCCACAACCTCAGCAACAGGATCTGAAACTTAAATCCTGAGTCATATAGTGTGTCTACAACACTCCCCACCTCACCAAAGCAGGGAGAAATGAAGATGCTAAATTTATCTTTCAATGTGTAATTTGCGATTAGTTTTTTAGAGGGTGAAATAATAACAGTGGAAGATAATAAAGGGTTAAAATGCCACCAATGACCAAATTTCATATGTAGTTTGAAGACGGGAAATCATCTGCAGCGGGGACGTCTGTATACAATGCCATATGGCTCTTTGAATCCTTCTAAAAGTAACAGGAGGATAACAGTATAGCAGAGCATACAGTTTAAACAAATTAGAGTGAAGAGAAGGTTAAGATAAATGAGAAAAATTCTATAATTTGACCAAGCATTTATCTGGCTAGGGAATTCCAAGTGGAACCTGAGAGACCAGCTTCATCATGATTAGATTAAAAATCATCAGCTTTGTCTTCCTCGTGTTTGAATATTACCCTTGGAGGATTACATCTTAACCACCTTCATCTTAAAACATTTCTGAGGTTGCCACCAAGCTCCATTTCACCATTCCATCTATCAAGTGAAATAAAGAAGTAAACATCCTCAAGCTATGTTGGGTGGAATTATAGTGCATTTAAAATATTTTTGGGAAAAAGGTTGCTTTGAGGTAGTAATTGGCAAGCAGATGTCACAGAGGATTTAATAAGTA
The DNA here is from genome assembly GCF_032405125.1 of Capricornis sumatraensis. Lineage (NCBI taxonomy): Eukaryota > Metazoa > Chordata > Mammalia > Artiodactyla > Bovidae > Capricornis > Capricornis sumatraensis. Next base: position 55,801,840 of record NC_091073.1, on the reverse strand, counting down.
GTGATTTTTTTTTTTTGTACACATGGTAAGGGATCATTAAGTAATTTGGAGGTAGAAGGTCGTGAATCTAGCACGTGATTTGCCTATAGCGGCTCATACCAAACAGATCCCTGACTCCACATCCCAGAGCCTCTCAGGATTTCTGTCTCCAAGAGAGGAAAGTCATTTCCATACTGTGAGAAAGACTTTAGCGGAGAAGTATCAAGTTGCCTTGACTCCAGATGTTGAATTAATTCTAGAATGACAAGCGTGCCTCCAAAAGATGTAGGTTTTTAGTTGCTGAAGGATGGAGAAGCCTGTTAGAGAGTGTTTACTTTGGGTCCTAGTGATGGTATCTGAACAAACTAGGTAAACAAAGAAGTTCAGTAAGGGATTCAGAGTTCTAGAAAAAAGGAGGGAATATCAAATAAGTGGGATAATTATTAATATAAAGCAAATACCAGTTAAATCAATATATCATGTGTATGATATATATATATATCTTCAATATATCAATATATCAGTTGGTAAGTCATGTCCTATTCTTTGCCACCCCATGGACTGCAGCATGGCAGGCTTCCCCGTCCTTCACTATTTCCCAGAGTTTGCTCAAGTTCATGTCCATTGAATCGGTGATGCCATCCAATCATCTCATCTTCTATTGCCCCCTTCTTCTGCCCTCAATCTTTCCCGGTATCAGGGTCTTTTCCAGTGAGTTGGCTCTTCGCATCACGTGGCCAAAGTATTGGAGCTTCGGCATCAGTCCTTCCAGTGAATTCAGTATTGATTTCCTTTAGGATTGACTGGTTTGATCTCCTTGTTGTCCAAGGAACTCTCAAGAGTCTTCTCTAGCACCACAATTCGAAAGCATCAATTCTTCAGCACTCAGCCTTCTTTGTGATCTGACTCTCACATCTGTACATGACTACTGGAGAAAACATAGCTTTGACTATACAGAACTTTGTCAGTAAATAGATGTCTCTGCTTTTTAATACTGTTTAGATTTGTCATAGCTTTTCTTCTCAAGAGTAGGTATCTTTTAATTTTGTGTCTGCAGTCACCATCTACAGTGATTTTGGTAGCTTAAGAAAATATGTCACTGCTTCCACATTTTCCCCATCTATTTGCCATGAAGTGATGGGACCAGATGCCATGATCTTCATTTTTTGAATGTTGAATTTTATGTGAAGTGTAGTGAAGTGAAGTATATTTTGTTCCTACCTTAGAAAATGATGTAGAACTCATTTTCCTTCTTTCCCAGTTACTACTGGGGCATGCTTGAAATTGCCTCCCTGCTCTGTTTTCTAGCATAGAATTGTCTAAAACAACAGTAATACTGGTGAAGTTCTGATAGTTGCACAAGTTTCTCTGTAATTTTTACGAATGCCAGCTAGTAATCCAGTGGCATTTCTACCGTAAAATCCGAAGACCAGTCCATTTCCCTTCTTCCTTATTATCTTGGTTTCAAATATATTTCTTTTTGCCAATGGAAATAAAAATTGGAAATCAGAGAGCAATGTTATCACTTGTCTGTCTTGGTTAGTAAAGGGCTCCTGAAAGTGAACTCATAGGAGATGCCGCAATTTTATAGGACAGTTAATCATCCTATCTTCCTAGCCAGTTGTTGTAGCTACAGTCAATTCTGGGTCTTTTATTTTTGGCTTCATGCCAAGATAGAATAAAAAACTAAAATCATGAAACAATACTCTGAGGCTGCTTTTCTGAGCCAATACAGTCTTGGCTATTTTTTTTTGGTAGCATTGCTTATTATCTCTCAGTTGCTTGAGTCCCTGAAATCCAGCACTTGTGAATGAATTAAGTATAGTTGTTACATGTGGTCTTTTTATGCCAATGCTACTCATTCCTCAGTTTCTTCAGTGTACTATCATCATTCTCACTTTTTCTGTATTCATAGTATTATAGTTGCAGCAATTAATTGCTTTGCTTCTGGGACCCAGGCAATAATTTATATGTTTCATGTTGCTTGTTGCCAATCCTTGGATCCATTTATGGGCTTTGCATAGTCTTAATCACTTGTAGCGGCTACCCAGGCACTGACATATGAAATGGTTTAGAATGTCAAAGTCACCATAATAAATTTTTGCATTTTACCAATTTGAGGAGTGAAAATCAAACATTTGGGAAAACTTTCCAAAATCCACACTGACAATTGATTTCTTTATACCAGCTTTGTTTGTCTTAATACCAGCTTTTTTGAGTATAATTCACATGCCAAAAAATTAACTCAAAGTATACAAGTCAATGTTTATTGAAGAGAGGTATAACTATCACTGTAGCTAATTTTAGAATGCAGGGTATGAGGGCTCTCATTTTTCCACATCTTTGTCAGTACTTAACCGTTACCTGTCTTTTAGATTATAGCCATTCTGATGGTTATGAAATAGAATCTCATTTTGGTTTTGACTTGCATTTCTCTAATGGCTAATGAAGTTGAACATCTTTTCACACGCTTTTGGGTGTTCCTATATCTCTTTTGGAGAAATGTCCATTCAGATCCTTTGCCCGTTTATAAATTGGGTTGTCTTTTTATGATTGAGTTATGAGTTCCTTATATATTCTACATACAGATCTCTTATTGGATATATGATCTGCAAAAAATTTCTCCCATTGTTTGGATTATTTTTTCTACTTCCTTGATGGTCTGCTTTGAGGCATAAAACTTTTATAATTTGATGATGTCTAATCTGTTGATTTTTTTTCTGTTGTTGCTTATGCTTTTCATATTATACCTAAGGGTATATTATTTTTATTTTCCTAAAATTAGTCCTAATATGGCAAATTTGGTACAAGTGTAGGCTTTGGTATCACAGTCCTGTTTTGAAATTCTAACTCTGCCCTGGATAAATGATTTAAGCTCCTTCACCCTGTTATTCATCTGTAAAATGAAGATAATACTAGGACTTAACTGTTGAATCATTGTGGGGATCAGATGAAATAATGAATGTGAAATACTTAGAATTTTACAGCACTACAGTAATAGTCTACTAATGTTAGCTATTACTTTTGTTATAGTCCCAATAATAAACTCTAGTGCTCTGAAAATTAAAGCCATGTAGATTCTATGAAGAAGCAATATAATAATGTACAGCTATAATATTTTATGAACAACATTGAATCTGACCCCCATGAAAACCAAGTAGTCATAGTTGTTATTTCTGGCAGGAGCTGCAGATAAGAGATCTCAAGAGTTTTTTCAAGGTCACATGACTGGGAAATAATAGAGTTAAAACTTAAAATTTTCCTCTTAAAATCACTAATTCAGTTTTTACAGAACAGATTTGTAGTAGAAATTAAGTGGAGTTTTTTAGTCTTCATGATAGTTTTACCTCAGACAGTTATATCAGGAAAGAAATGAAAGTAATTTTATGGGAATTAAAATTGATAGTGAAAATTATATGAAAATCATGGAGTTAAGGCATATTTGACTAGAAAGTTTATTTGCATAGATAGCCATAGCGAGTACTAATTATATATGCCGCCTTCTTTAATTAAAAAGAACTTCTTTCTTATTTCAAGTTATACATACTTACCATTAGACATTACTGAATATAGATAAGCAAAAAGAAAGTATTTTTTCTAGATGTTGTCTTAATACGCTTGCATTCCTGATACATTTATATTTAGAAGCATCTTATAAAATGGGCCTATCAATTTTCTATTTAAGTTTAGGTTCATTCGGCATGAAGTTAAATTGATTTGTATCATGGCTTTAAATTCTAGGCCTCTGGAAGATTTTTCAGATTGGTTTGTAGGCTTTTGTTGAGCAGCAAATAATCATCTTTCCAAATCTTCTAAAATTCATTGACTACATTTATTTACTGTTAACTCATCTACAGAAAGAAAAAGAATTTCTACAATTCTATTGGTAAGGTAAGAGCCTCATGAGAAGTTAACTCTCAAACACAAAAATAGCTTGTTTAGCAAGCAAGAAGGCAAACACTTTAATTACCTTGTGGAATCAGAGGACAGAGACTCACTGACTTGACCTGCACCCCAGTGCTGCAGCTGTGAGGTACATTCTTGAAACCTACAAGTTTTATATAGGACTTTTGAGAGCTAGATGCCATTACTTTCTCAAAGTTTATCTTTACTAAAAGTCACTGAGGAAAAACACATCTGACACAAATAACCCTGGATCTAAGTTGGTTAAACAGTTGTGACATTTGAAGTGTTGTTTACATGAATTGAAAACAATATCATTGTAGAGATGAAATGACTTTTGGTCGGAAACCAATTCTTCCCATCATAGCCATTTTTCAAAAAGCTAAAGCAAACTGGCAGAATGTGCTGCAGAAATTTGAGATTTATTGTCACAGTCTGTTCAAATGATTCCCTTTTTTTCCTCTTCCTAAACTTCAGCATTTTCTTTAGTTAGGACTTTCTAACTTATTTGAGAGATTTCAAACCATGGTAAATACACTGGATGAGGAGAAAACCTCTAGTGTATTTAAATTTGTCTATACTAAGCAGTTTACAGTAATTTCTATTAGTTCTTCAAGTATTATTTCATGCAGAAAGGAAAAAGTCTTCATCATTTGAGTTTATCAGTTTGTCAGTATTTGGGAGATGTGTCATGCAACCATGGATTTGAATTTGCTGTTTATTTCACTTGGCTATATAAATCAAAAGTAATGTTACATAATGTAGAGACATGATTGTTTTATACAAACAAAATCATCTTAAACTGAAAAGATCTGATACTTGACCTTCATCTTAAATTATAGCAGATGAAAATGTCAGTTGCCTCTGGTGGATTAATAAAGCCAAATGTCAAATGGGAAGGTGATTATAAGCTTTAATTATGTGGTTTTCAGGGATAGGTTTCTTGAAAAAATCAAGGCTTTAATAGTGTCTATAATTGGAAAATCCTTTTCATCACTCTACATCTGTGCAAAAATCAAATTTTATTCTAAGAAATGAAACTAAATACAGTTTCATTGTGTGTGTGTATATATATTTTTAAATCAAGTGATTGTTTTTTCCCATAATAAAATCTGAAGTCTCTTATTAAATGTGCAATGGGTCTGGGTGCTAGACTTTTATTTTTTATGTTGATCTATGCTCAGAATTCTCCAAGCCAGGCTTCAGCAATACGTACAACTTCCAGATGTACAAGCTGGTTTTAGAAAAGGCAGAGGAACCAGAGATCATATTGCCAGCATCCGCTGGATCATGGAAAAAGCAAGAGAATTCCAGAAAAACTTCTATTTCTGCTTTATTGACTATGCCAAAGCCTTTGACTGTGTGGATCACAGTAAACTGTGGAAAACTCTGAGAGAGATGGGAATACCAGACCACCTGACCTGGCTCTTGAGAAACCTATATGCAGGTCAGGAAGCAACAGTTAGAACTGGATATGGAACAACAGACTGGTTCCAAATAGGAAAAGGAGTACATCAAGGCTGTATATGGTCACCCTGCTTATTTAGCTTATATGCAGAGTACATCATGAGAGATGCTGGACTGGAAGAAGCACAAGCTGGAATCAAGATTGCTGGGAGGAATATCAATAATCTCAGATACGTAGATGACACCACCCTTATGGCAGAAAGTGAAGAGGAACTAAAGAGCCTCTTGATGAAAGTGAAAGTGGAGAGTGAAAAAGTTGGCTTAAAGCTGAGCATTGAGGAAATGAAGATCATGGCATCTGGTCCCATCACTTCATGGGAAATAGATGGGGAAAAAGTGAAGACAGTGTCAGACTTTATTTTTTTGGGCTCCAAAATCACTGCAGATGGTGATTGCAGCCATGAAATTAAGACACTCCTTGAAAGGAAAGTTATGACCAACCTAGATAGCATATTAAAAAGCAGAGATATTACTTTGCCAACAAAGGTCCGTCTAGTCAAGGCTATGGTTTTTCCAGTAGTCATGTATGGATGTGAGAGTTGGACTGTGAAGAGAGCTGAGCACTGAAGAATTGTTGCTTTTGAACTGTGGTGTTGAAGAAGACTCTTGAGAGTCCCTTGGACTGCAAGGAGATCCAACCAGTCCATTCTAAAGGAGATCAGTCCTGGGTGTTCATTGGAAGGACTGATGCTAAAGGTGAAACTCCAATACTTTGGCTGCCTCATGCGAAAAGTTGACTCATTGGAAAAGACTCTGATGCTGGGAGGGATTGGGGGAAGGAGGAAGAGGGGATGACAAAGGATGAGATGGCTGGATGGCATCACCGACTCGATGGACATGAGTTTGAGTGAACTCCGGGAGTTGTGATGGACAGGGAGGCCTGGCGTGCTGCCATTCACGGGGTCGCAAAGAGTCGGACATGACTGAGCAACTGAACTGAAAACTTTAGGATATAAAGAACTGTATACCTTAAGAATCTCTGCTACCCTGTAATTAATGATTAGTGAGTTTCTGTTAGAAATGGTGAAAACTGTGGAAACTGTCACAGTTTCTAAGTTCAATTTATAAATCCATTTTCAATATGCAGTTACAGGTTATGAATAAAAAAGGATAAGATCAGTTAGAGGCGAGGGGAAGGGATGGTGAGAGCAAGTTTGAAGAAGATGAGGAAGAACAGGGTTTATTGCTTTTGGTTATTGCAGATGTACCTGCCTTGCTATTATGAAACACTTGCATGCTCATTCATGTTTTAATGGAAGAAATATTGAAGTAGGTATCCTGAGTTGCCATCCTAAATTCTATCCAAGTATGTTGAACATACTCAAGGTCATTCAAGAGAAACCGTGGCTGGAGTTTTACAGTATCTAATATTTCATTGAGTGTCTAGATATAGATAGCTGGGACTTTTTGTTTGCTTGTTTTTATTTTTATTTCTAGGATTGGTCTGAGGTAGTAGTCAGGGAGACCTCCATGATGGAGCAGAGATTTTGTTCAGTTGTTTTTGGCTTAATCTCACAAAATAAATTCTTTCAGTTAACTGGTGATTGATTACCAGGCAGCCTAAGGTTAATTGATTTTAGGTTTCATAAATAACCTTAAGTTTCTGTTTCAGATTATGAATATAGGTTTACTGTAATGAATCTGTCAGAAACACTAAACTGTATTAATCATTATTAATGGCTAACTCTTAATACTACTGAATATGTTTGATTTGATGGTGCTGGGCTTTGGAGCTCTTTATAATCAAGACTAGAGGTCATGTTATAATATATGTATTAAAATGAGCACAGATAACACAAGGAAGCTTTTTATAAACGTAGCCCTCAAATTGTTTTACATTCAAATTACTTTAAAATGAGCTAGAAACTCATTTATGGAATTGGTGATCAGGTCTTAGATATGGACTAAAAGATGTATGTTTATTAGTTTTTAAAAGAAAAAATTTGTTTTTAAACTTCCTGCAAATGTCTATGGTATTATAGTATTTACATTTAGTGAGATTCTCTTTATTTGTAAATTTAGTTTCATATTTTAACAATTTTAAACATACTGAAAATGAAAGTTTTAGCAATAGAGGGAGTATGTTTTTCTCTTCTAAATTTTCCATTTTTTGCTGTTGTTGTTTAGTCACTCAATCTATCCAACTCTTTTGCGACCTCATGGACTGCAGCCCACCAGGCTCCTCTGTCCCCCGGGGTTTTCCGGGTAAGATTAGACGAGTGGGTTGCCATTTCCTTCTCCACGGGATCTTCCTGACCCAGAGATTGAACCCGTGAGGTCAAGTTGGCCCTTTTCTGGTTGAGCTGATTGTTAAATTTTCAGGAACTTCATGAGCTGGTTGTTAAGCAAAACTAGTATTAAAAATTAATTGAAATAAATTATGTTAAATAAAGATAATAAAACCTCAAAAGTTATTGCTGCCTATTCATTATTATCTATGCTACTGAGGTTGATTGTATCTGAATGGTAATCATACTATATTATGATATGCAACGTGTATCTCTTCCCAACTTGGTGTTCAGTGACTTCACATTTGATGGTTTTAAACTGGTCATGATGGGAGTATTTACAACACAGAAACTGGCTAATGCCTAAGTCACCTTTTGTTTTTCTGAGGAAGGCATGTGTAAAGACATGCTAGCACACCATATCATTGCCTGCAGTTTGCTAGCTTTTGATTTCCCTGCTGCTAGACCCTCCTTCCAGTACTTTGTCCAGAATAACCCACCAAGCTTAATTTTCCTAGACAATAAAAGCTGAACATGGTAAAGGAAGGGATGATGTCAGAAGAATGTGGTAAAATATAGTTTTTGCCATTTACTAACAAACAAATTTAGCATCTTTGAGCCTCCATTCCTTTATGCTTAAGGTAAGGCAGTCATCTCTTTTTGTTCTGCCTACCTATCAAGACTTTCAAATTAAAATGACAATATGCTAGTGTTTGTGAAAGTGCTGTACACACATAATTTTTCTTATTAGTGGTAAAACACTTGCTTCATCTTTTCACTTATTGACTTTAGTTTACAGAATAGAGTTTATATCCTAAAATTGCTGCCCCAGATTTTTCACACTCTCACTGACCCCTGTATCAGCAAATGTGGCTCCAGTGCTTATGTTGGCTACTAGATGGCAAGCGCCAGGTGGTTGTGCCAACACTCTCTCAGACAATGCCCACTGTAGATGCTATATGATCATGAGACTTATTTACTGTGTTCAGACTGTCCTCAATATTTTCGTTCTTGTTCTCTTTGAAAAACTGCCAATGGATCACAATGGGCAATAAAGATGAACCTTGCTATCATCCTTTGTTGAGATTTGAAGGCTCTTGTTAAGATGCAAACATTGCAAGTAAAAAGGAAAAAAACTTGACATATTAAGCCATTGTCTCTTGATAGCTTGGTCAGAAATGTTTGGTAAAACTCCCGAGCCTTTGAGCTGGGTTGTAATTCAGTTGAATTTTAAGGAAGGACAGGTTGTAGATATGCTGGGAACACAGGGAAGGGGTGAAGACCGGGGAAGTGTAAACAAGAGTCTGAACCCGCTGGGTGGGAGTGGTGAAGGTAGGCAAGAGAGCCTTTTGCAGTTTTGCCCTGAAACAATGTCAAAATGTTTGCGTTTGGCATAGCATTTCCTCTTTTTATGCAGAATGGCTTTGCTAGAATACTTTTCTGTCATGAATTTATTTGGCCTCTCAGATACTGCTGAAACACTCTTTTGATTTTTGGTGGGTGACATGCCTTGATATATTACCAAATTCTCAGTGACACCAAACTTTAGAACTCTTTGAAGAAGGATAGTAAGAGTAAAAACATATGCTGAGAATCACTAATTCCCACTTCAGTTCATTTTGTTAATAAATACATGACATTTCACATGAGAAAGGTCTCATTTGCTCAACAACTTTCATTTAGAAGTCTCTTTTTGTACATAATTTCTTTAACAGTTCTCCTGCCTCGCCCTCCTTCCTCTTTGTTTTCCCTTTGATTTGTATTTAGATTTTCTCGCCTCTGTGAAGATTGTTGTTGTTGTTTATTTGCTAGGTTGTGTCTGACTCTTTGCAACCCCGTGGACTGTAGCCCATCAGGCTCCTCTGTCCATTGGGTTCCTCAGACAAGGAGAGTGGAGTGAGTTTCCATTTCCTTCTCCAGGGAATCTGCACCCAGGGATTAAACCCACATCTGCATTGGCAGGCAGATTCTTTACCACTGAGCCACCTGGAAAGCCTCTCTGTGAAGATTATTTTGCCTTATTCACAATAGTTAGAAACAATGTATTTGAAAATAACTTTGGTATCCTGCCTAATCATTTACCAGGCCAGCTTCCATCATAAATTGTTATTTATTAGATATGTAGCAGGCCGAAGTGCGTAACTGTTGTGAGATGAGGAGACAAAACACAAGAAAATTATGATCCCCACCCTCATTCAGGGGTGATGATTAAGTCAACAAATTGACACACACTACTCATTAGCCCTCCAGCTATAGTTAGTTCATTCCACAAACAGCACACTGCTGAGGATTGTGTACTATGATATGTTGGGTGTTGTTTGAGGGTCTGTCTTATCATTCATAGATCATTTTGTAGAGGCTGGACTTCAGCAAACTATAAACTTTTAATATCTGGTTATTTTAGGGAAATTTCTTCCCACCTCTCTCCTTCCCACCCTTCCTTTTATATTTTTATACTTTTAGTATAGAATGTTTAGTAGTTTTCTTTTTTTCCTCTCTGGGAAAGTTTCTACCACAATTCCTAATTCTTTTAGAAAAAGCTATAGTCATGTCAGTTCAGAGGTGTTGATGTTTTATACAGTTGAGTTCTGTGAGATATGAATCTCTGATATTCATAGAAGATGCCTTACTTTATTCACATATTTATGCGCTGCTCTTTTCCACATGCTATAAAATTTGAAACTTTATCTGATTTCAAGTCTACATTGGAGATCAAGTTAACAGTTATATCTGTTTCTCCTCTCTTTATTTCAGCTGGACCAGACCAATTTTGAAGAAAGGATACAGACAGCGCTTGGAATTGTCAGACATATACCATATCTCTTCTTCTGATTCTGCTGACAATCTATCTGAAAAATTGGAAAGGTATGTCCATGGACATTGTTTATTAGTTGAAGAGAGAAATTAGTATTATTAGAGACTAGAGAACTACTATTGGAGGGCCTAATTCTTAAAATGGAGTATTTATAATAGGAACATCCTATTTTCTTGATGAAGTCTTGATCAATTAAGAATTAACCATAGAAGGGATGAAAGAAAACCATTTCCCTGAGAAAATATCTTTTTTTTTTTTTTTAAAATACGTATTTGAATTCTGAGAAGCTATCACTTAAAGAACATTAAGTGGATTTTGTGAAGACTAGAATAATATCTTTATGAAGCAAGTTGTGTATATTTGTCTCTAGAATCTTAAATCATGAACACAGATATGCATACTCGGAAATCTTAGGGTAAAGGCAGTTGGATGTCAAGGATATGTAGAAGTTTCATATTTTTGAGCACATATTGAATGCCAGGTATGGTATCTCCTCTCAGCCTCTCTGGAAGGAAAGTATCATTATCTCTATCTTATAGGAGAGCAAATTGAGGCTCAGAGAGAGAATTTTCCAGCGAATAAATGGCTGAGCTCTGGTTCAAACTCAGGTCCATACTCCCAGCTTCCCCAAAAATAGTGTTTCGCATTGTAAAGAAGTCTTCTTTTTAAAGAGTATTGGTTACAATCCTTTTGATTGCCAGTGATAGGAATCCAATCAAGTAGCTTAAGTAAATAAAAAGAGGAAATGTATTGACTCATGTAGTCCATCTGTGTAAAAGCTTAGGGAGAAAACTGCCGTTAGGGACTCATTGGAACCAGGAACTGGTTTTATTGTCTCAGATCGGCTTCCTCCATGCAGTGGGTCCTCAGAACGCTTTGCTCATGTCTTTACAGACCACTGAGGAAAGAGTCTTTTCTCCAAAAGTGAAAAATCCCAGAAACTTTCGAGTCACATGCTTACTTCTTGGACCAACAACAATCTGTGAATGAGCTGGACAGGGTCTTGTGCCAGCAGTACAGGATCTGATACCAGATGAGGGGGAAAGAGAAGAGGGAGTTGGCAAAAAAGAAAGAGAAGCAACTACTTTTTAACAGCACCAAAATAAACGAGTAGACTTATATTTGTTTACTTTATTTTCATTAAACTCATCGAATTTCTTTTGAAGTTTCAAGGCAGATAAGGTGTTTAGCCTTTATTCTTTCTTGGTTTTATTCAAAGAATTAGGATAGTGGAAGTAGCAGATTCACATTCCCAAGATCAAGCACCAGCTTCTATTATTGAGCACTTAGTGTATGTAAGTGTCATTAAGGCAGTATTACTTTTGTTTTTTGTTTTTGTTTGGTTTGTTCTGGTTATGATAAATAAACAGAATAAAGTCTAGAACAGAGTCTGGTATATATAGCTGTCCCTTGGTAGATCCCCTTTGGATACCAAACTTTATGGATGCTCAAGTCCCTTATATCAAATGTTATATTATTTGCATATAACCTACATATATTCACTTTAAATATTTTAAATATCTCTAGATTACTTATAATGCCTAATACAATGTGAATGTTATGTAATAGTTGCCAGCACACGAAAAATTCAAGTTTTGCTCTTTGGAACTTTCTGAAAATGTTTTTTTGGTGAATATTTTCCTTCCCCAATTGGTTGAATCTAGAGATGTGGAACCTGAAGACATGAAAGGCCAGTTTTAGTAGGTGCTCAATGAATGTTTGTTGAATGAATAAATGATGTTTGAATGTGAAATGGCTGACATTATGCAAAAACCTGTAACACTGCTGCAGGGATAAAATATATAAACATAATACATTGTAGTGGTGTCAGCAAGTTCAAAATAATCTAGTAGATAGTGAATATCTAAGTTCTAAATGGATGCTGAACAAAAGATTAATCACAGTAGGATTAGGCTACTCAAAACCTGTTATACCTGAATTTGTAGTATTATCTGGTCTAACACTTTTTTCTCCTCAGTTTTCATGTCTCCATATCAAATGTAGCCACTTTGTTCCAATTCAACAGCTGTGTGCCAGCATAAGTCCATAAACTCTATTAATATTTTTGTCTTTGACGGGTATTTCTTCTTGCTTCTCTTATTTCTTTTCTAAAAAATAAAAGTTGTTATTTAGAGTTTATTCAAACATTCGGAAGAGTGACATACACTTACGGTACTTTGTACCTTTCAGTTCAGTTCAGTCGTTCAGTCATGTCCGACTCTTTGTGATCCCATGAACCGCAGCACACCAGGCCTCCCTGTCCATCACCAGCTCCCAGAGTTCACTCAAACTCACGTCCATTGAGTCGGTGATACCATCCAGCCATCTCATCCTCTGTTGTCTCCTCCTCCTACCCCCAATCCCTCCCAGCGTCAGGGTCTTTTCCAATGAGTCAGCTCTTCGCATCAGGTGGCCAAAATATTGGAGTTTCAGCTTCAACATCAGTCCTTCCAATGAACACCCAGGACTGATTTCCTTTAGGATAGGCTGGTTGGATCTGGCAATCCAAGGGACCCTCAAGAGTCTTCTCCAACACCACAGTCCAAAAGCATCAATTCTTTGGCGCTCAGCTTTCTTCACAGTCCAACTCTCACATCCATACGTGACCATTGGGAAAACCATAGCCTTGACTAGACAGACCTTTGTTGACAAAGTAATGTCTCTGCTTTTAATATGCTATCTAGGTTGGTCATAACTTTCCTTCCAAGTAGTAAGTGTCTTAATTTCATGGCTGCAATCACCATCTGCAGTTATTTTGGAGCCCCCCAAAATAAAGTCAACTACTGGTTCCACTACACTCTTGGAAAGTGACCCTGCCTCATATTTCAGAAACTGATTTGTGACAAAGGCCCTCAGGCAGTTACCCTGCCGTTGAAGTACATTGGTCCATCTGGCTCAGTTTGTGACCTTGGATTTGAACTCTGTGTGTCCCTCCTGTGTGCAAACCACACATCCATTTCATGATTATAACTCAGCTATGTACTTGCTAAGTATAGAATTTCTTCTCTTGTGATTCAGCTCTTGGTGTTCAGAATGCTTACTGGGTTTATTGTGGTGCCGTGGGCACCACAGCATCTACCTTCACTGCCAGTTCCTTCAGGTTCCAGTAGTACAAGTCCCATCCACTAAAAAAAATTCTCCAGCTTGGTTCCCCCCCTCAGATCACTACCCCATTCTTTTTTTTTCTTTTTTTAAATTTTTTTCATTGTTAATGTTTCTCTGCTTTCCCGGTTTCTCCACTTCTTCTCCTTTCCTTTACATCCCAGCTCCCTGACTATGGTTTTTGTGTTTACCATGTTATTAAAATGATGTTGACCATGTTCACCAGAGGTCTCTTAATATCAAATATAATGACATCTTTCTACCATGACTTCAGGGTTGACCACTTCTTCCCACCTTGAAACCGTTTCTTTGGTTTATGTACCACCTCCCTTCCTGGTTTTCTCATCTGACTCATTATTCCTTTGAAAGAGGCAGATTCCGCCTCCATATTTCACTTCTTACCCTGTTGTGAATCACTGCATGACATGGAAGGGAGGCAAGTAGTGTGTGTGAGTAAAGAGTTAAAGAGTGTGAGCAGATAGATAGATGGCATAGGGTCTAGGTATGATAGATAGTAAGCTTCTCAGGAAAGCCAATGTCCATGTACAATGCCCATGATTGCCAAATCTGCCTTCATCTCTCAGATGTGTGAGCTTCCTTTGGAATAACTTAGAACACCTCTAATAACGGTAGATGGATAGTAATGAGAATTTGTTGTTCAGTTGCATCTGACTCTTTTGCAACCCCATGGATTGTAACGCACCAGGCTTCTCTGTCCATGGGATTTCCCAGGCAAGAATACTGGAGTGAATTGCCATTTCCTTGCCCAGGGGTTATTCCCAACCCAGGGATTGAACTCGAGTCTCCAACTTTGGTGGGCAGGTTCTCTACCATTGAGCTGCTAGAGAAAGCCAGTGATGAGAATAGCTGTTGAAAAAAATGCAGAATCATTATATAGTTCTTTCCTTTGAAACTTCTCATCTCTGTACAATATAAAAGGGAAGATGAAGGGTAACATTGAGGGATATACTTTATCCACTTGGAAAGAAGAAGGTTTTTATTAACAGAAAGTAATGGCAAAACCTTAAATATAAGCAGGTTATGGATATATAGTATTTAAAGAAAAAGCAACATTTATTTAATACCAACCGCTTTTCATACTTTTAAATTTCTGTTCTACCAAAAAATACAGAATTTGATTCTATCCCAATTTTCCAAAGACTTTTATTTGAAAGTGACATTTGATGATATTTGTTCCATACTCCTACGTTTAAAAACAAAGTCCAAATAGTAAGTTTTTCTAATGTTAAATTACAGAAAAATCCACCTGACTTTTAATTTTGTTTTTGGTTTTACAGCTAAATTTTGTACAATCCACTACAGTTACAAATAAAGAATAAGACATGAAGGAAAAAATTAAGTATTTATTTTTCACCTTGTTCCAAGCACAGTTATGTGTATTCATAAGAGTTGTATTTTATTTATCCAACTCTCGCATTCACTGATTTTTTAGAACCCCAGAACATTTCTTTAGCATATATAATGTGAACTTGTCATGAAGTCAATTCCTTGAAAATTGGTGTATGGTGGAGCACTGAATTCAGCCAAATATCTGCCTGAGATAGTGTTGGAAGCTCCCCACAAGGTTTTTGTCTCTCTGGTCACTTGGGTTAATCTCCGTGGATGTACTTGTGTGAATAAAACTATGTTAAGGGAAATAGAGAATTCTAATATTAGCACATGCAACTTACTGGTCCCACTTTTTATTCTTTTGCAGAGAATGGGACAGAGAACTGGCTTCAAAGAAAAATCCCAAACTCATTAATGCCCTTCGACGATGCTTTTTCTGGAGATTTATGTTCTATGGAATCATATTATATTTAGGGGTAAGGCTTTTATTTGTAAACTCACTGTGGGTAAAGTAATTACATTCATTTTTAAGATTGTAAAAGGAATAGGGTAATCTGGTACACAGGAAAAAGGACCAATCTAACTCCAAATACAAAGAAACCACTAAAACTTTAGTGGAGACAAGTAAAAAGTGCTTAAAATGGGTTCAGTAGAATAAATTTCTTAAAAAAGAATCATTTCTGTTATTGCAAATCACATTATCGTACTGGAATATGAGATTGCGGGTGATTTTATTTTCCTGCATTCTACATAAGAAGGTCAGGAGACAGTATCAGGAGAATTAGGTAAAATTCAGCTAATTTCATAGATGAGCATTTGAAATATTTTGAAATCATATCTGCATGCTGAATTGTTTTAAATAGCAAAAATGAAAAGTATGGCAGTGAGGCACTCCTGCAGTATGTTTTCTCTGTCTTCTGTGTCACCTTCATTGTGAAGAGATCTCCATGTGTGAGGACTCCAGGCTTTATGGTGCTCAAGTGCATTCTGTGATGTTCCCTAGCTGCTGTCAAATGTGACTCTATAATCTATTACTTTTTACATCACCAGAGCATCATGTTGTATCCTTGATTGTAACCTGTAGAAGTGATGGCAAGTTGAAAAGTTACTGTACAATATTTACTTTGGGAGGTTAGGTACCAACTGGATGGGTTTGTGTTGTAATTATATTGGTCTTCATGCCTCTGGGAGTGAGGCGTGCAGTAGTGCTCCCCAAGAGGTGCCCAGCAAGTTGCATTGCTTTAAGAACTTGTGCTTAACACATACCAAATAAGTATGTTTCCACATTTGTTTTGACAAGGATGATCACATGTTTTATAGTGCTCTTGATGACCTCCTGGAAGACATTCTTCTGCCTTTTGAAATTATCTGTTTGTCCATCTCTACGGAAATGTGCAGTAGTTTGGGGGTGATGCTATTTTATTTGTAAATATGAATAAGGTAGCTGAGGAATTAATTATCTTTTAAGATATTTTTGAGATGATTTTTCTTAATGAGAGCACCCAGACTTTGGGAAACAGCTTTATCTATTTAAAAACATGTGTTGTTTGCCTTGCTGACTACAAACTCTGCCTTTGAATCAGAGTATTAAAAGTATAGTTCTCTCTGGCCATAACATATAATGGTTATCCTTGGATCAAAGTGACTACTTCAGACAATTGTTATGCCATTACTAAGGCCGTGGTAAAACTCATTTTCTTTATGTTCTTCATCACATGCTGCTTCCATTGATTAACATAAACACGACTGAGTAGAAGCTGGGAGAAAGGCTGACTTATTAAGTCCTTTTTATGCCCTGCCTGACTTGTTTGTTCCTCTAGATTCTACCAGGATAGAAGTTTTATGTGAACAAAAGCACTCATCTAAACGTGGAAATTTAGATGATCCATGAACATATTTATAAACTTTATATTTGGTCTGATATATACAGATCAAAATATAATTTAATATTTATTGAGTATCTTAGCTATTCCAGGTTCAGCATTAAGCCCTTTATAAAGATTATTGTATTTAATTCTCATAGTAATTCTATGAAGCAGTCATTAGTGTCTCTAACATATAGAAAAGAAAATTGAGATGCAGGAAATTAAGTAACTTTTCCAAAGTTATGCATATGGCAGATTTGGTGATAGCCAGGTCTCTTTGATTCCAAAGCCTGTGACCCTTCCATTAGATCAGATTGTAATTGCTCTGTAACTGTATAATGATTGTATGTCAGTACTAAATAGAATGGTGGCTGTAGTAAGCAGTCTTGGGCCTGCTGATCTACTCTGCATCTTCTCAGGAGATACAGGTTAAAAGTTTGAAGGTTGAGGATTCTTCTAGGGTCACCTCAGGGACAAATCTGAAGAAAATTCGATTTTGGTGGCAGGACAGGGGAACCAACTGGAATGTTTTGTGTGAAATCCACCCAAGAGCCAGAAGTGCTAAGGGTCAAAGATATAGAAAATACTAAGTGGTAGAAGAATGAAGTGAATGTGGGAAAGACTAGCTTATTCTTAAATGTCTCAAGCCTAAAAATATCCCAGCAAAAGGAATGTTAAAACCTTTCTAGGTGTATTAATTAACTACCCAGAGGTGGGAGTGAGGAGTGATGGATGCTCCTGAGCTAAGCTGGGCCCAAAGCCCCTGGACTGGAACTTACAGCATGTTTAAAGGGCAAAGTTGATTTCCATCAGCTCAACTTCCTCTGATAACCAGCAGAATATGGGCGAGGAAAAGGACTGATGGGGAAAGCAATTGACATGGGTATGGTGGGAAGGCAGGGAGAGAATATTTATTGGCACAGGTGTGGTAAGGCTGTGGGTTTCTCAGCCTTGTCACAGAGTAAAGGCTTCATGGCCTCACTGTGCAGTTTTAAGCAGTGAAAATGTTGAAAACTGTTAAGTCTTTAAGAATTTATATAGTGGTCATTAAGACAAGTATAGCTTCTCAGGGCATCTGATCTCTCTACTCCATTCTTTTTATCTGTTACAGGAAGAAAAGAAGGAGAGAACATTTCACTATTCCAATAAGACCTCTCTCCTATAAACAACTTATACCAAATGCCTTGGTATTTATTGTATTCTTTCTGGGCATTACTTCTTTCCTGTGTGTGTGTCATTCTGGTAATTTTTGTTTCATTAAATGAGCAGGGATTCTCGAACCTGCTATAACATTACTCTTGGTAAAAGATGTACATACTTTCAAGATGTCTTGTGTATTCTTAGTCCCTCTAAACCAGGATAATTATGGTGTAAAGAAGGTTTGATTGGTTTCAGGACTGACAGAAAAAGTACTATAAAATTTGCTGTTGACTGTGAAAGGTTAAGAAAAAAAAAGGAAATGCCATCACAAAAGAGTTTGTCTCTCTGCAATAGTGATGTAATTTTAAGTCATATTAGCTATGGCCTCTACTCATTAACTATGTACTTGTTTTCTTTTTCTTTTCTGCGTTTGACTCAGCAGCCAGATACAAAATTGCCTTTAACATCTAAGACTCTAAGCATAGAAGGAAAACTGACTGTTGAAAAATTAACTATGGGAGTCAATTAAGGACAGTTAGAGGGAGTCAAGAGAAGGGAGTTCTATAAGCAGATTGCTTAGAGAATATGGTTATCATGATACCTTTATTATGATAAGAAATTCACAAGTGCGTGCTCAAATATATTTTTGACTGCTAGGCAGCTCTGGGCATATCATCAAATTGAGATACACATCAGTAAAACTTGGGTCAAACTACTTTTTTCATTTAAATCTCTTAAGCCCCAGAAGTTTAAGGGGCATAAAGATGTCTTGGGACTTGTGCTGCTAGAGTTCTCAAGTCCCACAGTCTGTGTTGCAAAAGAAGATCTTTGTCGTCATGTTTGGACAAAGACATTAGGTAGGTGTTTGAGTTCAGGCATACTGCTAATGAAGAGAGTGTTTGGGGAAATTCTACACGTGAGTAGTCTCTGGTTTAGGCACTATGACTTATGTTCCTTTTCATTGTTGCTGTTGTTCAGTCACTAAGTCGTGACTCTGACTCTTTGCAACCCCACGGACTGCAGCGCGCCAGGCTTCCCTGTCCTTCACTATATCCCTGAGTTTGCTCAAACTAATGTCCATTGAGTTGGTGATGCTATCTAACCATCTCATCCTCTGCCACCTTCTTATCCTTTTGCTTTCAATCTTTCCTAGCATCAGGGTTTTTTCCACTGAGTCAGCTTTTTGCATCAGGTGGCCAAAGCATTGGAACTTCATCATCAGTCTTTCCAATGAATATTCAGGGTTGATTTCTTTTAGAATTGACTGGTTTGATCTCCTTGCAGTCCAAGGGACTCTTAAAAGTCTTCTCCAGCACCACAGTATGAAAGCATAAGTTCTTTAGTTCTAAACCTTCTTTATGATTCACTTCTTTCATCTTTACATAACTACCATATGGAAAAACCATAGCTTTGACTATACAGACCTTTATTGACAAGGTGATATCTCTGCTTTTTAATACGCTATCTAGGTTTGTCATGCCTTTCCTTCCAAGGAGCAAGTGTCTGATTTTCATGGTTATAGTCACCATCCGAAGTGATTTTGGGGCCCAAGAAACTAAAATCTGTCACTGCTTCCACTTTTTCCCCTTCTATTTGCCATGAAGTGATGGGACCAGATGCCATGATCTTAGGTTTTTGAATGCTGAGTTTCGAGCCAACGTTTTCACTCTTCTCTTTCACTCTCATCACAAGGCTCTTTAGTTCCTCTTCACATTCTGCCATTAGAGTGATATTATCTGCATATCTGAGGTTGATATTTCTCCCAAAAATCTTGACTGCAGCTTGTGAATCATCCAGCCTGGCATTTCACATGATGTACTCTGCATGTAAGTTAAATAAGCAAGATGACATTACAGCCTTGATGTACTTCTTTGCCAGTTTGGAACCAGTCTATTGTTCCATATCCAGTTCTAATTGTTGCTTCTTGACCTGCATATGAGTTTGTAAGTTGCTTCTTGACCTGCATAAAGGTAAAGGTGGTCTAGTACTCCCATCTCTTTAAGAATTTTCCAGAGTTGCTTGTGCTTGTAAGGCTTTAGTATAGTCAATAAAGCAGAAGTAGATATTTTTCTGGAATTCCCTTGCTTTCTCTATGATCCAGGGAATGTTTGCTATTTGATCTCTGGTCGCTCTGCCTTTTCTAAACCCAGCTTGTACATTTGGAAGTTCTTGGTTCCCATACTGCTGTAGCCTGGCTTGAAGAGTTTTGACTATAAGTTTTACTAGCATGTCCCTTTTACCTAAGTTTAGCTGAAAGTGAAAGTCAAAAAGAAAGTGAGGTTGCTCAGTTGTGTCCAACTCTGTGACGCCATGGACTGTAGCCTACCATTGCTCCTCCGTCCATGGGACTTTCCAGGCAAGAGTACTGGAGTGAGTTGCCATTTTCTTCTCCAGAGGATTGAACCTGGGTCTCCCCCATTGTAGGCAGATGCTTTACCATTTGAGCCTAGGGAAGTGGGGAAGTGGGCTTCCCTGGTGGCTCAGATGGTAAAGGTCAGCTACCTCCAGCAAATCTAGATGCCTGTCATGGAGGACTCTTCTCAGCTTCCTCTCCCATCCCCCTCTATCTAACTTCCTCTCTCACCCCACTGGGGTCTTGAATGCTATACTGCCTACACTTACCCTGTATCCTGGATATTCCCATCCTCTACTAGAACCCCCGTTCCTAAGACATGGCTGCACTTTCTTGTGCAGCCCATAGTGTACTATCCAGTTCCTGTGACAAGGTTTGGAAAATCATATGATTTAGATTTCTTTGAAACAGGTAATGTTTAGTTTAGTGTAACCAGTCCGACCCTACATAAAGTGGTTTATTTGGTCTGAGATGGACTCTGGAATAAAATTCCCCCAGTGATTCTGATTGAGGTAGACTGGCGTGAACATTTTCATTGAATGCACCTGACTTTCGTTAGAATCTAAGGTGAGGATATGGGGGGTGGGGGTGGTACTCTTGGAACTTTTTAGTTGAATTTTTTAAATGATGATATCAAAAAATTTTAAACATAGAAATAATTATTAGCTCCCTTAATGACAGAAGGACAATGTTTCTCAAACTTTTATATACATACTAGGCAGCAGCTCCTCCCACCTGGCTAAAATATAGATTCTGACTCAGAAGTTTCTGAGTTGAACCTAAGATTCTGCATCTCTAAAATAAAGGGCTTCCCTGATGGCTCAGACAGTATAGCCATCTGCCTGCAATGCGGGATACCCAGGTTCAGTCCCTGGGTTGGGAAGATTCCCTGGAGAAGGAAATGGCAACTCACTCCAGTACTCTTGCCTGGAAAATTCCATGGGCTGAGGCGCCTGGTAGGCTACAGTCCATGGGTTTGCAAAGAGTCAGACATGACTGAGCGACTTCATTTCACTTCACAAGAAAGTAACACTATAATATAAATCAACTCTATACCAATAAAAATTAAAAAAAGAAAAACAAAAGCTCCCAGGTGAAGATGCTCTTTTCCTAGCACTGTACTTTGAGTAGCAGGGACTTGCAGGGTCATAGAAGAAGAGAAAGGCTAGTTAGAAGTTACAGTTGTGAGAAAAGAACTAAGTGGACTTATCATGGCCAAGGAGTCCCTGAGTGAAAGGGACAGGAATCCCACTGAGGTTAAATGTGGCTAAGGGTTTGTTTCAAAGTCCCAATGTTAACTATTAACTTTCTGTGTCTTACTCTGGTACTCTCTCTCAAGACTCTGCTGGAGAGTAGATGACAGTGCATGGAAAGGGCAAAGGTATGGCTAGGAGGGACTCTCAAGATTGCGTGGAGAGATGATCCAATCTCTTTCTGTTAAAAACAATATTATGTGGGTTGGTTAGGCTTTTACAGTACTATTGAACACAAAGTTGCTGCACAAGCATTTAGCATTGCATGTGCTTTTAAAGGCGAATTTAGGAATCCAACACCATGTCTCATAGGATATTGTCTCTGGGGCAGAATGCATCTGTTCTCACATGTGAATCTTTAGAATAAAGTTGATTTATAAATGAGGAATTGTCCGTGATCATGTATTGTACTTACAGCTTAAACTGCATGTTTACTGTTGTTTAGTTACTAAGTCATGTCCAACTCTTTTGGGACTGGTGGCCCAGTTTCCTCATTCTTGCTGTGAGCTTGGGGCCTCTTTATGTCTTCTAGTTAACCAGTATCCAGTGGTGACTCATGAGTCTGATGTGGTGATCGTGTACAGTTTCTATGATTCCTTTTAACTTTTAAATTATGTGTCTATCATATGGGGCCTAGAAAAATGGTACTTATTTTAAATTGCAGTGATATTACCATAAGTTGATTTGGTAGTTTGATGTTGAACAAATCACAATGCTTGTACTGATGATCAACTTGGGGAAAACCAGGTCATGTTACAACAGTTTTCATTTTGATATAAAGTTATAAATAAGAGCTGAAGCTCTGTTACCAAACTGGTTTGAATCCTAGTTTTAACCACTTGCTAGCTGTCTGACACTGGACAAGTTATTTAGACTGTTTGTCTCAGTTTTTTAAAATTGTAAATGGAGACAATAATAGCTCCTACTTCATAGAACTATTGTGAAAATTAAAGTTAAGCATGTAGAGTAGATCTTGGTACAAGGAAAGGGCTTCATAAGTGTTACCTATTACTGTATCATTAAATATAGTCTATACCAACCTTTACAAATACTCCTATTATTTGCATTTACTTATTTTTCTATACTCTAGAAGCAAGTCTTAGAGTACCAATTTCATATTTCTAGAGCATAGAAAAATACCTAGAATCTAGCTATTACTTCAGAAATTATATTTTAACATATCTTCTAGTATTCCATTTTCTGAATTAAGCCTACTCTTGCTACTATATCAGCAAGTCCAGGAACATGTTCTTATAGAACATGAAGAACAAAGCTTAGATTTCTAGTAAAGACATTGCTAGTAATAGTTATTAAATCAATAAACACTCAAAGGAAAATACCAAAAGCAAAACATTTTCAATTAGGCGTTGAATCTAAAAACATGATTCAGGGTAGACAGATACTATGATGATACTTTTGAATTCTGTTCTTGGTGTGGTGTGCATACATTTTTGCAAAAACTGAATAGTTGGGACAATGGGTAGGTTTTATTTTCTATGTCAAATATGTAAAATTTTGTTTAGCAATTAGTATAAAGTCAAAAATTTCCATCAGACTGTAGTGTATCAAGATAAATAAAAATCTAACACTTTTGTTTACTCTCTCAAATCATAAGCCTTTCCTTTGGTATGTAAGCCAGTACTGTTTGTATTTTATGGTAAAATCTGGGTGTATCCCTGCCTGTGTGTTTACGCTTCCATTTTTTTTTGTATGTGTGTTTTCTTTTTATCACTTACTATCATAAATTATATACAACTTTCTATCTAAAGTTTATTAATTTTGAATGTTTTTATGATTAAGAAAATGATCAGATAATTATTGATAAACTTGATGCTTATCATTCCAACTTTTTCCCATGAGAGTATATATGCTTAATGAAGGGATGTGAATCATTACTTTAAATAATGTATTATAAATTTACCTCTCTTAATGAATTATGAATGCCTTTTCATACCATTAGATACTTTTCTACCAAGTCATTTTAATGCTTAGTGACTCATGTGGCTGTACCATAATTTATCAGTTCCTCATCATTGAATATTTAGATTGCCTCCAATTTTTCACTGTTATAAATAATCTTTCAATGCACATCTCTTTAAAAGCTAAATTTTAGTAGATTTTCCAATTGCCTTCCAGAAAAGATATATTAATTTACTTTCCTTATACTAAAGTGTGAAAATTCAGTCCTAACAATAGGTATTATAATTTTAAAAACATTTCCAAATTGTAAAAGAGTGTATTATCATTTTAATTTGAATTATTTTTGTCTCCTAGTGTGTTTAAACAGTTTTTATGGACAGAGGAGCCTGGCAGGTTATAGGCCATGGGGTCTCAAAGAGTCAGACATGACTGTAATGACTTAACATGCATGCACATGTATTAAGCATTTATATATACATGCTTTTGAGGGGTATACATTGCCTTTTAATGTTCTTTGTTTATTTTTATTTTCTTATTGCTTTTTGAAAGGCTATTTTCCTTAGCCTGTTATTTGTTTCTAGTGAGTTTTGTTAATTTTATATTTTCTTAATGATCAGAAGTTTAGTTTTTAAAAATTTGCTGCCCATACCTGTACTTTTTGTTTTAGGTTTGTTTTCTGTCTTTGGCATTTGACATTTAAAAAATCTTCTCTACCCAAAGTAGTAAGTGCATATTTCTTTTTTTTTTTTAAATTTTCATCTTTTATGTGTAATTATTGAATCCATTTGAACTTATTTGGATGTATGTATGAAATGAAGGTGAAAGTGCTAGTTGCTCAGTTGTGTCTGACTCTTTGTGATCCCATGGACTATAGCCTGCCAGGCTCCGCTGTCCATGGAATCCTTCAGGCAAGAATGCTAGAGTGATAGCCATTCCCTTCTCCAGGGCATCTTCCTGATCCAGGAATTGAACCTGGGACTGCAGCATTGCAGGCAGATTCTTTATTGTCTGAGCCACCAGAGAAGCCCATGTCTGAGATAGAAATCTAATTTAAAAAAAATGAGTATGAGTGTCTCCATCGTTTATTGCACTTTCTGCACTGAAATAAAATGACATTTTATTACATATAAAATTGCTGTCTGTACTTGGACCTTTTCTTGAACATTCCAGACAAATCAGTCTATTTCTTTGTCATTCCGCAAACTATTCAGTTCAGTTCAGTTCAGTCGCTCAGTCGTGTCCGACTCTTTGCGACCCCATAAATCGCAGCAACCCAGGCCTCCCTGTCCACCACCAACTCCCGGAGTTCACTCAGACTCATGTTCATCGAGTCAGTGATGCCATCTAGCCATCTCATCCTCTGTTGTCCCCTTCTCCTCCTGCCCTCAATCCCTCCCAGCATCAGAGTCTTTTCCAATGAGTCAACTCTTCGCATGAGGTGGCCAAAGTACTGGAGTTTCAGCTTTAGCATCATTCCTTCCAAAGAAATCCCAGGGCTGATCTCCTTCAGAATGGACTGGTTGGATCTCCTTGCAGTCTAGAGCTGTATAATATAATTTAATACCCAGTAATGTAGATCTTCTCACACATTATTCTTATTCCCCAAATGTTTTTGGTTAGTCTCTTGTTTTTTTCCAAATAAAATTTTGAATCATTTTATCCATTGATTCAAGTATTTGTTGAATGGATATTCTGTGCTAGGTATGGTGCATGATGTTGGGACTCTCGGAAAAGCTGACAGTCCCTGCTCTTATGGTTCATGCCCAAATATCCACTAGGAATTCTGATGAAGATTGTATTAATCTTATACAATAACTTGAAAGAGAATGTTAGCTTTGTAATATTCATTTTTTCTTTTTAGAAAGTTTACAGCCTCTCCTTTTGTTTAAGACTTTAAAAATATGTCTTAGTAATGTTTTTTAGAATATATTTTAAGATATGTATATATTAATTATTGGTATTTGCAATGTATCATTTATTGTATTGTTACTAGAAATGGGATGCTTACTTAATTATTACTCTTGGTATCTGGGAATCTATTTTCTTATTTTGTATAATTTCTGTTTTTTTATTTCTACATTTCTGGGATTAAGATACATAAAATATCTATAAAGCAAGTTGAGATGATAATGATTTTACTGACTGCACACTATAGAAAACAATGTAACCTTAGAGGTTTTTCAACTGATTCCTCTGGTATTAGAAACTATGCTTTGGATTTGCAATTATAATTTTTAAAGTAATCTTTGGATTAATTAATTTAATATAATTGCAATCATGAACCAAGTTTTCTATTTTCACCTGAACTTTCTTTCTTGGTTTAACTATCCAGCAGACATTTGTATCTCTAGAAACATCTGACGCTGTCCTAGGTATGCAGATAGAACAAAATGGTTAAAGGATTCAGACTCAACTACAGTTCATTTAAGCTGAGGTCTAGAGGATCCCAGGAAAGACCAGATGTATTTCCCAGGAGGTATTTTCAGGCTTCCTAATTTTTTCTTGGGAGGCTAATCTAAATATATTCCCAGCAGGAAGGTAGTCACTTGTGCCGTTCTCTAACTTGACTCCCCTCTGCCCAGATGGTCTTCTGAACTCACACTATTTAGACCTGCATCCCTCTGAGTAGAAAACACACATAGCAATGTCAGGATGTGTGCTAGACAATTGTCCAGGGAATCCTCAGCCTCTGCCATGGGATTCCCTGGACTCAGGTCATATAATCTGAGATATTCGCTCTGGAGGGGATCTTTAAGATAAGCTTGCTCCACCACTTAGTTTATGAGTGAGGAAAGTGTCAAGAGGAGGGAAGTGACTAAGGTGACACAGAGTGTAGGTAACATGCTGGGATACGAACTTGGATTTCATGACTCTCACATCAGTGTTTATTGCCTTGTCATGCTGACTTAAAGATTGGTATCAGGCTTCTTCCATTATCTAAGTGAACTCTTAATTTCATCTTGATTTGTGTCTGATTAAAAATAAAATATTTTATCAAATTTTAAATAAATTTGCATTCTACCTCGTTACATTTAAGCCTCAATTGGCTTGCACTATTTTATATGGTGGCAAATTGGGACTTTTCTTGTGTAATGAAAATAGTCTGGCAACAGGGTTCACACAGCTTTCACAAAGTAAGAGAACAGAGGACTGTGTTTCTCCCAGTCATTACCAGGATGGTTTTTTAAAGGACTGCACACATAGATTAAGCCTAGGTATCAGTTACCATTGTTTTCCCTTCCAAATAATAAAAGCAGGTGATGCCTGTAAGTGCTTTCATTATAAATATTAGAGAACATGCTGCTTAAAACAGAGCATGGAGAACTATAGGAGGAGGGGTCTGGAGTGCTGATTTTGTCCTTGAATGTTGATGGGTTCCATGTTGCAGTGAAGTTTGTTTTGCTGTTGGCAGATGGTCCAATTATTAAAATTTTCTCTACCAAAATTTTTCTGCATTTTTCTTTTCTTTTTTCTGTGAACATGTACCCTTCCAGATTAATGCTACCAATGTCATTGTGGAATAGCCACTGTTCAAAGGATGAATATATTCTCTTTTTGTTTGAGGCAAGGTGACAGCTAATTAATTCAGTCATACAGCCTGCAGAATAGGTATCTGAATCAGATTAACAAAGTCTTATTTAAGTTGCAACTGAATTCCAATTCTGCAAATAGTTCTGTTGTGAGGTGACAGGTTATGGAAAAATATAATGGTGATAACAGTGGCAGGGACTTTAGTTCAGATTACTCAGTAGGAGAAAACTTACGTAAACCCTTATATTTCTAACTAAAAATTCTATGTACAGCTCAATTACTAAAATATTTCTCTTTTCCCTCAGAATATTCTTTTTTAGCATTCCATAGATAAGAGTCACTCCTTAGAAATATGCATTGTGGTTTTTATCAGTAGTTCTATATTTGATAATAGTGTCTACTAGTCCTGGAAAAAGGAGGAAAGTTATTATGCTAATTATGATACAAGCAGCTGGATTCATGAAAAGTTGTCACACATCATAGTCTTCTGGCTAAAGTCTTATAGTGAACAGTAATTTTATCTGGTATGTCTGGTAACGTTCCCAACTTATTCTCTGCTTCATGGCCACACACAGTATATCCAACATGGGTGGCACATATGAGTTCAGTCCTCTTGACTGCAATCAAGAGAGCATTTTAACCAAATGCAAACCTAATATTAATGGAAAAATAAATCAGTATAGATGTGGCATTGACATTTGTCTATGAAAACATAGATATAATATGGAAAAATTCTAGGATAAAATATTGATGTAAAATTAAGTTTGAGGATGAAATAGTGCCACTATAAGCATACTATGAAAATTATATTTGTATTGTGGATATATTTATCCATGTAGTTTCAAATCTAAGGTTCATGTTGACTGTACATTTTCATAGTTTAAGGAATTATTTTGAAATAAATGATCTATTCTAGAGAAAGTTTGAAATGAATCTATAGAACTTAATAGAAACAGCCAGGGCAGCACTTGCACAGATTTAATAGTTTAGGAATGGGAACAGCCCATCTTCCCCAGCATAGGTAATGGGGCAGTTATCCTGATTTATTCACAGGATGTCATGTGAACAGCACTTATAATAAATGAGGTAGATATACAAGTATCATTGGGACTACATGTCAGAAACACAACTGTGTCTAAAAAGTTAAAAGAAAGTTGCAAGCAGCACAATATGATACCATTTACATAAAGCTACAGCCTCAGAAACAATTCTATATATTGTGAAAATGAATATACGTGTAACAAAAGTACAAAGCATGTATAAAATGGTACATGCCAACAAGCAGTAATTTCTGCACTGATTTACTTTTTAGAAAAAAGGTACTCTTCTGTATGCATGTGCGCTCAGTTGCTAAGTCCTGTCTCTTTTGTGACCCCAAGGACTGCAGCCCACCAGGCTCCTCTGTCCATGGGATTTCCCAGGCAAGAATACTGGAGTGGGCTGCATTTCCTTCTCCAGGGGATCTTCTCGACGTCTCTTATGCCTCCTGTGTTGGCAGGTGGCTTCTTTACCACTGAGCCACCTGGGAAGATAAATAGACTCTTCAGTAGATATGGCCAACTATTTACCTGGTTTATCTGGGTAGGTTGTTAGCATGTTTGGTTGTTTATTTTTTTTAGTACCTGTCTGTTTGGTACAATTCAAACTTATATTAAAATGTGGCTATATGAGATGAGAGAACTCTAATAGTCCATGTTTGTGATTAGTTTGGAAACTTTTTTAAAAAGTATGAACCTTTTCTTACATTCAGAACCTTGGTCTACATAGTTAATTTGAAATGTGGTACTGAATACCAAGTATTGAATGAGTAGCTACACAAAGCCTGTAGTCAGTCAATGATGGCACTGTGGCTTATAGCTTGTGGGGGTGACGTGGTTATAGAAAAGCACTTTACCTATTGAGAAGAAGAGGGCTGATGGGGTTGGGCACTGAGGTTTAGAAAAGACAATGTAGAAGACGGGGGTGGGTGGAGCAAATTATGGGCTGAGGGAGAGTAATGCTAGGCAAAATGGGGGGAGGGGCTGTCTGGTTGAAAATATACATTTGAAATGGACTCAATTAGCATAACATTATTTCCAGGCAAGATTTAGCCTCAGATCACCGTTTCTCTAAACCACCATGAAACAGGGATTATGTCTTTCTTTTGAAGGCAATTTAGCAAGATGGTTAAGACTTAGACCGTCTGGATTCAAATCCATGTGTTCAAATCTGTTCTTACATATCCAGGCAAAGTGGTAATGATTTGATGAAGAGTTTGATTCAGTGGTTCAGTTGAGGGTCAGATGAAGTGAATTTGGAAACACAGCTTTGGTCTTCCCTTGTTAAGTCATCCTGTGCTTCCCTGGTGGCTCAGAGGATAAAGCGTCTGCCTGCAATGCGGGAGACCCAGATTGTATCCCTGGGTTGGGAAGATCCCTGGAGAAGGAAATGGCAACCCACTCCAGTATTCTTGCCTGGAGAATCCCATGGACAGAGGAGCCTGGTGGGCTACAGTCCAATGGGGTCGCAAAGAGTCGGACACGACTGAGAGACTTCACTTTCTTTTCTTTCTTGTTAACTCACAGACCTTTGAGCCCTTGATGAATTGTTGGAAACTGGCCTGAGGCTGCAATTTTTTGACACACTTCTTCCTTAAAGTCACCACCTATCCCAGACTGGGAAGGATACAACATTGGACTGTAAATAGCACCAGTGCCTTTTTGTTCCTCCCTCCTGTTGCCAGCTCCCCTTTATGTGGTTGTCTCAAGAAGCTGTTTATTCTGGTGTTCATTCTATCACTCAAAGTGCTTTTGAGAGTTCTATTTTGAAATTACGTCAATCACTTGGTCTATTTGGCTTCAATTTTTTCATCTGCACTGTGAAACTAATAATGCCTACTTTGATTCCTGAAGTTGTCATAAAAATCAAATGAAAAATATTTTATAAATTGTTAAGTGCAATGTAGATGTTACCAATTAATACTCTATTTCAGAAATTTCACCTTTACTTTATGGCTGCTATATACTTTTAGTAAAAAAAAAAAAAGAAAACACCTCATACGTAAATGTTTCCAAATGATTTTTGCTAAAACCTAAATAAAGTCTCATTTCATAGTGTAAAGATATTACAAAGGACATCAAGAGTTTCGCGTATGGCATGGCCTGCTGTGTAAGCCCATTTTAAATCCTCCTGTAAAGATGAAACTGCTTGTGTTGAAATTGTGAGGACATTTTATGAAAGAAAAATAAAATTTCATTTTTCTGTTTTCCATCTTCTGCAGGAAGTCACCAAAGCAGTCCAGCCTCTCTTACTGGGAAGAATCATAGCTTCCTATGACCCAGATAACAAGGTGGAACGCTCCATTGCCATTTACTTAGGCATAGGCCTATGCCTTCTCTTTATCGTGAGGACGCTGCTCCTGCACCCAGCCATTTTTGGTCTCCATCACATTGGAATGCAGATGAGAATAGCTATGTTTAGTTTGATTTATAAGAAGGTAATACTTCCTTGCACAGTCTTTATGCTACTTGTTAGTAGCATCGTGTTTTAAATGCTACACTAGTACAAGTAAGGGATAAATGCTAAAATCAGTTTTGTAGGGCTGTGAAGTAAATGGCAGCAATAATGAATATTTCTAATTTTTCCTTGATACTTCCCTTCAACTAGTAATTATTGAGTAATTCTGTAAACTGTCTGTATTTTAGACTTCAGTTTTGTTTTTTCCATATCATCAGTTTTTGGAATCCATGGCTCCCTGTTGAAATGATTCTTGCTGTGTGCATAAAAGTCATTGATAAAATATCATCTTATGGTAAAATGCTATGTGTCTTTATGTGCAATAACAAGAATATAGTGTGTAATTGTTATTGATAAAGCAAGCAATTGATATTTCTACCTTAACTTGTTATGGGGGCTTCCTCCATAGCTCAGTCAGTTAAGCATCTACCTGCAATGAGGGAGACATGGGTTCAATTCCTGGTTTGGGAAGTTCCCATGAAGAAGGGAATGGCAACCCAATCCAGTATTCTTGCCTGGAGAATCCCATTGACAGAGGAGCCTGGCAGGCTATAGTTCATGGGATCACAAGAGTTGGACATGACTTAGCTCTATTTTTAACTAGTTATGACACAATGATAGTATCCACTGCCTTATTCTGAGTTAGATTTTTGTCATCCTAAGTCTTGGAAATTAAAAATTTTGGAATAACACATACATGGCAACCATAAGGACCTTTTCTACTTTTCCGTATGCATTGTCAAGTCAAAAGCTCAAGTTGCTAAACCATACTTTGGATGGATTCAAATTAAGACTGTCTTACCAGGCCTTCCCTGGTGATCCAGTGGTTAAGATTCTGCACTTCCACTGCGTGGGGCCCGGGTTTGATCCCTGGTTGAGGAACTGAGACCCTGCATGCCATGCATCACAGTGGGAAAAAAAAAGGACTTTCTTACCTTACAAACACATTTTAAGGTCATCTTAGTGACACAATGACATGTGCTTTCACCAACCTGATTTATGTGTGACTCTTTGATTTACCAAGATTAAAGATTTCTTTTTTTTTTAATAGATAGTTGTTGGTTATTTTGGTTATTTTCTTTACCCTTCTTCTCTTTCTTCTTCCCCAAATATAAAAACTTTATATATTTGCCTTATAAGAGCTGTGGGCCTGACATTCCCTCTACAAATAACCCATTAACATTTCCATAATATACATGCAAGGTCAGTGGTGTTGTAAAATCTTGATAGTTATATATTAGTGTTTAAAAAGCCCAAGTGAAAAACCGAGTCCACAGTTTAACCAAATCACCCCAACTGCAATCTCATCAGTTCACAAGTACCAGGAAAGCATGGGTGATAAATCAATAAAAATCTTATCTCGATCCAGAAATTTTATGTAAGTGAATAAATTATTAGGTATCATTTAGAAGATAGAATTTAGACAAGATACATATTAAAGAAAGTTGAATCCAGTTTAAAAGTATTTATAAAAGCAATTATTATAATGATAACTGATGTTCATGACAAACTTCTAAGTGATTTAGGTATATCATTTCATTTGATCCTCCTCAAAACTCTATATGGTCGAAACTATTATTCCTATTTTATAAATAAAATATTTTGATAAACTAAAGGCCTAAAAAGTATTGAACACTGTGCAAGAACTGCTTCAAAATTTCTAAACTGGAAAAGTCACAATCCTTAAAGTCATGTCCAACCCCATTGGCCTGCCAGACTCCACTGTCCATGGAGTTTTCCAGGCAAGAATACTGAAGTGGGTTGCCATTTCCTATCTAGGGGATCTTCCCAACCCAGGGATCAAGCCCACATCTCATGTCTTCTTCATTGGCAGGCAGATTCTTTACAACTGCGCCACCTGGGCTTCCCCCTTGAAGTTAAGGGTTTTCCAATTACTAGAGAACATAAGCACTGAAATAATGTTGCAAGTCAAATTGGGTTACATAGAAAGAGAGACATGAAGCACTGGGGGCTAAAGAGGAAGGGAGGGCAAAGAGTTGTTGAGTTTGTGGATTAGTTCTTATATTATGTTTAGCACAAATACAGCAATATATGTTCCTTCAAACCCAGGATGCATTAATGAAAAGTTGGAAGCTATGTCTGTCCTTTCTGAACATTGTTTATATGTGTTCTTACCTAGTTTGCTTTACCCCTCTAGCCATACCTACTGACCTGCATTGACATCATCATCTAAGAATACAATTGCATCTCCATGCAGCTGTGGTTTGGTCACTAACGTTAACTAGTGCCTTATCTGACCAGTTTCACCCATGTGGCAGGCAGCCACTGATTCTTCCCAGATTATTATAGATTTTGTCATAGAGCATCATCTTCTTTGTTCCAAA
The DNA here is from genome assembly GCF_032405125.1 of Capricornis sumatraensis. Lineage (NCBI taxonomy): Eukaryota > Metazoa > Chordata > Mammalia > Artiodactyla > Bovidae > Capricornis > Capricornis sumatraensis. The sequence goes on along the minus strand of NC_091073.1, from coordinate 55,769,094 downwards.
CTCTGCAACATGATACATTCAAATTAGATTTTAAATAATGAATCTAAATGCAAACTAGGTTGAACTTTGCCTGTGAATTTTGAGAAAGATAACTATATAATGAATAGATATTCACTGAGTATTGTGCATGTACATTCCATGTTAAGCACTATAGAATTCAGGTCGCCTGAGACTGAGTATGTTACTAAATCATGTATCATCTAGCTCAATGGACCCTGCCCCCCACATACTACTGTAACAGCATTTGGAGTTCACTGCTTTATTCTTTCTTCATCTGTGCTTATCTAAACACTATCTATTATTCCACACCATCTTAAATTCTCCCTCAGTGAAATATTTACAGATTTTTATAACCAGATATGTGAACTTGCTCTAACCACCCTGTTATATTCCACTCCCTTTAACTAGTTTATCATATTTAGTTATGTATTTGTTAGGTGTCTTGAGGTAGTAATTTTGTTTAATAACTAATAATAATCCCTGAAACCCTGGATACAGTGATTTGTATCTAAGTGCTCAATACATGTGTGAGAGAGTCAGTTGAAGCAAATGTCAAATGGGTACTCTTCAGTCAAAGCCAATTCTTATTAAATTTTGTAGGTGAAGTGTGCCTGTGATCTCTCATAATAATAATTAGTTTATCTGCTTAATAATCCTGTTTTGTCTATATGGATGTATTTTTCGTTGTAAAATTTAAGAATTTTTTGTTGTTAATGTAATCTTTCAAGCAATTATTAATAATTATTTATAATATACTTGTATTGACTTTAACTGTAATTTTATTCAATAGTCACCATAGAGTACATGAAAAATTTAAGGCCAAGATTTTATTTTTAAAAATTTTATTGAATATATTGGCTTATATTATTATGTTGGTTTCAGGAATACAGCAAAGTGATGCAGATATATATATATATATCTTTTTTCTTCCTGATTCTTTTCCACTATAGGTTATTACAAGATATTGAATATAATTCCCCATGAGACCAAGGTTTTAATCTCAAATTTCACTTGCCTTTAGTTCCATCTGTAATAAAACAAAAACAAAAATAAAAAAACAACAAGCAAACCTCTGCAGTATATAAATGAATATATAAGTACAATATTTTTCCCATTTTGGACTAGAAACAATTGTTAACCCTCTCTAGCTACTGTTAAATAATGTAAGTAGAGGCATGCCATTATAATATTAGTTGTAAAGAGAAACATTTATAAATCTGAGAAGATACTAAATTAAATGAACATAAGATAATTTTATTAGGTTTACTTAAAAAAGGCATGCATAGTTACCCAATTCCTCAGCTGTATTATAACATGCTTATAAATATGTCTACTGTGCAGTAACATCATTTAAGTTCCCATTTCCTTTTAGACTTTGAAGCTATCAAGCCGTGTTCTGGATAAAATAAGTATTGGACAACTTGTTAGTCTCCTTTCGAACAACCTGAACAAATTTGATGAAGTATGTACCTACTGATTCACTCTTTTATGCACCTTTGTTATAAATCATACAACCCCAGAGATTTTCTGGGTCAGATAACTAATGAGTGGTTACATCATAAGCATTCCTAGCTTCCCTATTTCTGAAAACCGAGAAGGCTAAGTTGTGTAGCAGAGTGCCATTTTGGTATCTCACAGAACTAGACAACTCAAGGGCACCTCTGCTGGCTTTTTATTTGGTGTGGTTTTTCAAAATTAAATCCTTATCAGATCTTGTTTCATTTTAATGCTTTAAGTCAGTTATTTACTTTGGCTGAGTATGATACTCTGAAAAATTCTTGTTTAGGGCTGTCTTCTGTCACAATAAAATTCAGGGTCCTTGAGGACAGATTATGTATTTTATACATAATGTATTTGTCTTTGCATTTCTAGTATTTAGCATGCTATCGAACTCTCAGCAGGTGCTAAGCAATTTACTGTGAATTGAGTGTGCATGATGTTTTCTGAGTATTTGGTCGGATAATAGGGGTGTGCAATGGTATAGACTGAAATTCAGCAGAGTCTTGTCTTTCATGTTCTATGTCATGGCTCTTGCTTTAGTCACAGAGGAATAAGTTACTTAAAGAATTCCAGACATGGTACTTAAGATAGCCAATCACCACACATATCCACTGGAAAAAATCACAGTGACTTGCAGTTAGTTTTGGGGGAAATCCTAGTCTCTGTGGAGAATGTTTAAGCACATTGCTGTGTGCTCCATATAATGAATACCTAGATTTTAGTGCATTCAGAACCATGATTGTATGAGCTCACTGTGCTTGATTTCTTTCTTCTATTCTTGATTTTCTCTTTGTTTTGGGGTGGAGGATAACATGTCCATGGTTTTCACTGTGATTTTATTTTTCAGGGACTTGCACTGGCACATTTTGTGTGGATTGCTCCTCTGCAAGTGACACTGCTGATGGGGCTGCTCTGGGACTTGTTGCAGGCCTTCACCTTCTGTGGGCTTGCTTTCCTCGTAGTCCTTGCCCTTCTTCAAGCCGGGTTAGGGAAAATGATGATGAAGTACAGGTAGAAACTCTTTAAATAGTGTGAAACACAGATTGCATTCTTACTAGTTATATGACCTATGTCAAGCTGCTTCTGCCACTGTTTCTGGTTTTTTCATCTTTGAAATGAAATAATCATTTCCCTTACGCTGTCAGGAGGATAAGTCAGAGTGTATGACATACTAGCCCACCAGAACTTCTCTATGTACTGAACCATGATTTTCTTACTAGGTGTCACAAAAAGGCATATTTTCATAATGTTATCAGCGGTCCCCAACCATTTTGGCACCAGAGACTGGTTTCGTGGAAGACAATTTTTCCATGGACTGGGGGAGGGGATGGTTTCAGGATGATTCAAGCACATTACATTTATTGTGTACTTCATTTCTGTTATTATTGTATCAGCTCCACCTCAGATCATCAGACATTAGATCCCGGAGTTTGGGGACCTTGATATAAATAATACTTTCTATATCAATGGTACATTTTTTAGCTTGCCAGTCTATAGAATTTCTTTATAAGTATGTTACCATCCATTTTGCTTTTTTGCACATCAGAGATTTAGGTACAATGGATAAAACAGTTATGTGAATGGGAGGGAAAGCATACATTTTAGGTAAAGTTCATAAGCTTTTTCTACTCTGATTCATGAATCATCACAGCACAGCCTTAGTGGCTTTTTATTACTGAATGATTCAGTGATACCAATCACTGCTTATGAAAGAGGACTTCTGGAGTTTGCCAGCTAGAGTATGATAGAAAGTGTTCAAATTTTGGAGTCAAATAGTTCTTAGTTTGAATCCCACTTTGCACCTTACTAGACATACGACCTGTGTCAAGCTGCTTCAACCTTTGTGTTTCTGGTTTTTTCAGTTTTTAAAATGAAATAATCACCTCCCTCAGAGGATTAGGCATAGTATATGACATGCATCTAATACATGTGTCTGCACATGGGAGGCATTTACTGATTGATACTTACTATTTTTGTTACTGTGTATTTGATAATAAAATAAACATCCATCTGTTTAATAAAAGAAATGTGGCTTTTCTTAAAAGCTTGGGCAGTTCTTAGTGGGCAGTTTGACTTATTTTTACTAAGTATTTGATTTGTGGATGAAATAATTTACAGAGATCAGAGAGCTGGAAAGATCAATGAAAGACTGGTGATAACGTCAGAAATGATTGAAAATATCCAATCGGTTAAGGCATACTGCTGGGAAGAAGCAATGGAAAAAATAATTGAAAACCTAAGACAGTAAGTCATTCCAAAAATGTTAATGTCAGTTAAATTAGTCAATTAAGGTTTAATAAATTTAAAATGAGTATGTCACAGTGGACTTCAGCTCATATTTGAAATTTTTGACAACCAAATAATTGTGTTAAGTTATATCAATATTCATGTGTTAGTGGTGTAATGTCATTTTCATGGGACTGTCATTTTACATAGGTGAGCTATTTTTGCACTACACAGATATCTTACAAAAGAACTGCCTATTTGTGTTTACAGCTGCTTAATAGACTAAACTAATGATCATGATGCTAGAGACTGAAACCTAAAATAGAACTGCTCGAGTAAAAATAATACAACTCTGAACCAAATAAATGATTCGCTAGTATTACAACTTCCTTAATTTATATGTTATGGCTCATGAAAAGCAAACCAAAAAACCCCCTTCTGTTTGTTTAAAATATGTTTGTTCTTCCTTTACTTAAGAGCAATGCCAGGGTAATATCTATAAATTGTGTTCTATAAACCCTCCACTTGAAAAATCAAAAGCCGCCACCTGAAGTAGAATCAGTACTTGGCACCCATTTTGATCTCTGATTTTGTTTTGCCTCAGATAACCTTTCTTTCACTGGTTAGTAAAGATTATAGCCAGCAAAAAATACAGCACAGACTGGGACACTGTTGCTGAGAAAATTTTGGACATGATATAAACCAAGGTATTTCTGTAGCTCTAAGACCATTTTTCTTTAGTCAAGTTCCATGTTCTACAAATTGCAATTTAAAAAAGGGTTCTAGGAGACTCAGTGGGCATAGATCTTCTGTTAAAGGGCAAATAATTTCAGAATGAATTAGCTCATGAGAGTTTCATAGGAAGAAAAGATACTAAAAAGAAGAGTTCCATTTTAGATGATATGAGTGTGATTATCAGGGATTCAGGCTGCGGAGTCCAGTAGACAGTGGTAACTGAGCTGCAGGTGTGTGATTGGAACAACAAAAAAGATGCTGAAATGGTAAGTCCTTTGCCATGTAAATAGAAAGAGTAAAAGACTATTTATTGCCCAAACATGATTGGTCACCTGTTTTTATTATGCCTTTCAAGACGAATCCAGGAAAGGAATTATGTTTTCTTTCCGGAAACATCCATAAAGATCCTGCTTAGTTGGTTGAAATTTTTCTCTTTAACAACTGAGTTAGCTCTCAAGGGTCACTGATGAACTGGGTAAAAGGCTATGCAGTGCTCCCTGAAAATCTACTTCTTTACTGCTCTCTGGTAATAAAGCCACTTTCAGGTTTTTTTTAAATCATAATAAGATAAAATGTTTTTATGACTCAAAGTGTTAGTGTTGTTATTATGGGGAGTAAGGCAATGGCAACCCACTCCAGTACTCTTGCTTGGAAAATCCCATGGGTGGAGGAGCCTGGTAGGCTGCAGTCCATGGGGTCGCGAAGAGTTGGACATGACTAAAGCGACTTAGCAGCAGCTTTCTGGGTGATTCTTCTATCTATACATGTTCTTGAGCCTGTTATTCTTTTCTTGTAGTATCATTCCTTCATTTTCCTCAACTGTTTATAATATACAATGACAGTTTGACAAATTTATTAACATTTTGGTAATCAGTGTTTTCTAGCATTAAGAAAATATAAGCCTAGCCAACAGTATTCTTCTTTCAGTTGAAGATTAGAGAGACACATAAGTTCTAAGTGCAAGTTCCTGTGTTGTCATTTATTGTGGCGACAACTCCACAAGGGAGATGTAACATTTCTCTTCTGTAGATGTGGATTCTGTAGGAACAGAGGGAAGAGCAACTTGCTTAAGATGGCATAGCTATAACCAGCAGAGCTGAGTCACACCCCAGTTAGATTCCAAAATCATAATCTGCCTTTAATGCCAAATAATTAAAATAGGTAAGCTAAACCACATTAGACTGGGAATCACAGTGTAGGTTGGGAGCACTGAACTTCATTTTCTTCATCAGAGTGCTGAGGATTACATTTTTTTTCAGCCTTGAAAAAAAAATTTCATCTGCATTCTACCACTTGAGAATGAGAACTCTTCTGAGTTGTACAAGCATGTGGAACTAGCACCCAAATGCCAGGCACAGCTAGCGCTCCCTCCCACCAGCATGCTCTACTTGTCTGTCTCATCTCTGCTCTTTCCCTCACAAGAGCTGAACAGAAGGATCACAAGTGATTCCAGTTTTGATGATCTTGTGAGAGTGGGATGAAGGTTGAAGGAAGCATTGTCCTCTGTTCTTGCCAGCTCTGCACTCCCTTGCTTTCTGCCTGTTGGTGCATTTAAACCTCTTCTGTTTGTGTTGAAAAAATAGTTCACATTTTCAGTTCAGACTAAAACAAAGTATGATTGCAAATAATTATTCTGAAAGGAGAGAGGGTGGATGCAATATCTATTCTCTTGTAATTTTCCAAGATTTACTGGCAGCAATCTTTTTTAAAAAGCAGATTCTGGAGGACTACTGCAGACTCAGTATCTCTGAATGGTGATCTTGATACACTGCATTTTAAAAAGTTTCTCAGGTGATTTTTACTTGTGCTAAGCCTTGAGAACCACTCCTCTTTGGCTCATATGTTATTTTCAAGGTTCTCCAAAGCCAATCCAGAACTTCTAAAATGCTGACAATCCATTAGGGAATCCCAGAATTGCCTTTTCCTTCTATAAGTCTTTCAATATTATTCTCATATCTGTACTTAAATACTTAAAACACCAATCAATAAAAAATTACTAGTTTCATTAATCTATAAATTAATAATGATGTAAATGAAGATATAAAAGCAATCTAATTATTGAGATTATTTAAAAATAATATTTATAGGTATTTTATGCTGGTATATTCATTGTCATCCACCCCTCTTTTAGAAAAGATAACTGAGGCCGAGAGAGGCTAAATAACTTGCTCAATATCACACAGCTCATCTAGGGTAGAACCAGAATCAGAAAGCAGAGAGAAAGCTTTTGAGAGTGTATGTGCAGATTTTTTATTCCAAGATGCCTGATATTTTGGAAAGTATATAAGCACCCCAAATCTTACTATTTGTTTTTTTTGTTTTTGTTTTTTTTTTTTTTAGAACAGAACTGAAACTTACCCGGAAGGCAGCCTATGTGAGATACCTCAATAGCTCAGCCTTCTTCTTCTCAGGGTTCTTTGTGGTATTTTTATCTGTGCTTCCTTATGCACTGCTCAAAGGAATCATCCTTCGAAAAATATTCACAACCATCTCATTCTGCATCGTTTTGCGCATGGCAGTTACTCGGCAGTTCCCCTGGGCAGTACAAACTTGGTATGATTCTCTTGGAGCAATAAACAAAATACAGGTAGTGTACCAAAATGGGTCTTCTGACTCAATGAATTTAGAACAGTTTAGAACTTTTGTCATGAGCAAACTCTCTAGAGATGAATTCTTGGCCTTGGACCTGTTTGATGCACAGTATTTCCTCTCTTGATGTCTATATGTGGTCCAACGAGCCTTGTAAAGCCTAGTGAAATAAAATGAAAGCCCATGAGATTTTAGAGAAATTGAAGAAAATATTGTTACTGTTTTCTGGAGATTATTATTCAAGTAATCAATCAGTAGTTCTAATGAACTTGGCAAATGTGCAAAATCATGGTGGCAGGTTCATCAGGAAGTTATAAAATTTTCTAGCTAATGCTAGGAATGTTTACCTTAAACTTTTCCAAGTATTTTTCTGAACAGTATGATGGATGAGAATGACATTGTATGCCACAATAATTACCTTAAAATCTCAGCATGCTGACGTAGCTGTTAATTTTGAAGAGAAGTTCTAAAGTCCTTAAGGGAATTAGACTCAATTTATGCCAAGCTAACAGAATCACCACCAGGAACTTGGATGTGGTTATAATTTTTAGAATTAATACACAATTCAAAATGTTTTATTATGCTGTTTTGATATATATTTAAGTATTTAATCCAGAAAATAAATCACTGTGTCATAAGTTTAAAAAAATGAGGGTGAAGGGTGAGCCACTTTAAGGTAGTTCTGCCATTATTTAACACAGGCCAGAGTTTGACTTCCCTGGTACCTCGGTAAAGAATCTGCCTGCAGTGCAGGAGACCCGGGCTTGATCGCAGGGTCAGGAAGACTCCCCTGGTGAAGGAAATGGCAAACTATTCCAGAATTCTTGCCTGGAAAATCCCATGGACAGAGGAGCCTGGCAGGCTACAGTCCATGGGGTCGCAAGAGTGGGACAAGACCTAGCAACTAAACCGCTATCAGAGTCTGTCAATGGTGGACCATGGACCTAATAAAAGGAGGATGCTATAAAGATGAAAATACTAGGTTTCTCTCTCTCAGTGTTGAATTGAGGCAGTCAGTAGTTCAGGTGTGCTTTATAAACTCATTACTAAGGTTAACATGTCATCTAGTACAAGGATGAGTCAGTGGTATGTTAAAAGTTAATGTATAAATAAGTTCTATAAAATGTCACATATTTAAAGAATGCATTTATAATAAATCCTAGTACTTGACAATTAACTTTAGAACACATATAAAATTATTTTTTAGGAAAAATTTCTAATATAATTCATAAAATAGAAAATGTAGCACTTATTAGAGTTTAAAAAGATGTAATAATGTATTAACACTATCCTAGTTCTATAATATGTTTTTGCTTTCTTTTATAAACAGGATTTCTTACAAAAGCAAGAATATAAGACATTGGAATATAACTTGACAACTACAGATGTAGTGATGGAGAATGTAACAGCCTTCTGGGAGGAGGTCAGAATTTTTTGTTTGTTCTAAATATTTAAGCTTTTCTTATTCGTGATTCTGGTTTTCATCTTAATGGGCAATAAACTTAGAATGATGACAGAATTGTTAGAACTGAAAGAGGAATCACTCCACTTATTTTGTAGTTTAAGAGGTAGAGGCCCAGGAATATTAAATATGACAGACAGGCCTCTTCATGTTTTTCCAAGTCATGTAATTTGTTTCATATAATAAATTAGGAAGTAATGCAGTGCTCATAGGTTTTGGAGCCAAATTGAGCTGGAATTGAGTACTGGTTCTACCATTTACTTCTAGTGCAAGTTACTAAATTTTGTGGAACCTCTGGTTCTTCATCTGTAAAGTGGGAATATTAACATATACCTTGCAAGGTTGTTGTGAAGATTGACTGAGATAACTGATGGGAAGTATTCAGCATAGTACCATACACATAATAGTTCCTCAGTAAATGCTGTGCTCTGTGATCTCAAGTTCTAGTCCAACGTGGTTTGCAGATACCAATAAACATAAAGATGTATATGGGATAGACCTATGGATTGTTTTCTACTATTTTCACTTATTTTAATTCACTATTAAAAATTCTCATTTCTCATGGTCAGAAAAAATGTTATTAATGATTTTTCAGCTTCTAAAGGACTAATATTTGATTATAGAGAATACCAGTGGAGTTCCTCTTTCCTTATCACTTTTTTTCTGTTGAGTAAACATAGGCATTATGAAAGCAATGTCCTATTTCCACATATTTCGCAATATCTTAAACTGGTTTTATTTATATAAGTAAGTTGACCCTAAGGGCGTCACTGTAATTCTTTTTTTAAGATAGAGGTAAGAGAATAATTCTTTATCTGCCTAGAAAAATTATGGGGAAGTGTGTGGATTAGATTGATTTTACTTATTTGATTTTAGGAATTTCAAATGCCCTTCTAGACATAAAGAAAAGCAAGAATTTTGGTGATACAGACAATTGTTTTTCTAATCTCCATCTCATTCTCCTTTCATCTAATAAAATAGATACCATGCTTGAGCCCTTACTATGTGCCAGGTACTAGATAAGCACTTCACATGTTTTGTCTTATTTCTTACAACATTCCTATGATGTAATCTTAATATTTCCATTTTGCTGATACGGGAATGGAGGCTTAGGAAGGTTATAGGACCTGGCTTAGCTCATGTACCAGGCAAGGGATGAAGCTAGGTTTTGGACCACATGTCATGGTCTACAACCCTTTCACTGAACCATTGCCTTTCATCTGGCTGTATCCTCATCCTCTAGACTCTCACCGTCACCTAGCAAATTCTGGACACTCCTTGATGATATTTACCCAGGACAGTGGTGCTGGTTAAACCTCTCTCATTGTGTCTAAGACTTCAGCACTCACATGAGAAATCCTTCCAATATTGTCCTCAGAACTTCTATTTACAGTTACTTCTTCAGAAGCTTCCTCTCATGCTCATATGCTGAGCTTGGTGAGTGCCGAGACTTACTCCACTTTGGAAATGTCCTGCTCTGGAATCTCTTTCTCAGTTTAGAATTTCCTAATCCTAGCTCTCTCAGTCTCTCAATCCCACCTTTACTGCCTTCCAATTTCATGAAGATTTCTAGTCTCCTTAGTTCTCCCTTTTGGACTCCTCCTGGTTTAACTTCCATCAGTCACTTCAGTCGTTCCTACAGCAGCACCCTCAATCTCCTTTTCTATTTTTTAGATTTTATTTTATTATTATTATTGCTATTTTTTTTTTTACTTTACAATATTGTATTGGTTTTGCCATACATCAACACGAATCCGCCATAGGTGTAAAGATGTTCTCAATCCTGAACCCCCCTCCCACCTCCATACCATCCCCATACCCATACCATCCCTCTGGGTCATCCCAGTGCACCAGCCCCGAGCATCCTGTATCCTGCATCGAACCTGGACTGGCGATTTGTTTCTTATATGATGTTATATATGTTTCAGTGCCATTCTCCCAAATCATTCCACCCTCTCCCTCTCCCACAGAGTCCAAAAGACTGTTCTATACATGTGTGTCTTTTTTGCTGTCTCGCATACAGGGTTATTGTTACCATCTTTCTAAATTCCATATATATGCATTAGTATACTGTATTGGTGTTTTTCTTTCTGGCTTACTTCACTCTGTATAATCGGTTCCAGTTTTATCCACCTCATTAGAACTGATTCAAATGTATTCTTTTTAATGGCTGAGTAATACTCCATTGTGTATATGTACCACAGCTTTCTTATCCATTCATCTGCTGATGGACATCTAGGTTGCTTCCATGTCCTGGCTATTATAAACAGTGCTGCGATGAACATTGGGGTACATGTGTCTCTTTCAATTCTGGTTTCCTTGGTGTGTATGCCCAGCAGTGGGATTGCTGGGTCATAAGGCAGTTCTATTTCCAGTTTTTTAAGGAATCTCCACACTGTTCTCCATAGTTGCTGTAGCAGAAAAAGAAATAAAAGGAATCCAAATTGGAAAAGAAGAAGTAAAACTCTCACTGTTTGCAGATGACATGATCCTCTACATAGAAAACCCTAAAGAATCCCCTTTTCTTTTCACTGAATCGTTTGCTATAAGGCATTCACTTGACAGCTTTGATGAAGGGAATGCTATCTGGGAAAATAAAATACTCTAGTCAGTTATAAGTTTTATACAGTTACTGTTTCAACTTCAAATGGGCCTGTAAACTTTCTTGGGAAATGTTTTTGTCTTTACTTAATTTTATTTACTATTTCCCTAAAAGCTATTCCAGATTTTTACCAGTTCCCTGAAACTCCCAATCTCTCCCAGGATCTGCTCACCCCCAGCAGATGGCCTTGACTTCTGTAATATAGAGAGAAAATATATAGATGCTATAAAATATAGAGCATCACGTATGAATGTTTACAGCTTCTTTCTTCACGCTTGAGATTATTATTTTCTCCTATCTTGTCTAAGAGAAGGATGTATGCTTCCCCCTGCCCTTAACTGAACTGTTGTTATCTTGCTTCATCTTCTCAGGACATGGGGCCGGCAATTATTCTCTCTCTAGAAGCTCAATTCCTTTTTTTTTCAACTGACTTCTTTTAATATCTGAATATTTTCAAGTTAAAGAAATTTCTTCTCTGACTTTTGCCCCCCCTGAACCCCATCATCCAAGCCTTATCATTCTCCTTCCCTTTGCTATTAAAACTGTTCTTACTTCCTCATCTTTTGACTTTTGCCTTCTGCAATCTGGATTCTGTCTTTACCAATGCATTAAAAACTGTTCTTTTGAAATATTTATTTAACTTAGCTTTAGTGAGCCACTCTTTCCATGTAATCTTATATTCCAGCCATGACTTCTCAGTCTTGGCTGCCTGCCTCTTAAGAGGCGGTCGGCCACAGGGTCCCCACCGCCTCCTGGTATTTCATGGTCTCTGTGGGTGACTCACCCAGGCTCAACTGACGTCTATGTGCTGATGACTCTCAAAGGCAAGTCTTCAGCCCCAGTTCCTTTCCTGAACTTCATACATTATTTCCAAATTCCCTGCAAGGTCCTCAAACACTTCACATTCATCACTTCCCAAGCTTCATAAACCCACTTCTTCCAGTGTCTTCTCTGCTTCATTTGATGATTTCACCATTCACCAGTGACTCAAGAGGCATGTCCCTGATAAATTATATATGACTCCTCCCTCACTTCGCACCTGTGAGTAGGAACAATTTCTATTTATATATCAGGAAGCTGAGCTTTAGGGAATTTAAGTAACTAGAACAAGATTATACAACTGGTTAGGACATAAAGTCAGCCTAGGCGTCTGACTCTAAATGTTTTTTCTACTCACTCTCCTGTGTCTAATGAAAAAAAATGGACTACTGCTTTACTGTATACAAGATACTTTCATCTATATTATTTCACTTAAGATCCTCAACAGTCCAGGAGCCTAAAGCTCAGAATGTCATAATTTATGTGGCTCAGATGGTAAAGCATCTGCCTACAATGCAGGAGACCCAGGTTCAATCCCTGGGTTGGGAAGCTTTCCTGGAGAAGGAAATGGCAACCCACTCCAGTACTCTTGCCTGGAAAATCCCATGGACGTAGAAGCCTGGTAGGCTACAGTCCATGGGGTCGCAAAGAGACACGACTGAGCGACTTCACTTTACATGCAGCTAGTTGAGAAGATGAGACAGATACTGAAATAAAGATAAAGGATACCGTAATCATTTCTCTCACAACTACAGGGAACTTATAAACACAGAAAGTGTTCAGCTATAGTAGGGATCAAATAAATAAGAATAAGATCAATACTGAGATTCCATTTTCACTTATAAAACATGAAAAAATAGAACAAAACAAAATAAATCCCAAATCAGAAATCAACATTGTTGATGATGGTTCCTGGAATCTAGCACTCTCATACCTTGATGGAAGAGAATTTGAAACTGCTTTTCCAAAGACTTGGAATGTTTGCTGTACCTTTGCTCTGGAAATTTCCCTTGTAGAAATTTATACTAAAAAAACCAGAGGTTTGTTCCAAGATTTATAGCAAAGTACACACATCACAGAATTATTAAGTTAAAAAGAAAGTCATATAACATAAAAAATGAGAACTATTAATATTTATAGTTTATCCATTCTCTTCAATACTATCCTGCAACTTCAAATTATATTAAAAAGAGTGTTTAATGGTATGTGAAAATATTTATGATTTATATTGTAAGTCAGAAAAAGAGGATCACAAAGCTCATGTATTATTTTTCCTTAATGCTGTAAAATTATATATGATTTTACATATATGCAAAGGAGTGGAGGGATCTCACTGAAATGTTAAACATGATTTCTTCTCAGTGTTAAGGCTACAGCTGATTTCTCTTTTCTTCTTGCTACTTTTATCTGTTTTCCAAATTTTCTGAAGTAAGTTTTGACTTCTGTAATCAGGAGTTAAAATTAAGGTAAATTAAAGTAAAAGCAACCTTCCATTGGTCCAAGTGTTTATTGGATAAAAGTCCTATTTCTAAGCATGGAACATGAGCCCCTTAACAGTCTGCACTGCCCAGTTTATCGAGGATATCCTTTGTCATCTTACTATATACATTCACCTAGTCACTCACCGCTCCTGAGGTGTATGTTGTCCTTTCAAGGCTAAATCATCATGCATGCAGGTCCTTCTTCCTGGAATGCCTATACTATTTCTTGGTTTTGTGAAATACCACCTATATCCTTCATAGACTAATACTGGGTGAATTAATTGGACAAGCTCCAGACTGAGTAACTTGCTTTATGTAATGTGCTCCTATAGGACTTAGTGTGAGTTTTCCATTGTAGCACTAAACACGTTGCAATATTAATATCTGCCCATTTGTTATCCTCCTATGTAAGACTTTTGAAGTGGTCTTTAATATAGAGGTGATGCTCAATAAATATCTATTAGATAAATAAGTTAATAATAGAATAAAAAATGCCTTTGTCTCATTTGAAGAATTTCCATTGCCTACTTCTTAAAACTTTGCTTTTAGTTATTTGATGACTGAAAGAGATGTTAGCCATCCATCTCATAAGAATTCAAGCAGTAGTCTTAAACCTTAATTGCTTATGTATGCCCTAAAGTTTTGATAGTACTGAAAATCTGTATACCTTTGATACATTTTAAGTTGACTTATGAATTTTCAACATAGGTTTAAGTGGTGGTAAAGAATGTCTATTGTATAGTGTCTTCATATGTTAAATGGATTTTTGTCAAAACTTGGGAGCTGCCATTTCAGTACTTTCAATTTCATGGCAAATAAATGAATTTATAGTCAGGTCTCATTGCTAAGTCAATCAGATAAATATTACTTGCTTTATATCAGGAAAATGTAACTTTAAAATGCAGATAATAATTTGTATTAATTTATTAAATTACTAAAATTAGATAAATAATAAGTTAATTAAAATAACTTGTCCTTCAATTCATCTCTTAAGTCTGATTCTGAGATGACAGGACACATAGATGCCATCACTTTGAAACCTGGTGAAACACGATGTTACCTCCTTCAGTATTTCTGGCTTTGCTTTTATGGGATCCCCTCTCAGGAGAAAATCATTCTCTTATGGTCCCCATGTTCATTTCATGGAGCTTTTTACACTCTGGAAAGGGCAGCCTAGCTAAACTTAGGACTAGTGAGAAGGCTGCCTCTTCTCTGAGGGGAGAAGCAGAAATTAGGAAAGAGAAGTGACAAAGAGCAAGCAAATTCTCAGATGATTAACTTTAGGAAGGAGTACTTCGGGATGTTGAGGTTGTGAAAATGCATTCTCTTAAAACTCTGTGAACTATTACCTTCCTCCTGATCACCTGCAGTGCTATTAACTGTGATTTGAACACTGCTCAGATGGTAAAGAATCTGCCTGCAATGCAGGAGACCTGGGTTTGATCCTTGGGTTGGGAAGATCCCCTGGAGAAGGTAATGACTACCCAGTGCAGTATTCTTGCCTGGTGAATCCCATGGACAGAGGAGCCTGGTGGGCTGCGGTCCATGGTGTCACAAACGGGTTGGACACGACTGAGTGACTAAGCGCATGCACACACTCTAACGCATCCCAGAGGGCAGTCCAGAAGCAGGGAGCTTTCAGAAAAGAACTCCTTCTCCCAGCACTTCTGCAAAAATGGAATTCATTCAAATCAAATGGTAGTATCATCACATTTATGCTTAGTAATACCTACTAAAATACTTTGAGCTTCTTAGAGCAAGGTGCCAGCGTGATAGAGTTAGAAGATTTGGGTTGTAATTCCACTCAGGCCTACTACTTAAATGACTTCAGTTACTTAACTTCTCTGAGTCAAAGTCTACAACTTTCAATGAAAGAGTTTATAAAGTCTACCTCATATATTGTTACTCTGCTGAAGATTGAATGATTACGTGTATGTGTTCAGCCTATGGGAGAGGAGATAGATACCTTTGTATATATAGCTAGATATCTTTAATTAAATTTGATGGTGAGCAACAATCAGCAATTGAAATTATAATTTTGAAATATTTTGGATCATGTGCTCTAGAAATCATGTAACTTGTGTGCTATAAAGTATGGACCATGTGCCATGTACTTTTCAAACTAATAATACATAATGTAAATAGCTATTGAAAATATTGGGCTTCCCTGGTGGCTCAGCTGGTAAAGAACCTGCCTGCCAATGTAGAAGACACAAGGGATGCAGGTTCGATCCCCGGGCAGGAAGATCTCCTGGAGAAGGACATGGCAGCCTGCTGCAGTATTCTTGCCTGGAAAAATTATATGTACAGAGGAGCCTGACAGGCTGGAGTCTACTGGGTTGTAAAGAATCGGACACAACTGCACCTGCACACACACACTGAAAATATCTGAGAAACATACCTTCTTATTTACTGTGTTTTTTTCTTTTTTACAGGGATTTAGTAAATTATTTGAGAAAGCAAAAGAAAATAATAATGATAGAAAAATTTCTAATGGTGATACCAGCCTCTTCTTCAGTAACTTACTTCTCGGTACTCCTGTCCTGAAAGATATCAGTTTCAAGATAGAAAGAGGACAGTTGTTGGCAGTTGCTGGATCTACGGGAGCAGGCAAGGTAGTCTGTTTTATACCTCACCATGAAGATGTTAACCTGACATGCTTTTCTCCTTTCTTCTTCTAGTTTGTAAAAGGAGAATATTTGGATACTGTGTATAATTATTCCACTGATAGCATCCTCTAGCCTTTCATTTCTTTCTGATATCTTCAGTAACTTTTTCTTTTATATATTTATATTTTGGGCATCACTCAGTACAGTGTCATGCACGTACATGGTGAGCATTTAATAACTTTGTTGAACAAGTAAAGCATCCATTTTTGCCAATCTGTGGAAAAGACATTTTCTCAGAGCTGGTCCAGGAAAGTCATGGCTTACATTTCACTTTAGTAACCACATGGGCAAAAGATCCCCATTTTGTTGACACAAAATTTTTTTGGAGAATGGACTCAGGCTTGCGTATGATTTATTATGAGGGAAAATTATTGAGTGGGATAGTTGTTTGATGGCAATACATAGGAGTGTTTATTCTGTGCTGATCAGCCTTCCACCCTACCTCATTTAATTATAAACCATGGATATTTGGAGATACATCTGACAAAAATTAAGAGGTTAAAAAACTAAAGGGTCAAATTTCATTGTCAGGAGAAGACTTTATGTTAGTATTGAATGATTTGAGCTATTGTTCAGATAATGATAAACATTTGTTCTCTTTATCTGGGAAATACATTCAAAGGGCATGAAGGAATAGAATCAGAGATAAACAAGGGTCTCTTGGCTTTGAAATAGACTACTTAAGGATAATAGATATTTGCTTTGGAAGTCTATTGAAAGGAGGTTCTTATTCCCACTTGACTATAATTTTAGCTACAATACTTTCTAGGAAAATTAAAAAAGGTTCAGTTCAGTCGCTCAGTTGTGTCTGACTCTTTGCAACCCCATAAATTGCCTTTGCGACCCCATAAATTGCAGCATGCTAGGCCTCCCTGTCCATCAAAAAAAAGTTTAGTGTCCTATTAAAACTCTTCAGAATACTTTGATGAAAGAAAAGGAAGAAGGAAGGAAGGAGCAGTGCCACTGTTAAGATAAAAATGTAAATATAAACAGAAATGAAATACCCCTGAAAAATAGTTATTTATTAATGTCTACTTAAGGAAGAATCACATTTTAAAGAATTTAGTCTGAGACTTGGGAAACAAAATACTATAGAAAATTTCTAGTCATTGAATTTGGTGTTCATAATTGTAGCAATATACAATTTGCTTTTTTCTCTCTCTGTATGTGTTTTCCCACATGTGAAATAGCCCTTTCAATAAAGCAGCTATAGTGCGTTTTCTTCTTCGAAAAAATGTATTTCTTCTTAAAGTGCTACTTTTCCCTTCTCTTTCTTATATAACTAGATATTTTCACTATTAAAAGAAAATGATACCATAGGATTTGCTAATAAACAGATCACAGATGACTCGACCGAGAATGATTGCTTATGAGAAGATAATAATTGTGTTTCACTGAATTTTTAAAAATTAATTTTATTTGTTTAAAATTACTTCTTTGAAAGGTGTAAACAAACAGCTTTGGAATTACAAATTATGGGACTTAACCAGCAATTAAATTTCAGGCAACTCTGTTAAGAATTGATGAGCAGATCATTGCTGGCTGGAGTTACATCTTCTGAGAAGTAGATATGAAGACAGAGTCAGATGGAGGCAGTTGTTCCTTAGGAATAATTAAACCCCTCTGAGAAATAGAGCTTGGCAACTAAGTCTAGGAGGATGTCCTTTCATTGCAGTAAGAATGGAGCATTTTATACTCTTATTAGATAACAGATCTAGCTAAAATATAAGGTAGAATAATTGCAAATACTCACATTTCAAGATAAATACTGAACCACTCAGTTTGGTAATTTGTGTATTAAAAGCCTTAAAAATAACCAATTAACAATTCTATTTGTATGACTTACCCTAGTATGTTTGCAGAGATTTTTATATAAAGATATTCATCATGTTGTTTCAATAGCCGCAAATTGGGAGAACTCCTAAATATCTAATAATGGGGGATTGATTAGGTAAATTTTGGTATAGTTATATAATGGCATGTTATTCAGTCAGTATACATATGTATGTGTATGCATACTTAGTCATGTCCGACTCTTTTGTGACCCCCATGGACTGTAGCCCACCAGGCTCCTCTGTCCGTGGAATTTTTCAGCAAGACAATTGGAACAGGTTGCCATTTCCTACTTCAGGGGATGTTCCTGACCCAGGGAACAAACCAGGGTCTTATCAGTATTTGGCATTTTATATATATTAATTCAGTTTAACTTTGCATCTCTCAAAAACCAAAATATTGATAAATATTATATATTTATATGTTTATATAGATAAATACTGTTAAATATATATTTAACCTTTGTGTTTGATATAGATCCAACCTTATATAGATCCAAACCTGTATATTGTGCATACATATATATATATATGTTGTGTATACATATATGTATGTGTGTATATATATATACATGTAATATGTGTGTATATATTTATATGTAATCAGATCCATTCCATTGTTGGGGTTTAAAAATCTGCTCTATATGAAAATAATACTTACAGTTTCAATTATACAGAAAAATTATATGTAGAAGTAAGGAATTTGACGATGGACAGGGAAGCCTGGTGTGCTGCAGTCCATGGGGTCTCAAAGAGTCAGACACGACTGAGCACCTGAACTGAAGGAATTTTGGATATTTTCCATATACAATAAGAATTTTAAAATTTACTGAAATAAGGTATCACAAAAGTGCCTATCTCTTCATCCTTCTTTCTTCCTAATATATTTTAGGTGGTATTACTATTTGTTAAAATTAAAATTTTAAATGCATAAAAATTTGAAAAATTTTCTCTCACTTCTCTTTCTCCTCTGCTTATTTTCCACTTTTCACCATTCTTTCTCCCAATTCAGGCAGATACTCTTGTTAGTTTTTTGAATGTATATACTTCTACACATGGTATTTCATTGTTTGGATGGATGTTTGTAATGTAATGAATCACCTATTGATTGACAGTTGGGTTATTGCCAGTATTTTGCTAATATGAAGAATGACACTATGAATAATATTGCATATATGTCATTTAGCACATCTACTAGTGTTTCTGTATATCTGTCAAACTTTCTTTCCTGAAGGCTGCATCAATTTGTGCATGTGTGTTACAGTCCATGTAGATTGTAGGTTTATTTCCCCACAGCATCCCCAGCATATGTTATCTAACATTTGAATTTTTTCCAGTCTTGTTGGGTAAAGTCATATGTCAGTGTTTTTTTAATTTGCATTTCTCTTATTAGGAATAAAGTAAAAACTATCATATGTTTAAAGGTCACCTCTATTTTAATTTTTGGTGAAATATCTGTATAGTTTGTACTGTTTTCTAGTGAGTCATTATTATTTTTCTTTTTTGACTTTAATATCACTCAAGAGGTAAATTATTCATTTGTGTCACATAACTTGCAAACATTTACTTCAGTTTGACGTTTTTTCCTTTTGTTTTCTGTGCCCAAGTCTTTTTTTTTCTTTATAATGTGATTTATTTTTTTTTATTTTATGACTTCTGGATTTTGATTGATATAGAAAAGATTTCTTACACAGTGGTAGTTGTTTTTCTTTTTTTTTGGACATCCTTCAGTGTTTTCTTTAAGAATTCTTACAGTCTTATTTTTGTACTTATTCTCTGACCTATTTGAAATTCATCATGTGTTGGGTGTGGCATACGGCTAGTTTTTTGTCTGCCCTCCACATGGCTGTTCAGTTGTCCCACAACATATACTGAATAATCTATTTTTCTCCACTCATTTTAGGTGCCATCTTTATCAGATACTAGTTCTTTTATGCATTTAGACCTACTTTTGTAGCTTTAATTCTAGTCCATTGATTTGTCTGTTTATGTACCAGTAGTTTACTTTTTAAAGTTATTGAGCCCTTATTTAATAATGTATATTACAGTGTATAATGCTGCAAAGAGTCGGACATGACTAATCAACAAACAATAATGTCATTATATTATTGAGTAAAATGTTTATATATATATGTATATATATATAATGTCATATGATAATAGAAGTTTTGAAGATAAAACAGAAAGAAAGATTGATGATAGGGGTGCAATTTTAAGCAGTGGAGGCCTCATTGAAAGGTAACATTTGAGAAAAGATCTGAAGGAGGCGAGAGGTTAGGTCATATGGTCATCTGGGGAAGAGTCTTCCAGGTAGGGGGTGGAGCAAACCCTTGAAATGGGACCGTCCATCTGGTTCACAGAGCAGCAGGGAGGTCAATGGGGTTGGCTCAGAGTGAGCCATGGAGAGTAGAGCTGTCAGAGAAATAAGGGGGCGAGACCATTACATAAGGGCCCTGCGAGTCTCATAAAGGGCTTTTTTTCTGAGAAGCCATTGGAGGGCTTTAGCAGAAAAGTAACATGATCTGACTTACATTTTGACAGGGCCACTTTGAGAATAGACTGCAGGAAGACAAGGGTGGAGCACGGAGTTAGAAAGCTATTCTATTTATTCTGGCGAGAGATGATATTAGCTTAATTTGGATAGTAATGGAAGTAGCAGTCAGATTCTGCACGTGTTTCCAAGAAAGGTACAACAGAATTAGACTGAACAAGGCATGTGAGAAAACAAATGAGCACTCCATAAATGTCAGTTATTAACTCATCTTTCCCTGACCTCTTCCAGCCCCATCCCAACAACCTGAACTCAGCACCCCATCTCTGTGAGCCTCTAGTGTAGCATTTATCACATTCTGTTATAATTGTCTCTTGTCTCCCTTTGTATCTTTTGTGCATAGCAGCATACCCAAAATAGGAAGTGCTTCATAAATTTTGAATTGAATCAATTAACACAGAATCTTTAAAAATTAGGGTACCTATGCTTAGGATGACAGTTGGTGGCACCTGCATTCTGAGAATGATTTGATCAAATGATTTGACTTAATAACACTGGTTTTATCTCCAGACTTCACTTCTCATGATGATTATGGGAGAATTGGAACCTTCAGAGGGTAAAATTAAGCACAGTGGAAGAATTTCATTCTGCTCTCAGTATTCCTGGATCATGCCTGGAACCATTAAAGATAATATCATCTTTGGTGTTTCCTATGATGAATATAGATATAGGAGTGTCATCAAAGCATGCCAACTAGAAGAGGTAAGTAACTATGTGAAAAACTTCTGGTTATGCATATGGAACCTTCAAACTACCTAAATTATATATTTAATGTTTTAATAAGTCTACATATATTAATCACATTTCCACTATGAGTAAACTACTGTGAGTAATTGATAAAATATATGACCCCTGCTATAAGAAGCCTGCAGAAACATAAAGATACAATTCATTTTTTAATGAATTTAATATACACTTCATTTTTTAAATGGTGGGCTGGTTTGGTTACGTAAAAACTCTAAGAAAGGGCAAGAATTTTGTTCACTTATTAGTGAGACAAATGCCCTCAATGGGCATTTGTATAGGATGCATTTTTTAAAGGTACTTCAGAATTATGTAAGAGAATTTTAATTATTTTAATAACACCATAGCCTAAACAAACAAACATTGACCTGCCAATAGGGAATCTAAGATAAAGTTGTGATTATATCTCATCCTTTGACCTTGGACATGTAACTATATAACCTTTAGTGTCTGTAATCCACTGAAACAGTGGCAAAATTATGATGAATCACTTCATAACAATATTGAGGACTGACTTCATCATCTAGAAATACAGAAAGTATTCCAAATAAAGCCAATATATGGATCTTGTACTATTCAGCATATAAATTGTATGATAAAGGGTTGACACCCTGATGGCTCAGTTGGTAAAGAATCCACCTGCAATTCAGGAGACCCTGGTTTGATTCCTGGGTCAGGAAGATCCCCTGGAGAAGGGATAGGCTACCCACTCCAGTATTCTGGCCTGGAGAATTCCATGATAGTCCATGGGGTCACAAAAGTTGGACAGGACCGAGCAACTTTTACTTTTACTTTTCACCCTGGTAGCTCAGACAGTAAAGAATCTGCCTGCACTGTAGGAGACTTGGGTTTGATCCCTGGGTTGGGAAGATCCCCTGGATCTTAATGGTAGGGAAAGTGTCATTATGATGTTAATGGTAGGGAAAGTATCATCATGAGTTTTATCAGCAGAGAAAATACCACATTATGAGGTTTGTCAGTGGTATTGCCTGAATACTGATCTTGATTCAAAATCACTCCCCTTGATAGATGGCATTTGATACTAGTAGATCTCTTTAAATCAACTTCTATGAAAAAAATTGCACTGGGAATAAAATGAAGCTTAAAATACAGTGTATGGAAAATGGGGGGAGGGGAGGCTGATTGTAGATTAGATAGAAACTACAGTCCTTACAAAAGAGAGCTACATGCTTGAACAAATGACTCTTTATACAGACTCATTCAACAGTAGCTTTTAAAGGCTTCTTTTTCTTATTTTCATGTACTTTGAAAGCATAATGAAAATAAAAGCTATTCTGAAAAATATTTGATTTACCTTGAAGAAAATATTCTTCATTCCTCAAAAGCTCTTCTTCCAAGAATAGTATTTCACAACCTGGAGGTTAGAACACTCATTAAATCTGTTATAAAAAAATTCTGCGTATTTCTAGAGAACATAGGTATTTGTCTATGAGGGGCTAAGCCGTAGGAGTGATACTCAGCGTCCTGCAAGATAAAGCATGAGCTCTGTTTGTTTATTAGTGCAAAGGTGTTGGAAAGTTTCTGGTGCCTTTATTTATTTATTGCTTTTAAATATATCTTTTCTCATAGAAATAGTTTTATAAATGCTGTCCTGATTCCCCCAAGTAAACCTATAAAAGTATATTTAATTTAAATATGGTGAAACTATAGGCTTTTCAGGTATCACTAGTGGTAAGAAGAACCCACCTGCCAATGCAGGAGACATAACAGATGTAGTTTTGATCCCTGGGTCAGGAAGATCCCCTGGAGGAGGGTATGGCAACCCACTCCAGTGATCTTGCCTGGACTGAGGAATCTGGGAGGCTATAGCCCAAACAGAGTCAGACATGACTGAAGTGACTTAGCATGCATGCATGCAGGCATGCATGGCATAGCTCTATTAGTAGTAGTAAATTCAGAGGTATAGGTACCTAATTCATAGAATGAACATTTACTATCTTCTGAATACTGTGCTAGGTTCTGAGAATGCCAGGGTGAATAGGGTGTGGTCTGTTTTCTAAAGAGTGCATAATAAAGTGACCTGTCTTTTAATGAATGGTTGTATAGTATGTGAATTGTATCGTGATAAAACTGTTAAAATAATGAGAGAAACAGGGTAAGAGTAAAATCATTTTATTTTTTTCTGATTCCATGACTAGTCTTAAAATTATTTTTAAAGTGTATAATTCATTGTAGTTTTTATTTTCATATGCTCAAGGTTGTATAACCATCACATTTTCAATTCCTCTAAAAGAAACCTCGGTTAGCAATCAATTTACATTCTCTCATCCCTAACCCCCCTACATAATTGTAAGCAAACTTTTGTCTCTAAAATATTCCTATTCTAGATATTTCACATAAATGTAATCATATAACATAATTTTCTGTGCCTAATTAAGCTTTTAAACTAGAAGAAAGTAGGGAGTATTAATTTTGAAAACATTTATTGAGACATTTTATGAAAATATGAATAGAACAAAATATATATACTTTGGAAGTTCATGGGCCAATAGGAAAAGATATCAATAAAGAATGTAAGGTTACTCAAACAGGGAGAAAAAGAGGCATTTCTAAAGGAGTAAAAAGAGAAATCTGGGTCTGCTAATGATGAAATAACCTTCAGAGGGGGCAGAAGGCCATTCTTTGATGGAATGATTCCCTGTGGAATTCTAATGGTGACAAGAATGGCACTTATGGTGTTGGAGGAATTTTTTTTTATTAAGAACATTGGAGTTGCCAGTAAAATAGAGAGAAGGCTAGGTATATGAGAAGTGAAGATTGATGAGTGATAGTCAATGGATTGTTGAGAAAATTAAATGAGATAAATAGAAAATGCCTAACACAGCATTTGGTGCATATTTGCCACTCAGTGAACTGAAGCTAATTTCTGTTTCCTTGGGAGGTAGAAGATACTGCTAGAGAGCATGACACAAGGCATGTGTCTCGAAGCCAGTTCTTGTTAGTGAGTGCTGTGGAAATAAGGTGGGTTTTGGCATAATTGAATAGAACCATGAATCAGAATCATGAAAAAAGTCATCAGTATGAATTTTGATGTTGACAAAAGTAGTTCTGAGAGAAAACTTTAAAAGTGGTCCTCTATAGTTGGTCTGCATGACCAAAGTAACAGAAGTTGGAGTATTCTCTGGAAGAAAACAGTTGGCATACAATCCTGAAGGTTTGGAGCATTGGCCCATTGGTTCCATGCTCCAGAAATGGCCATGGGATTGGGAGGTGATTCCAGTTTCTCTTTCCCTTTCGGATCTCACAGCATGACTTCTGTGATTACCAGACTCTGTTCACTGTGGTGGAGGCTGGGTAGGTGCAGAATGAAAACTTGATTATTCTTTCACTCAAAGAGCTTATAGGCTGATTGGTGAAAAACATACGCCAAGAGACCATTTCAGTATAATATAGCAAGTGTTGGGATAGAAGCTCTCTCAGCACTACAGAAGCCCAGTTGAGGGCTTTCAGTTCAGGGAGGCTTTCTCTAAAAACAAACACTTTGAAGGATAAGTAGAAGGAATTAAGGAAATGTTAATGGAAAATTGAAAATTTCCATTTCCATTAAGAATAATGGAAAAGATATTCTGGACAGAGAAAACTATGAGCAAAAATACCAGACATGAAACCATTTGGTTAGTGTAGGGAACCACAAGCATTTTGACAGAATGAGGGTGTAACTGGGGGACAGTGAGTAGGGAGGAATGAAACTGGAAGGCCATGTCTTGGGAGCTTGTGTACAAGTCTCAGGAATTTGGTCTTGGAGAGGTTTAATCAGGGGAGTGATGTAATCAGCTTTGCAATTTAGATATATCTCTTTGACTATGAAATGTGAAGCAGAATTAAGGTGGATATGATTCGAACTTTTTTGGGGTAGCAGAAGGAAAAGAGATTTTGAAATCTATCAGGGTGGGTTGCTGATGAATGTTACTTAACCTTGCTATATACTGAGTTTTATCCTCTGCAATATGAAGATATTATTACCTAATTTGTACAGTTTCGTGGATTCTTCTAGCACATAGAAAGCACTAAATAAATCAGTGATTATTATTAATAGTAGTAGTTGTAGTACTGTTTGTTATTCTGACTAGAAGGGGGAAGACTAATAGGAAGCTATATCAATAATCCAGCTAATGTCAACGAGGGACAAGAAGAGATAAAAGTAGCCGAGGAATTGTGAGAAGATAGGGATCTCTTTGCATCCTTACAAACGGCATCAGGAAAAATGAGCCTCTGAGAAAGAGTGAATTTTTTTTTTTCCTCAAGAAATTAAGAGAGAAGAGTAGTTGGTTTAGGATTAAGGATTTCTTCTATAACAGGAACTGGAAAGAAGGACAGGTAGAAATGCCATGGGTTTAGAAAGGAAGGGTGTGGAGATCACTTACATAGAACTGAGATATCTGATCAAGCAGAGGGACCACTGGTCTTGCTAACAGAGTACCAGTGGGGGACACCACTAGATCAGCTTTAGTAACAATGGTGACCACCATTTAATTCATTCTTCATCCTCTTTGCTTTAAAATATCAAATGAAACAGCTTTTTATTCTCGATAGTCCCCGAGTCCCAGCTCCTTACTGTTCTGCTGGCTTTTGCAACTGATTTAGATCTTCCTAGTTGTCTTATGCTAGGCAAAAACATCCAGCATCTCCTAAATTCCTGTACTTTAAGCTGACAAATGCAGTGAGTACTGTGAGTACATTAGTATATGACTGTCTCCTCCTGAATGTTTCCTGTATGTTGTTATCTATCCAACTACATGGTAAATTTCTTGATATTGGTGATTCTAAAAATTTTATTTTGGGATACTACACCAAGCACATTGATAGGCATAAGGATAAGTTCTTATTGGTTGACTGTTTCAGAGATAAGTTTTGAAGTAGGCATGTCAGTTGCAAGAATTTTACTCAGAAAATGTTCTTTTCTGAGCTTCTCAGTCTCAGAGTTTGAGGAGATGATTATACAAGAGCAAGTTGTTGCTGTGAGGGACAAATAAAAATAATTAAAAGTGCTAGACTATCCTCACAGTCAAAATGAAAATTTTTTCCTATTTTCAGTGACTTCAGAGTTTCCAAGTTTTGTTATTGTTAAGCAAGTATTCACACCTTTGAAAAAGGCCAGTGAGAATCTCCAAAATTGAAGGTTTTATATTTTTAAGCAAGGAGGAATTTTGAGCACAGGAACACAAAATACCTACAGAGTCCTTGAGGGTTAGCAGCTGGAATCAGCTAATGACTTCCTCTGTGTACTGTCTGTAGCCCCATCTGCAAATACAAACATACATGATCCAATATGTTTTCACTTTGACTGCCAAAGCTGTTCTGTTTCTTAATGTACCACATCTAGATTTGGAACTGGAGATGAGGCGGAATGTTTTCTTCCTCATTTTTGTGTTTCTTCTCAGCTTTAATACCCACAAAGTACTTGCGTGTGTAATGATGCTTGGTGTCATAGGATTAGGCAGGTATGTGTAAATTTTCTTGGATAGGAAGAAGCACGCACAGCATAGTTCACATAGTTTTCTGATTTCAGTCTGTGGTTGAAAATATTCAGTCAGTGGAGTTGCATGAAGACTTTATCACAGAGAAGGGCATGGAGACAGGGCTATGCTGATAGAAAAGTTGTAACGAGCAGACACGAGTGAGCAAGTTCTGCTCAGATTCTTTACCCTGAGATCTCCTCTTTCAGGAACCTCTCCAAGTCTTGCTTATATGCCATACTTCGAATCTTAATTATAGTAAAAGGATTTTTAGACAAAGTAATAGTTCTTTTAAAATACCATTGTGTATCCTTGTGTCCATTGACTTATCCTCCCATTGCTTTCTTTCCATGTATCAAACTTCCCTTAAAATCCTCCTATATATTTGTAACTTCTGTAACCAGCACAGAAGATTTTGCTAGCTCAGAAAGAGGAATTAATGTAATTGGCCCCACGTTAACTTACTTATCCATTAAGGAGAGTTTAGTCGTATTTCATACTGTAAGAGTGATATCTCACTATTCTTCTTACCTTTTTAAATTTCCAGAATACCAACCATTTGCAGTTCTCCAATACCTTATTCTATAGCAACAGATTCTAGGCAGGCCAGCATTTGGATACCAACTAATTGGACCATCTTTATTTAGTGACTCACTCTCATGTAAAAGTACCTGGTTTGGAGCAGTAATTGGCTATATATTGTGTGTGGCGCAAGGTGGGGTGGGGGTATGAGAAGAGATCAGAGGTTTAGTATATCTAATTGGTTTCCACAAAGTTGTTGCAATCATTTTGCAACCACAAAATGGTCTTCATTAGGTAAATATTTGTCAAGACAGCCATTACATACACATTGTAATAAAAAGTATTTACTATGTAAGTTTAAGATGTAAAATCTGTTTGTGTTTTCCCTTCTACTACACAGTCTTCATGTTTAAGGCACTAGAAGAAAAAAAATGGGAGGGAAGTTGGCAAGAAGTTATTAAGAGGAAAAAAAAACTTGGGAGGGAAATTGGCAAGAAATATGAAAAACTTGGGAGGGAAGTAAGCAAAGAAATGAGTTAACTCTTCTGGAAAATAAATTCCATCTTACAGATACCACAAGACTAATTAAATTTGAATTTGACCCCCGGATCTTCAGATCTGGCCAAAACTAACCTGCATTAAACAGAGGCTTAACTTTTGGGTGGTCAATCCACAATTGTAGGAGAATTCAGGAATGTTCACTTGGGAGATGTGTAAATAAAAAGATACCATACAAATTAACATTTGCATTCAGTAGTAGCCAAGATATAATAAACATTGAAAACAGATATTTGAAACACACTGAACTATGTTCCCTAAACCAGAATAAACCACACTAAGTGACTGTACCTTGAACCACCTGTCATTTTCTACTAATAGGTAATTAAGTTTGAAAGCACTGCCATTTACTTATTGTAATATGAAGCAAATACCTTTATTTTATAATACTATGGAACCAGGACCAAGCAGGAACACCATAGTGTTTCTTGAACTGACTGTTATTTCACATCATTTGAACCCTGGAACTTAAAAAATAAATACTAGCTAACATCCATTGGGAGGGCACAAGTCAGTAGTGCTGTGCTGAGTGTTTTGCACACATTGGTCCTTTGAATTGTCACTTTCTAGTTTTCTAGTGACAGCTTTCTGTAGAGCTTGCAATCGAGATGAGCCCGTGCTAAATTCTAAAAGTATGAACTAACTTTTAGGAATTAAGATTACGATTCTGGAACTAATTATTAACTTAAATGACAGTTCTGACATCTGTAAATCCAGAATAACCTGAAGACTGCCCTTCTTCCTAAGAGGTGGGCAAATCCACAGAACAGTAGTATAAAAATTTAATTATAACTGTGTGGGATCAAGCTAGCTCATGAATAGATAATGAAATTCAGAAAGTTAAGCCAGGCTTTCATATTAAAAAAAAAAATTAGCTAAGTTTTCCAAAGGTCAAAGCCATGCTATATCTTATAGATAAGCCTGATGTTTCATCCTCTTGAAGAATTAGTATTCTGGACCCCACACCCTTAGAGTTTTCTGTTTTGTTGCAATGACTAATTAGACAAGATTGAGAGAAGATTTTACACTTATATTTAAGAGAACTTTAGACTTTACTATAAACTTAGAACTTGGTAATAATATTCATAAAGGCCTTTCCAGGAAGGGAAACTTAGTTTTTCTAAAAATTGAGTGTAAGTATTCTCTAGACAAAAATAACCTTTGAAACGGCAATTGTATTATCAAGAACATATTTGAGACCGAATCTGTAATACCTAATTTTTATTTAGAAGGTTTAAGTATTCATGATTCAAATTTCATAAATTAAAAATTTGATCTCAATAAATATTTATTGAGTTTCCACTGTGGACACAGTATATATTAGGCACTCTGAATACTGCCTGCAAGTATAACAAGGATCCTGTTTGTTATGAGTTTTTGACTTTTACAGTATTTGGGGGGAGAAATTATATACACATACACACACACACACACACACACACACATTCACTTGCGTAGTAAATATCTGTGAGTGCAATCATTGAACAAAGGGCATCAAACTGGGGATTATTGGTGAATAGGAGCAATCCCTGTCCTCAAGGGTCTTTCATTCTGATGAAGATAAGCAAGTAAAGCCAGTGCAGTTTGTTAAGTTCTAGGATATTGGTTAATGTAAGATTCTCATGTGGTATATGGAAGCAGCGCTTTATCTGGTCTTAGATGAGTAGATGAGATTTCCTTGAATGAAGTGACAGCTAAAGTGAGAGATGATGGGTGAGTAAGAATCATCTGAATGAAGAACAGGAGAACATTCCAGAAAGAGGACAGAATGTACAAGACCTGGAGCCAGCAGAGAACGTTTGTTGAACCTTTGTACCTAGAGTCAGTTTGGCGTGGCTGGGGTATAGGGTGAAATGGGCTGGAGTCGAGCAAAAACAGTGCATTTTGAGGGGAACTCTAGGCAGTGCAGCAAGGGTAGAGTCTGGAAAAGAAGGGGTATATGGTGAGAGCTGAACTGGGAGAAAACAGTCAGATCATGATTTCTGTCTCTGCACTTGCCAGCGATTAAACCAAATAGCTAAAAAAGGCAGAAAGGCAGAGTCCTCCACACTTGACTTTCATATTACATATACCTGGGGCAATCCAATTCTCACGCAACACTTCAACTGCAAAGGATTCTGCGAAACGTGGTGCTTAGTGGGAGCACAGGTAGGAACCCTGGGTGGGGAGCAGGTGGTCCACGGTATCTTCCAGGTGACTTCCCTCACTGGTGGGAGTGCCATAAAAAAAACTGTTTTAGGAAGATGTATCCAATGTAACACACAAACTGGAGGGAGATAATGGAGATGTGGTTAGACATTTATGAAATATTGTTATTCACATTTTAAAGTGTAAGAAGTGAAAATTGAAGAGACTTATTGGAGATCATATGTCTCATAATTGATGGGACCAGTGAGAGAATCCAGATCTTCTGACTTACCTTTTTTGCTATGCTTGATTAGGATTGTGTATTAGAAACTGATAGACACTAATGCCTTCTGCATTGAACACTGCAGATTTTGAATTAGAACTTCAGACTGGTTAATCTCACTATGATTGTAACAGTATTATTAAACCATTGAGATTGTAAGGCTGCCTTTGTGAAAGAGGAGGTTATGACTTGTTTTCCTATAAATGACATATCAAGCTACCATATTCCTAAAATCTGTACTCCCGGATCTTGGGAAAATCACCTATACTAACACACTTGAAATGTATTTTAAATTTTTTCCTTAATATATATACATATGTATTATTGAAGTATAGTTGACACAGTTTTTCAAGGGCACAGCAAGGTGATTCAGTTATACATGTACACATATATTATTTTTGAGATTATTTTCCTTTGTAAATTATTATAAAATATTGACTATAGTTCACTGTGCTATACAGTAAACCCTTGTTGCCTGATGCATATCTTCTTTTTTAAATAGAAATCTAGCATTCTAGATTCTAGATTTCTAAATAGAATCTAGCGTTCTATTCATATTAAGTCAAGCAAGTGGAATCAAAATGTCATAAGTTTTTTAGTTAGGCAAAAATTTGTAAGTTTTCTAAAATATACATTATATTATTTATATATGTGTATACAAAAGCTTTTCTACTACACTTGATAAAGGCTTGAGAAAGAACATAAAAAAAACCCACTTGAAATTTAAAGGTCAGGAAAACTTTTTTCATCTCCCAAGTAAACTTGTTTCTTCTTGCCTTGGGGCAGAATCTTTTCTTCATGCCTCATGACCTCAAATTTAAAATATGGTAGGTGGCCAGGTAGGTGGGCAGTCAGCTCAGGGGAGGAAGCCTGATCAGGGCAAGTTGAACAGCTGGGTCTCCAATGTCACCTGTAGAAACAGTAAGGATTTTCATGGGATTTCTCCAGAGGTGATGGGCGAGGTAGTAGGCAAGCTCAGCTCCTGAGGAGTCCTAGTTTCTAGAGACCTGTGAGGAACTCCAGAGCAGGATCAACTGCAAGGCAGCACAGTCATGTGCCAGTGAAGTTCTAAGAAATGACTACTTTTCACAGATTGGATTTGTCCCAGCATCTTGAGTGCGTAGACCTAGAAGGGATAGTTAAGGAATGAGTAGATTCTTAAATGCCAATTCTTAGACCGGCTGAATCAAAATCATGTAGAGAGCTTTTCAAAAATAGGTTGTCAAGGATCATTCCAGAGAATCTGAAATCTGGAGTTCAGAAATCTGTAGTTAAATGAGTCTAATGTAGAGCTAGAATACAATAAATAAAATTATTTGTCTCAAGTATCTCTTCTAACTTTAATTCCTTGGAAACACTTACCCTGAAGTACCTTAAAGCCCTGCATTTCAAAGGTCTTCCTGTAAAAATGCTTACATTATTAGTTTTCAAATACAAATATAGGCCTACACACATACAGAAATAAACATCAAAAGGCATAGAGATATTAACAGAATTATGTATATACTTTCAAGTTCATGTATAAAACCATGTATGTGTTTATATATATATATATATATATATCTGAGTATTAAACAATAGTTTAATACTGGTGACAAAGACTGTAACATCTATTATGATAGTGCTTTTTGTACTTATGTTGGGTCCAATAACAAATATATTGGAATTTCAGTTTATTTCAGTTTTCTGCTATGACTTAGTACCAAAGCCCAGTGAAAGAAGAGCTTTTATTTTTCAAGTTGATAAAAAGTTCTCACTGCCTACGCTTTCTGATAAGGACTAATCTCTAGCCAATATTTGTATGCACAGTTATTTGTAATCAAGTTTGACTTGGGCCAACAGGCTATCATTCCTAATAAACAGAACTCCAATTTTTACTTTATGAATTTGTCCGTGTACATTTCCTGCTGGAGAAGTTAACTTCCTTCTGTTGATACATACCATGCAGAGCTACATGCACGTTTACAGCAGCTATGTGCAAAAATGGTTAGTTCATTCTTTTTCTCTTTACAGTGTGCTCTTGGGCTTTCTCAAATTCTCTTCCTCTCCTTTCCCTTCCCCTTTCTCTGTTCCTCCAATACTTCTTCTCCTTCCTCCTCTTTGTCTAGTGTCCTTGTACATAAAGCACAATGCAAGTGCTTAATAATTCAGTTCAGTTCAGTCACTCAGTCGTGTCCGACTCCTTGCGACCCCATGAATTGCAGCACTCCAGGCCTCCCTGTCCATCACCAACTCCCGGAGTTCACTCAGACTCACGTCCATCGAGTCAGCGATGCCACCCAGCCATCTCATCCTCTGTCGTCCCCTTCTCCTCCTGCCCCTAATCCCTCCCAGCATCAGGGTCTTTTCCAGTGAGTCAACTCTTCGCATGAGGTGGCCAATTAAATATTAATAACAATGGCCTTAACTGTCTAAAGATTGATGGTTACAAACATTCCTTATTAAATAGCATTGCTTCTAAAGTTCATGTTCTCTCAACCCAAGCTTCTTACCACAAGCAGCTGTATTGTCAAGGTTGTTCTGAAGAGTGATAATACAGGTATAAAACAAGGTTTATGGTATTTTCCTATCTACAAAGTCACAGGAAGCTCGAATGTACTCAGCAAATATTGCATAATTACACAGGGCCAGTTAATGTAACACTCCACCCTTTTTTAAAAGTTCTTTCTCTCTCAATATAATACCCTCTACTGTTTCTCTGATATGTTCAAGACGGAGTTAATGAGCTTTGTATTAGCAGTTCCTCTTTTAATAGCTTCTGATTTGTCTGGCTCAGTTGAATAATATCAGGTGATGAAATTTAGATGCACTAAAAAAAATAAAGTGGTACACATTTGTGTAAAAAGTATGTCTATAACATGGGGTATGTTATGTACTTCTAAATAATAAAATAAGTTAATCTTTATTGGACTTTTATTATAATATTACTTTGACCCTCTCTGGTACTCTTTATTGAAGTATTTTCAAGTGCTTTACAATCTCAAACAGACTTAATATATTATGTGCACAGAATCCTTTGAAGTTGACATTTGCTTTTCTGACCAGCATGCTGTAAAGGAAGTTAGCCAAAAGAACAGGTTCAAGCAGGCATAAAAATCACAGGTTAAAATGCAGATTCCTGCACTCTGGTCTGTTTCTTCTGAGTAAGAATAGGTGCAGCAGTTTTTACAAGCTCCCTAGGTGATTCTGAAATAATTGATCTGAAATAATTCTGAAAATAATTGGTCAAAATAAATAACTTTGAAAACCAATGATCCAGATATTTGATTTTATTTTTAGGTAAACTGCTGAGAAATTTATTAAAATGGCAGTGTAGGGTGGTTACAAAGAAATATTTTTCAAGGTCTCCTTTAACGAGAAAACTAATTGATCACACTTTTTAAAAGTTTATATTTGATTTATTTTGACTTAGGTTAAAAAATCTCAATAATTAATTTTTGTATAAGAAATCATATCATGTCCTCTAGCTTGTGTGTGTATGTGGGTGCTCAGTTGTGTCTGACTCTTTGCGACCCCATGGACTGTAGCCCACCAGGTTCCTCTGGTTCATGGGATTCTCCAGGCAAGAATACTGTAGTGGGTTGCCATGCCCTTCTCCAGGAGATCTTCCCAACCCAGGGATCGAACCCTGGTCTCCTGCATTGCAGGCAGATTCTTTACCATTCTAGCTACCTGGGAAGCCCAGCCCTGTACTTTAATTCCAATCAATGATTTCCTCCAACAGTTTTTATGGGTAACTCCAAGAGAACTCCAGAGAAGTTGCAGGTAAAGAGAAATCGTTTGTCTCTGAGTTCAAAGCTTCTCTGAGCAGCTCATGCTCTGTACTGCTTTTTAAACTCATAATAGCACCAAGGCTGAAAACCAACACCCTTAAGATAAATATAGCACCAGATTGGAGTGCCTTTAGTAATCAGCAAAGATAAATGTTTAACAGTGTATTCAAAACAAAGTGTTTTATGTTAAATCAAATAGAAGCTAAATACTAATAAAGAACTCTACAAATGAACAATAAATTAATCAGAATAAGTACTCACATTAGCAGGATATTGATGTTATTAATGTATTTGATCTTAAAGTACTAGGCTTATTCACAATTCTCTTCAGTCTACCCCTACTATTTTGTTTCAATCTGAACAGCTTTCTATTAATTATAAACTTTGAGATACTTATTAAATTATCCACATTGATGCATTTTTCTTCAAAAACGATTTCATTCCAGAAAAGAAAGTCAAATGTGTTGGCTCAGAACATCAAATCTTTTTCAGATGCAGGAATCTTTAGTTTCATGTTTTACAATGTCATCTGTATCACTAGCTTCTGTTCTAGATTTGGAAACATCCATTTGACAATATCCCTGTTTTCTTTATTGTTAGAGCTCTGGAAGAATTTTAAGAACATTTCACTAAATCCTCAACATCATTCTTCATACACCCCAAGCTTCAAGTAGTCATTATTACAAATGTGATACATACCCTTCCAATCCATTTAAATGAATTAACACTATATATATATTTATCTATAAATGATACTTAATAGTTTTTTGTGGCTTCAAAATTTGTGTAAATAGTATAATTTGTACACATCATTCTTCAACTTGCTTTCTTTGCTCCTATTACCTTTTTGAGGTCTAGCTTTACTACTTAGATGTAGAAATTCTATTTCATTCTTTTCATTTGCTATATGGTGCTTATGTGTAACATTTTATTTATTCACCCTGTTATTGACATGCATTTAGGTTGTTCTAATATTTTCCTCAGCCAGTTCAGTTGCTCAGTCATGTCTGACTCTTTGCAACCCCATGGACTGCAGCACACCAGGCTTTTCTGTCCATCACCAACTCCTGGATCTTACTCAGACTCATGTCCATCGAGTCAGTGATGCCATCCAACCATCTCATCTTCTTTCGTCCCCTTCTCCTCTTGCCTTCAATCTTTCCCAGCATCAGGGTCTTTTCCAATGAGTCAGTTCTTTGCATCAGGTGGCCACAGTATTGGAGTTTCGGCTTCAGCATCAGTCCTTCCAATGAATATTCAGGACTGCAGTCCAAGTGACTCTCAAGAGGCTTTTCCAACACCAAAGTTCAAAAGCATCAGTTCTTTGGCACTCAGCTTTCTTTATATTCCAACTCTCATATCCATACATGACTACTGGAAAAACCATAGCTTTGACTAGATGGACCTTTGTTGGCAAAGTAATGTCTCTGCTTTGCAATATCACTAGATACTGCCAAATTGCACTTTAAAGCAGCTGTTCTGGTTTATACTACCACTAGCCATTTATGAGTGTTCCTATTTCCTCAGTCTTTGAAAACGCTTCTTACTAACAGAGGCTTGAAGTTTTACCATTCTAAGTTGTAAAAAGTCGTATTTCTTTTTTCCACTTTTATGTACTTTTGACTGTACTGGGTCTTCGTTACTGCATGGAGGCTTCCTCTAGTTGGGGAGATTGGGAGCTATGTTCTAGTTGGGGGTACATGGGCTTCTCATTGGAGTGGCTTCTCTTATTGCAGAGCACAGGCTCTAGGCACATGGGCTTCAGTAGCTGTGGCACGTGGGCTCAGTAGCTGCCGATTGCTGACTCCAGGGCATGTGGTGTCAGTAGTTGCTTTATGGGGCTCATTGGTTGTGACTTGCAGGCCTTAAAGCATTCAGGCTTCAGTAGCTGTGGTGCGTGGGCTCAGCAGTTGTGGTGCATGAGCTTTAGTTGCTGCGTGGTATATGGAATCTTCCCGGACCAGGGATTGGATCTGTGTTCCCTGCATTGGCAGGCAGATTCTTATCCACTGTGCCACCAGGGAAGTCCCCGTATTTCTTTACTGTTCTGATTTGCAATTCCCTGACTGCTTGTGAGGTTATATTTGTTAGCTGTTTGACTTCATATCCTGTGTCAATTGTTTTGCTAAGTTTGTGGTAGCTGAGAGATGTGCCTTATGCACCACTGTTGTGGTGTATACCACTGTTGTAGGGAATGTAATTGAATGAGGGTCCATCGCTGTGAGTTGAATCATTCATTTTCAGAGTTTGTTTTGAGACTACTCCTTCCACAGGCTGCTTTCCATTATTGATCAAGTATGGCATGGATACTGAAGCAGATCTTGTGTCTGAAAGACATGGGACTTATTTATTTACAGATTTTGGCTCAGAGACTTCTAGATGACTCTGTCAAACTTTGCTTAGATTGTGCAGTGTTTTAGTGTCTTTCTATTCAATCTTCTGTCCTTTTCTCCTTCACTTGGGAGTTGAAACTGCATTGAGGTCTGACAGCTCTCCCAGCCTTCCTTGCCTCCCTTCCTATTTTCTTTTATACAAGTATTTCCCATGATAAGATAATATCATGTTTAATAGTTTCTTGGTATCCTCAGCTTGGAAGGACTGGACTAAGACAGTTAAATACATTGCATTACTATCCTTTATGGAAGGGAGGTGATGCAATGTATATTTTGCTCTAAGATCTTTTGTTAAATAGACTTTTGATTTTCATCTAACAAATTGTATCTGTGCATTTCTTTATAGTTTGTTCTTTATCTTTTCTTTAAGATATTCTAGCACAAATGATAAAAATATATATTTTATATAGTCTTAGTATTTTTAGCTTCATTTTTTACATCTAGGGCTAAAAACTGCTGGAATTGATTTTTGTATTTGTTGTGAGCTAGGGGTCTAATTTTATCTTCCATAGAGAGATCCATTTGTCCCAGGATCATTTTTTGAGCAGTTTCTCCTTTCCCTATAAATTATCATTCTAACACTTTTATGCTAGGTTCTGATCTACATGTTTGTTTGTGAAATATTTATTCTGTTCCATTCATCTATCTGTTTAATCTCACATCACAATCTACTTTTTAAATGACAGTATTTATTGTCATTGTTCAGGTGCTAAGTCATGCCTGAATGTTTGTAACCACATGGACTGTAGCACGCCAAGTTCTTATGTCCTGCACCATCTCCTGGAGTTTGCTCAAGTTCGTGTTCATTGAGTTGGTGATGCTATCTAACCATCTCATCCTCTGTCGTCCCCTTCTCCCTTTGTCTTCAGTCTTTCCCAGCATCAGGGTCTTTTCCATTGAGTTGGCTTTTTACATCAGATGGCCAAAGTGTTGGAGCTTCAGTAGCAGTCCTTCCAATGAATATTCAGGGTTGAGAGTTAATGAATGTGTTCTGGTGTCTTATTACAGTTTGTCAACCTGGCCAGAGAGGTAAGTTGGGGGCAGACTTGGTAAAGTTGGATGAGGAAGACACTAAGTTCTCAGGCATGGAGCCACATCTTAACTCAAAATCCAGGTTTTTCATTAAGTTGTCCCTGGTAGGCTGCAGATTGTAAGCTCCTGAAGGCAGAGGATTAATCTTAACTATCTCTAAGTTGCCTAAAACACTTTACTCACTGTTTGGAACATATGCCTATAATATCTTAAACCTGTCCTGGCTCCCAAAGCATAGAACAAATTATAACTCTGCCTTTGTCCTTGAGAAGCTCACAGTCTTTGAGGATAAAGATAATGTAAACAGACAATAAGAAAAGAGATGAAAGCTCTTACATAGGAACATAAACAGCTCTTAAAACCCATAGGAACATGCCTTTTAACGTAATGGAAGACTTTATGGAGGATATTAAATTTTTATTGACCTTAAAGGAATTTGCCAGATTAAGAAGCAGAGGAAAGTTATCCAGATAGAGGGACCAGAAGGTGCAATTGGTGAAAGATACGGTTAATTTGGAGCACAATAAAACTTCAGTGTGGTTAGGGGTCAAGATGTATTTGGAAGAGTGCTGGGAGGTGAGGATGAAGAAGTGAGCTGGGAAAAGTTTTGTATGCCATCTTTTGAAGGATCCAGTATATGTTTTTGTTTGTTTGTTTTGTGATGTTTTAAACAGGGGTGTGACATGATCAGTTGGATTGAATGAACTTGAATTGTTTAGAGTGTTCTTTGGTCCAGCTGTCCCCTATCAAGTGAGAAAAAATTAGACTTTTCTGTATTTTAGGGTCATGGGATACAATGAGCCTTCTCGGTCAGTCTGCTTTCATGTTATATCAACAGGACTGAAGAGGATAAACCTTTGGAAAGTGAGACAACTTGTTTGTTAAGGACTCCATTATCTTTCACATATTTTTAACTTTTTTTTTGATAAGAGAAATAGTAATCTAATTCATAAAATAATAATCCTCTTTTCCTTATTGCAGACTTCTCTTTTCTTAGCACCATAATAGTGGATGATAGAGATCAAGCTGAATAAACACCTGCATATTTGTATGCATGCCACACACAGTCACATATGTATTATATGTGCACATATATGTACATGTATATGCACATATATACAGATGTGTAAAATGCAATCTGTATGTGTTTGTGTGTATATTCAAATGTATGTGTATGTCTATACTCCAGTCATTATAATGAATATTTTAAATAGCGGTTGTAATAACTTCTGTTTAGATATACTAATAAATGAAGATATTTTATATACCATTAAAATATTATTGAGGAAAGTAGTGCTAGAGGATAAAGTCTTATCTAATACTTAAAACAACTTCAGTTTGCTAAAACAACAAACAACACCTTTATATTTCATATCAGATTAGATCTTTTTAAAATACATTTGAAGATCTCTCCTCTTAAGCTAAATTTAGCCCAGGCCCCAATTTTTTAAGTTTTGCTATTGAAGATCTGTAAAAATCCATTAAAATTTTAGGAAATACATGTAAGACCTTCTAATATTACTCTTCTTCCACTCAAACTTTTTTCTTTTTCTCTTTTTTTTTATAGTTGCTTAGCTTCTTCTTAAGTCATAGGTTCTAATGAGAATGACAAAACATGTTAGTTATGCTTGCTAAAAATTACATTTATTTAGATATAATACTGAAGCAACTTAGCAGCAGCAGTAGCAGCAGCAAGCCAGGTAAGTTGAAAACAAATACTTGGAAAGGTAAAATCTCCTGACTGGCTATAAATTATTTGAAACCTAGAATGCTTCATATAACAATCTGTAGAACATAACTACACTCAGTAGAAGATTTTTAGCTCTAAATACCTTTATTATTAAGAAACAAGGCTAAAAATACACAAAATTTATATTTTTCTTGAGAATTTTAAAGAAGGAACTAAATAAAAAGTTAAAACTTAGGGAGTAAGTGATGATCAAAATTTAATTTAATGAAGGAGAAAACCAACAGAGAATTGAAAGACTTAATATAATTCCTAAAGCCAGTTATTTGAAAAGACCAATAAAATTGTTGAATCTACCCTTATTTGTAGTAAAGAAAAGACTTACAGTATTAGGAATAACAAGGAACCTTAAGCAAAAATATGAGCAAGATTAAAATTATTATTAAAAGTTAATGCAATTCTGTTGACACAGATTTAAAACTTAGAGGAACTGGATGATTAAGGAAATACAAATGATCAAAATTGAAGAAAGAAACAAAAAAACCTTGACTAGACAGATTATCACTGTAAAGATAGTTCAGTGTGTATTACTTAAAAAGACACTATCAGTAGATAATTGCATAGCTGGATTGTATTTCACCTTTAATAGCATAACTTCCTATATTATTTAAACTATACCAAATTATAGACAAAAATGAAAAACTCTTCATTTTCTTAAGTGAGAATATTTGTATCAAAATCTGAAAAGTTATATAAAAAAGACTAGTTAATCATACTTAGAAATATAGATATTTAAATAAAATACTATTAAATAAAGTATTAATAAATAGAATTCAGCATAGTATGAAAAGATGATCAAGCAAGATTCATGAATAGAAATATGAGTGGATCAAAATAAACAATCTATAAATATGATATATTAATAAATTGTATATTGACAATGAAGAAAACCATGTAACAAGGTCAGTGGATGCTAAAAGAGTCTTACATAAATTTAGCAGTGATTTGTAATAAAAATTCAAAGTAAGAATAGAAGAAAACTTCATTTTAAAAAACTTCATAACTTTTTTTAACCAAACATTCCAAAGTAAGCATTATTTTAAATGGTAAAATTTAATTGTTTGTCTTAAAAAAAGAACATTACATGTTTCTGAAAAAAAAATGTTCACCTAAAAAACCCCCAAGAGATTCTAACAAAAGCAGAGAGCAAAACTCTGCAAGAATTGATAAAGGAATATGATAAGATGGCTGAATAGTAGATAAGCATATAAAAATAATTAGCTCTTCTCTATGTTAGCAGCAACAATCTCGAAATGGAAATAAAAAGCTCTTCAATTCACACTAGTAGAAAATGATAAAATACTTAAGCATAAATTTAATAGGAAATTTACAGAACATGTATATAGAAGATCAGAAGATCTTATTGAAAGATCTAAAACAAGAACTGAATTAATCAAAAGATCATGATTTTTAATAAGAGGTAGCATCCTAAGAGGGTCTTCCCAGATGGTGCTAGTGGTGAGGAACCCCGCCGACAGTGCAGGAGACAGGAGAGCTGTGGGTTCGATCCCTGGGTTGGGAAGATCCCTTGGAGGAGTGAGTGCATGGCAACCCACTCCACTGTTCTTGCCTGGAGACTCCCACAGACAGATGAACCTGGTGGGCTCCGGTGCATAGGTCACACAGAGTCAGACACGACTGCAGCGAGTGAGTAGCACCAGCAGCATCCTAAGATGCAAATTGCACTCAAACTTATGTGTATATTTAATGAAATTGCAAATACATCTGAATAAGATTATTTTCAGGATTTTACTAAAGTATATTTCATGTGGGAGGAAATACCAAAAGGAGTTTAGAGTCCACACTTTATAGACAAATTACCTTAGTTTGAATCCTGACTCTGTTGTTTTTTGGGTGTGTTATCTTTGGAATGACATTTACCTTTACTAACTTGGAATTTTCTCATATTTTTAAGGGGGATAGGATTGTGATGAGCATTAAAAAAGTTAATACTCATAAAGGACTTAAAATAGTACCTGATACCTGGTAAACATTCAATATACATTAGCTGTTATTAGCATTCTTACTTACATTGTTATTATTGTTAATACTATTATATAGGAGACTGAGCAAAAAGAGACCACAATTTATGAAGAAGGATTGTGCTTTGTCACGTATTAAATCTTACTTAAAGCCATTAAAAAACCTAAACACCAAAAACTCAGCAGAATATTATTATAGAAATAGAAGGAACCAAATAGTCCTGAAGTAGATCTTTGGAAATGTGAGATGATTATAGATGATATGTAAAGTAATTGGAAACATCATTTATTTAATAAATCATGTTTACTATAATAGTAAAAGAAAATAAGACTAGATTCTTATCTCATACCTTGTATAAACATAATAGCTATTGTAGGTGATGATTGGAGGCAAAGGGTACTCAGATCTTGCTGGGGAAACTGTAACTTTGGAAGTATAACATTTAGATGTTGTTTTGTAAAGGATTCTGGCAATAGCCTCTCTTAAAAAGAAAGAAGAGGTACCTATGGCCAAGCTATCCTACTCATGAGAATATATCTTATAGAAATAAAATCACAAAATCTCAATGATTTATGTACAATGGTTTTATCAGGTTTTTTTTTTTTTTTTGGTATCAAAAGCCAGGAAAGGTCATGGAACACTTGATAGAACTATATAATTTGAAATACAAAATCTTACACTTCCAGTCCAGTCTAGTCCAGATTGCAAAAAAATTTGGACAAGTGAATTCGAGCTGCTTTCCTTGAAAGCAGCTTATGTCCATCTATTTTCTTATAGAATTCTGATGTTGACTCATGAAGAAGGTTACTGTAGTGTTGATTGCTAAAGTATTTGTCTAACTAGGTGTTCTTCATTTAGTAGTATCTTAGTTAATTAGCAGAAAAATGTGGGGGCTTAAAAATAGTCGTCTTGTTTATTTGTACTGCTAAAAACATATGATAGTGGAAATTGCAAATCAGATACTACAGAATCATCCTAAAAGTGTGAAAACATTTCTTGGAAAAGAGGAGGTAAAGAATTGACCTTCCCTAGGCCCCCCTTGATTATTTTATATTGAGGAGATAATAAGATGAATAAAACTATCATAGCACAGTATAGCATGGATAGATCCCCTGGAGAAGGAAATGACAACCTGCTCCAGTATTCTTGCCTGAGAAATCCCATGGACAGAAGGGCCTGGCAGACCATATAGTCCATAGGGTCGTGAGAGAATGGGACATAGCGACTAAGCAACAACAAAATGTTAAGTAAAATTAAACAGCCTTCTTCAAAGTGGTGGCATTTGGAAAGTATCTAGATCTAATCTGGTGTCACTCTTAAGAATATGGTGTCACTCTTAAGAACCTTGAACTTTAAGTTTCAAAATATGTGACCGTGTACATAGCAACCTCAACAAAAGTACACTTGGTGAAGACATACAAAGTTAGGACTTGAACATAGGACTTCCAATTCTCAGTCCAGTTCTTTTCCCCTGCATTATCCCTTGTACATTTTTATGATAATATGAATAAAGGCTATATTTTCAGACTAATTAGAATTTGCTTTTCCTTTAGTAGGAGAGTGGGGTATAGTATTACATCAGGTGAACATTTTATTCAAGACCAAATGGAAATGAATGATGTATACAAATCATTGGTAAACATCTCATTCTAAAACTGTACATCACCAGTGTTTGAGTGTGATTTATGGACCAAGCTCTTTGTGTTAAATTACTTCAAATTTTTGAACCTGTTAAGGGAAGGTACTATTATCCCCTTGTATAGATGGAGAACTGAAGGACAGAAGAGACTTGCCCAAAGCTACTTAATCTAGTTATTAATGGAAACAGCTGGAAAATAGGTCACTGTGTTCTGTGATCAATGTTGCTATTCATATTTTCTGTTTTGTTTTAAGCTTTGTTTTAGAATTAAAAATATTCCACTTAGATTGGCACATTTCATCTCTTTTATTTATATTTATTGAATTTCTTTGTACATGCCATATTTCTAATTCTCATGCTGAGCACTTTTATAAAAGATGGGCTATATTTGCACCCAGGTTATGGTTAGGGGAATTAAATTACAAAGCTGTTAAGTAACTGAGATTTCACAATAGTTTATAGACCAGGGTTCAAATCCTGAATCCCATGCCATCCAGTTGAGTATTCCAGCTTTGTTCCTTATTGAACAGTCACCTCTAGCATGGTTTACATGACATCCTAACTGCTTTCTAAATGGGCACCACAAACATCATTCAGATTTCAGCTCACCAGTGACCTGGGGGCAAGGATGCTTCATTTCTTCATGGCATTTTCCAAGAATGCAGCCAGCCTGGAAATTCTCCCAAGTATGAGTGTAAGTTTCACACTGAGAAATCCCATTCTGTCTAAGCCAGACTAAAGAAGGTGACTGACTCACCAGGCATCATTCCAGGCAGGCCTGGGCATCCCAGGGATGCAGGCATGGCTTACTGACAGAGTGCTGAGCATCCCAGGCACAGGGCAGAGTTCACTGTCATAGGAGCTTAAAATTTGATACTGTTCTGAAAATAAAAAGGAAACAGTAGCTTGTATTATAATTGAAATAGATTAACTTGATACCAAGAAACCATTTAAGCAGTTCCTTCCTTAAATCTTAATGCATTTACTTTCCTTTCTTAATGCATTTACTCCTTTCCCTGGACCAGCTCCAAGTCAGGATTTGAGGAGTGGTACTCAAAGAAAGTGCTAGTTCTGGTCTTTTTTGGAGGAATTTGATGATATTCCATTCAGTCTGAGTGTGAAAAGCTTGAGCTCACTTGAGGATCTTCTGATTTCTTTCTCTAGTGTTCTGTTTCAGCCTGTTCATGTAGGAAAGAAGGAAGAGATTTTTCAGTTTCCTTCTCCCTCCTATTTCCTTGGCTTGTTGAAAGGATGAGTATTACAGGCTCCTGTGAGAGATATT
Organism: Capricornis sumatraensis; assembly: GCF_032405125.1. Taxonomy (NCBI): domain Eukaryota; kingdom Metazoa; phylum Chordata; class Mammalia; order Artiodactyla; family Bovidae; genus Capricornis; species Capricornis sumatraensis. The sequence continues at coordinate 55,725,068 of NC_091073.1, read as the reverse complement.
TGGCTGAAACAATCTCTTATATATTGTCTTAAGAAAATTATTGTAATAAATTGCATTTGTATTCTTTGGACATTCGAATTCACCAGGGATATTTGCTAAAGTGTCAGCTATGGTTCCTTGTCTTCTATCATTTCCTATCTTCCCCTTCATTTTTCTTGTCTTTATGCTGCCACTATCTTCCCGCTTTGTCCTATTGATACCTGCTTCTTCTGACAATTATTCTTTTCCCCATTTTCTTTCTTTCCCTGTACACCTTCATTTTCTTTTTCTTATATTTACCTCTTTGTAGCTTAATATGTGTTTACCTTCCCTTCCTCCATTCACTCGTCTTTCCTTCCTTCATGCCACAAATCTTTGTTAAATTTTTGCACTGGGCTAGGATTCTGCACCCTCCAAATCTATAATTGTGTTACAATCATACCATCAAGATAACTACTGATATCTCTAAATTTTAAAAATTATAAATTTTATCTGATTTAACTAAAACTGTATTATTCAAATTTGGAAAAAATAAATAAGCTCCAATAATTTTGGCAACCTCTGGCTTTTTCAGATTGTGTTAGAAAATGTGCCTCCTTTACAAAAGCCTACACTCAATTTATTCATATATGAAAAAGTACTCATTTTTTTCCCCTAAAAGATTTAATTTTCTAAAAGGGAATGGAATACGGGTAAGGGAAAGATGGTACAGTAGAGAAGAAATACACCTGTGAGTTGTTTCACCAATTGCTCTAGATCGAGGGCTGAGGATGTGCTGCGTAGAACAGCTTAGGTAAGGCTTCAAGGTCGAGGTGCTCCTGGGTGTGCTCCTTCAGCAAGACTGACTTAAAACAGGGGTGTGGAATGTAGCTGCAATCCTTGTAATTTGGATGGAATCATAGGTATGTGGTCTGGTTCATAAGTTGAACCAAAAAAATTTGGTCCAGTAGAAAGAAATGAAGCACTTGTTTTCCTGGGTCTTCTAACTATGGAAGGTCCTGCTCACTGCAGTGCTATATGGGTCTCAGTGGTCTCCTCCAGTGCCCGAGTAGCCAGCACCCCTGGGTCCTGCTGTATCTTCTCTTACATGTCAGTGTTTTTTTTTTAACCACATTAAAAAAAAAAAAATCATGTCTGGTCCTCTTAGGTCAAGAGTATTGACAACAGCAGTTCCTTGGAGGCAGTGGCTGGCATGATTTCAGCCTACAGGAGCTGCAAGCTAGTTCATAATATAAATGATTATTTATGAATTTACCAGCTATAAATTTATAGTTTTGTATATGAAGTTTTATTTAACTTTCATGTGGTAGATAACAGAAACAATAAAAGTAAACATTTTGGCAGTTTAAATATAGATAATGTTAGTGTCAGATCAAGGAGAACAGATGAACTACTTTTGGGTTGTGAAAGAAAAAAGACTTGGAGAGTATTTTTAAGAGAGAAGAAGGTAGTGACAAAAGAAAAGAGAAATTATATGGGGATGAGAAAAGAAAAGGCAAAGACCTTGTTTTGAGCTAAAGTCAGAATTGTTGTTGGTTAGGTGCGAAGTCGTGTTCAACTCTTTTGCAGCCCTGGACTGTAGCCTGCCAGGCTCCTCTGTCCATGGGATTTCCCAGGCAAGGATACTGGAGTGGATTACCATTTTCTTCTTTACGGGATCTTCCCAATCCGGGATTGAATTTGTGTCTCTTGTATTGGCAAGCAGATTCTTTACCACTGAGCACCTGAATACTATTCACCTGACTCTTCTCATTCTCAAGCCTCAGGGCAAACTTCATCTGTTCCGGAAAGCCTTCTAGCATTTTCTCCCTACTTTATAATACTTCTATATTCAGAAGAATTAATTTGCCAATTAACTGTGTATTGTTTTAGCTTAAAAAGGTTAATTGATTCTTTGGGATGTTTTCTAGCTTTCTTCAGAATTATGGCTTATCTTCTGAGTTAGGCTTACAATGCCAGCAATTTGAACACAGTTTCTTATAAATTCTTATCTTTTAGAATGTCTAGCATGGTTGTTGCTGCAGAAAATCTGATGAACTGAAGAAAGGACACATGCGGCAGGGAGGTGACAGGAGAGGCAGAGTAGATGGGGAGAGGACAGAAGGATGAGGTGGGAGGTTGGATGAGGAAGAGAGCTGTGTTGTTTCAGGGGGGAGTAGGTGAGAGAAATGTGGAAAGGAGATGCCTTGTACTCATGGTCATCCACTGAGTATGCTTAGATACTGCAGGGAGATGTAAATGATATTCTTTTTGTTTCCTTATTAGGAGGTTTATTCATCTTCGGGGATTTCCTTTTAAAAGAGTGGATTTAGATTGGAAGGAAGTGCATGTTAGCATGTTAATAGCACTGGGTTTTTGCAATGGTCAGTGGATGGCACACCTTTACATATCAGATTTGCATATGCTTTACTTTTTATATTTTCCAGTTCTTATTTAATGATCATAAATAGCAATTGGAAAATTGAAGAAAAACTTATTTATGAAATTTCAGCAATTTTTTAACCAATTGAAATGCATTTGAAATAGCTGAGATGTGGTGTTCACAGTTTCTGCTGTGGTTAAAATGGAAGTCTGATATATGGTTACATTTGAAGGAAAATGTACCTTTTAAATTCAGATCTGACACACTGACAAGTCTAACTTTCTATTTTTTTCTTTTTTCCTAACTTTCTATTTTTGATAATAGGACATCTCCAAGTTTTCAGAGAAAGACAACATAGTTCTTGGAGAAGGTGGAATCACACTGAGTGGAGGTCAGCGAGCAAGAATTTCTTTAGCAAGGTAAATTTCTGCTTATTGGTCCAGCAAGCATTTGTTGTATAAATGAGTGTAAAACATTATAGATAGTTCTCTGTTTCTTTATATCCTGTTTCTGTAACTGAAAAAATACCCAGGATCTTATAACTAGCGGGTTAAGACTAACCTTTCAGAACTATAGATAGTGATATAGTATTTATATCTGATAAAGCTCATGGCTTTTTAAAGATGCATACCCTTTTGTTAGCGTGTATATGTTTGTTTGCCTTATGATTCCCTACAAATGGAAAACCCTAATATTCTGCCTAGCACAGGGAAGAGAAGATGCATACTTTTATTTAGTCCTTCAGACAGTTCCCTGCTCACCGTATCCCCAAATGTACACACCTGCTCCAGGCTGCTGGTTTTGTTTCTTGGTGTCAGTTCAGTTCAGTTCAGTTGCTCAGTTGTGTCCGACTCTTTGTGACCCCACGAACCACAGCACACCAGGCCTCCCTGTCCATCACCAACTCCCGGAGTCCACCCAAACCCACGTCCATTGAGTGTGTGATGTCATCCAACCATCTCATCCTCTGTTGTCCCCTTCTCCTCCTGCCCTCAATCTTTCCCAAGATCAGGGTCTTTTCAAATGAGTCAACTCTTTGCATGAGGTGGCCAAAGTACTGGAGTTTCAGCTTCAACATCAGTCCTTCCAATGAACACCCAGGACTGATCTCCTTTAGAATAAACTGGTTGGATCTCCTAGCAGTCCAAGGGACTCTAAAGGGTACTCTCCAACACCACAGTTCAAAAGCATTAATTCTTTGGCACTTAGCTTTCTTTATAGTCCAACTCTTACATCCATACATGACCACTGGAAAAACCATAGCCTTGACTAGATGGACCTTTGTTGACAAAGTAATGTCTCTGCTTTTTAATATGCTATCTAGGTTGGTCATAACTTTCCTTCCAAGGAGTAAGCGTCTTTTAATTTCATGGCTGCAATCACCATCTGCAGTGATTTTGGAGCCCAGAAAAATAAAGTCTGACACTGTTTCCACTGTTTCCCCATCTTAGATAAACATAAATTTTCAAAATTTTCAATATAACTAATTAATCTCACAACAGAAATAGCAGGGCAGATGATGTACTTAAGCTTAAAGTGTGTAATCTTCAAAGAAAAATAAATGGGACAAGCATATCTAATATTGTGCAGGGTATGGTGGTCTCTTAGTAGAGACATTCTTGGTCTAAGCATTTTGAGCTGTCAAAGAGAAGTGTGTGTGTGTGTGTATTTATATATATATATCTATATATATAAGTTAATTTGTGGTTAAAATATAACATTCAGTTTAAAAAATATTGATGATGTGGAATATTAAATGTTTCTCCAGGTTTATTTGAATAAAATTCTTCTTACTGTGTCGCTGAAGTTATTAACAAGAAATCACAATGACTTACTGATATTTTGGCCTCTCTCCCCCTTATTTTCTCATGTTTCCAAAAGCTGGGACAGGAAACTCACTCACTGAGCACCTACAATTGCCTAGTACTATTCTGGGTGGGGTGTGCGTGAGTACATGTGTAATTTTACTTAATCCGCATATTACTCTGCCAAAAAAGAATTGTTCTCTCCACTTTTTATGGAAGAGATCATTAGGTAATTGAGGTGGTTAGATCTTAACTTGCCAAAAGCCACACTGCGAAATGGTAGAGTTACAGTTTGAATCAGGTCATCTTGACTTTACATTAAACCACGACTCGACTTTGGGATTACAACGTCAAGTAATAAATCAGTGATGTGTAGTTGCAATGATGTGTCCAACTCTTTTGCAACCCCGTGGACTGTAGCCCACCAGACTCTTCTGTCCATGGGATTCTCCATGTAGGAATGCTGGAGAGAGTTGCCATTTACTCCTCCAGGGGATCTTTCCCATCCAGGGGTTGAACCAGTGTCTCCTGCATTGGCAGGTAGATTCTTTACTGACTGAGCCACCAGGCAAGCCCAATATATCTATGTAGCCCTTATATAGATATGAGTGATTCACAGACAAAATAATGGCTTCTAAGTAAAGGAAAGTTGATTAATCTGTGAGCCAAAGTAAGACTGTGTTAAACATTTCATTTCAAATTTAGGAAAACATGCTATATGGCTTCAAACTTTAGCATAGAATTGAGTCTGTATTTACCAGTTGAAGATTCAGTTTTATTATAAAATACAGTTTGCAGCATTAAAGAAAATAGTTGTTTATTGCTCTTCTGATCTGAATGTGTCATGTATTGACCAGTTTTGGATGATGCGTATGTTATTTCTAACCTCTTAAGAAACTGTGGTCATAAATGGGGCTTCCCTGGTGGCTCAGCAGATAAAGAATATGCTTGCAATGCAGGAGACTCAGGAGACCTGTGTTTGATCCCTGGGTTGGGAATATTCCCTGGAGAAGGAGATGGCAACCACTCCAGTATTCTTGCCTGGAGAATCCCATGGACAGAGAAGCCTGGCAGGCTGAGGTCCATGGGGGTCACAAAGAGTTGGACACGACTGAAGTGACTGAGCACCTGGTTGTAAATGTGAAGGAGAGAGAGAGAAGAATTGAGTATGGGAAGAAAGCTCTTGAGGGTACATTTTGTTGGGGGTCTTTTATCTAGTTCCTGAATGTTGTTTTCAAAAGTAATTTGCATTGCCAATGTCCTTCTAGATTTTGCTTTGACTTTTTGCCATTTCTGTTTTTAATTATTTTATTTCTCTTAGTTACCTGCTGACTAAACATAGTTTCTTTTTTTCAGAATTACATGTAAAGACTGAATTGTATGTGGTTGGTATAGGTATAGGATTACTCACAACCACAGTTGAGAAATTTAGACGTTATGAAGAAATTACCTCATTTCCATTCATATAGGAACATATCTTCATTTTATTACTGCCCTAAGGTGAACTTAATGAAGATTTTACTTGCTCATAAAATTTTATTTTTTAAGTTAGGATATAAAATAATGTGGGTATACATTGTTATTACAAATTTTGCATCCTGCACTTTTGTGGAACTTTTATGAGTATGGTCCATAAATTAGGACTATAAGGAGCAAAGAGCAATATCAATCATACTGTTGTCACAGTACTGCTATCGGTTTATTGGTAACAGTCAACAGTGAAAAAAATAAAAAAAATAATTTCACTTACGTGCTGAGATTTAGTTGCTGTCTCTGACACTTGACAGGATTGAAACATTCTCTTTTCTTTGTTTCCCCACCAAAATGCAAGATTGCTGAGAACAGGGCTTGTGCAATTGTTACCATTTTATTCCCAGCATATAGCATAGTGCTTGCTGTAAATAGGTACTATTGTTGAAAGGTTTTCTTTCTTCCTTTTTCTTTTTTAAGGCTATATTTAAAATTGTATGTATGGTGTGATTTAGTTTGTAACTTTTGCAAGTGTATGTCACTTAACACTTAGCAAAACGACCTGAGAAGTTTTTGGAGTATTGTGCAAAATTATAAAAATCCTATGTGACTTATCTTTTTAAATTTACTTAAAATCATCTACACCAAATGAAATGGTAAATATTGAAGGAATCTAATTTAATTTTCATTTTCTATTTTAGAGCAGTATACAAAGATGCTGATTTGTACCTATTAGACTCCCCTTTTGGATATCTAGATGTTTTAACAGAGAAAGAAATATTTGAAAGGTATGTTCTTGAATACTTTATAATACTCATTCTAAGAGACAAGAAAGAATGACTATACCACCATAGGCTACATATTATTCCTTGAGAAATAAGGTCCACCACTGTGACTCAGTGTGGCATTATGTAATTTAGCTGCTTAAGTCTGATCTTCCCTCCATGGTCAAGATCACTTCACTTTTCTGTCCACCTTATGCTGAACCAATTTTTCCCATTGCTGGTACTTTAACTGTCACTGTCTATGGAGTTTTGATAGTATTACTGTCTTGTGACATAGCTTATATTATTTTAGTTGATTGTTATACTCAAATTTTTTATTTACTTTTTTGTGTATTTTACTCCTTAGATAGTAAACGTCTTAAGGAACCAAGAAATTGAATGTTTTGATGTTTTAATATAGGTGAAGGCTCTAAGTATTCGTCTACCTCAATCCCTCCTTCAGAACCTCTTTCTTAGTCACACAGAGCTTGGGGTGTACATTTTCTTGGAGCTCCCATTAGGGCTCAATGTATGTGAAGTTTCTAAGAGAAGCAGTTGGTTATATGAGTTGATTTTAAGGTACCAAAATGATTTTATAGACTATGAAGTAGTTTAAAATAATCAGTAAGGATGTAGATGTATGTATGTATTAAATTACCACATTATTCCTAGAAGCACCTTTCCTAGAATTTGGTTATATTTAATACCTGTGATACCATTTTTACAATCCTGTAATTATAAATACCTTCTTACCAATATGGAGAAGGAAACGGCAATCCACTCCAGCACTCTTTCCTAGAAAATCCCAAGGACAGAGGGGCCTGATAGGCTACAGTCCGTGGGGTCGCAAAGAGTTGGACATGACTGAGCGACTTCACTTCACTTTCTTACCAATATAAACTTTGCTGGTTGTATCAGTATGTTAAAGTGTAGTCTAGAATTATGGCTCTTTCTATAAAATATATAATGTTTTAATGCCTTAAAGAAATTTGTCTTCCTTAGATGGTTCTAGTCAGGATTTAATTCTACACAAGAGGGAAATTTTGTTGGAGGAAGTTGAGATTTCTTATACAATTCTCCAGTTATTGTTGTGTTCTTAACAAGCAAATTAGTCTTAAGGTGTTTAAAATTAACTTTTTATTGGCATATGGTTACTTTCTGATGTGTTAGGTCCTGCTGTACGGTATAAACTTTGAAGACTAAATTAGTGGTCAACGTAAAATATAAAAGAAAATGAGCAGAAAATTTAGAGAACAAGAAAGTTCTGACATTTTAGAAGACATGTAGAAATATAGCCTCTAAGGAATCTTAAAGGTCATCTGATTCTCTCATTTTCTAGATGAATCAACCACAGCCCAAAGGGTAACTAGTTTGTTCAAAGTCAAATGTTTATTTAATGTCAGGTATTTAATTTCATTTTAGGTCCATTAACACTCAACTTTGTGGTATAGCATACTATAATAATTAAATAACACAGTATTTCATGACATAATTAATCAAGAAGTACCAACTTAATTACTATTGAATATTTACTTTTAGAATTATTTAAGTGTAATAATAACATTTTATAATAGAAGTTATATATAGGAGTACATTAATAAAGTGTTAAAATATAATACATATACTATTGTAATAAAATGTTTATAAAATTAATATTTATATATTTTTATATTCTTAAAGCTGTGTCTGTAAATTGATGGCTAACAAAACTAGGATTTTGGTCACTTCTAAAATGGAACACTTAAAGAAAGCTGACAAAATATTAATTTTACATGAAGGTAGCATCTATTTCTATGGTACATTTTCTGAATTACAAAATCAGCGGCCTGACTTCAGCTCGAAGCTCATGGGATGTGACACTTTCGACCAGTTTACTGCAGAACGAAGAAACTCAATCATAACCGAGACTTTACGGCGTTTCTCATTAGAAGGAGATACTTCTGTGTCCTGGAATGAAACAAAAAAGCCTTCTTTTAAACAGACTGGAGAGTTTGGTGAAAAAAGGAAGAACTCCATTCTCAATTCAATCAACTCTATAAGGAAATTTTCAGTTGTACAAAAGACTTCATTACAAATGAATGGTATCGATGGAGCTTCTGATGAGCCTTTAGAGAGAAGACTATCCTTAGTTCCCCATTCTGAACCTGGAGAGGGGATCCTGCCTCAGAGCAATGCAGTCAACAGTGGCCCCACATTTCTGGGAGGGAGGAGGCAGTCAGTTCTGAACCTTATGACCTGCTCCTCAGTGAACCAAGGTCAAAGCATTCATCGAAAGACAGCAACATCCACACGAAAAATGTCACTGGCTCCTCAGGCAAGCTTAGCCGAAATAGATATATATTCAAGACGGTTATCTCAAGATACTGGCTTGGAAATAAGTGAAGAAATTAATGAAGAAGATTTAAGGGTGTGTATAAATTATCAGTGTGGTGTTTGGTTTTTTCTTTTGGCCACAGAGTGGAATGAAATACAGAGTAAAGAGCAAAAGTTACTTAAATTTGAGTTTAGGATGAGGTTTATTTTTAAGATCCCCAAAGTCCAAAGTATGTGTATTATGTAAGCAACTTCAAAATGTAGAAGAATCAACCATTTCCTTTTGGGATTTCCTTTTGTCTCTTACCATAAGATGTATTGTTAAGTCAAAGCAAGGGCTATTATTGGTTCCTTTTCTAAGCAGTAATAATCATTATTATCAATTAGAAAAATTGTGAATTATTATAAATTTGTTTCATTACCCCCTTAAAATCTCTGTAGGAAGAGGTGGAGTGAAAATAAATACATAAACAAATAGTAGCTTCAGTTATTGAGAGCCTGAAAATGTTTCTGTATGCAGGTAGCCTCTCTAAGGCATGTATACATCTAGGCTCTCAGCAGCACTAATTTTCTGGTTTATACGTCAGTCTTGCCTGAACTTAGTTAAACCTGAGCTTTTTCATCTTTTAAATTGGCTTTATACATAGGATTTCTGGGCAGGTTTCTTTTAAAGAAGGTTTGTGAAATTCAACATATACTACTGCCAACTTTCAGGTAGAAAGTATTTTATATGAAGTTCTAAAGAATAAAATGCTTTCTTTCTTACAATAGGAAGCAGTAGGAAAGAGGAAGTTTTCATTTTCTAGTTTTACTAGAAAAGTTTCTTCAGTGCCTTGGATGAAATAGTGTTATAATCAATTGATATGTTTAATAGCTTAGATCAATTAAGAGTAGTGTGAACTTTGGCAAGTCGCATGTCATTTAATGTCTCAGGGCCAAAGTTTTCTTCTTTGTTAAATGAGGGAACAGAATAGGTGATCTCTAAAGTACCTACTTTGTGTTTCTATATTTTGAAAAAGGTTTCCTGAAAGATAATTTATCTATATGGTTGTAATTATCAATCTGAATGAATTTCTCAAACTGGATTCTATAAATTGAATGGTAAAGATGATCACTTTGACTGATAATAGTATTTGTTGATCGCTTCTAGTGCCATGAACATAGAATAGAAGGGATCTGTCATTAGCCTCATTTACAGATAAGAAAACTAAATTTTAGGAAAGTTTAGCTGCCTGAATTCAAGCACCTCCTAGGAGGGCAATGGTAGAGTCCAGTATCAAAACCAGGTTTATTTGACTTTAGAAATCTTTATACCTAACCAGTGTGCCATATTCTGATTTCATAGGGTTCTTTTCTCTGAGGTTCTAGCACTTCTTCTGTGAATTTTGTTGGTAATAAAAAAGCTATCCTTTCTGTTTGAAATATCTGGAATTTCTCTCTTTCAAATTATTGAACTATAGCTCTCAAATAACAGATGAAGACTGAGGGTTAGATTTATATAACTTAAGTCATAGTTCGGAAAGAGAATCCTAGCTACTACAAAATGTAAAAGCATCAGGCAGGCTTCAGGTCTATTGTAAGACCGCTAGAGCTGGCAAAATTCCAAACTGTATTCCATGGACCCCACCCCCTCCCCCCAAAGGAAAGAGTTAAGTCAGGGGGATTCTGGGAAGCTTCAATTCACTAGTACCATTTATTGATAAAATATGTGACACTGTTAAGCATTAAAATAGTAAAATTGTCCAAAAACAATACAGTTGTATTGTCAGTGATACTATGTTCACAGTTTAAAGAATTGCAGTGTTTCTTATTTTTGCAGAAAGCTATCTTGCTCCAGTTTTACTGGCTGTGAAGTGACATAGCATGTGTCATTCATAATGGTTTATATTCATTGAAATTCACTTAGTTTTAGATAGTAATATTTCTTTATTTCCTCACATTCAAAATAAGACCACAATTGTTGTTTGAAATTATATTGTCTCATTATAATAACCAGGATTTTTTTTTTTATAGGATTGCTTTTTTGATGATGTGGAGAACATACCAGCAGTGACTACCTGGAACACATACCTTCGATATATTACCGTCCACAAGAGCTTAATGTTTGTGCTAATTTGGTGCTTAGTTGTGTTTCTGGTTGAGGTAAGAATTTTCTGTTATAACATATTAATGTGATTTAAAGTTAATTGGGAATAGTTTGGGAGGACATATATATGTACACACATGTATACTTATGTATACTTGTATGTGTGCATGCGTGCTAAGTTGATTTAATTGTGTCTGACTTTTTGCAACCCTATGGACTGTAGCCTGCAAAGCTTCTCTGGCCATGGGTTTCCCAGGCAAGACTACTGGAGTGGGTTGCCAATTCCTTCTCCATACATATACATAAATATGTGTATATGTATATATGTAATTTTATATTATAAAATTATTTTGTTACTTCATACATAGTATATAAAATATACTTAAGCACATATTTTCTATATGAAGAGTTTTTAATGGAGTGATTCAAAACCTCAAAGTAGAATATTCTGTATGAATTGAAATTAACAAAGAAAATTATTTGTACTAAATTTTAAACTCATTTGATTCTAATATTATTAAATATGCTGATGATGAATCACCACCTTTAAAATACTACTTCCTCACAAAATTAAATAAATATGTATTAGTGGCTTTGCAACCATTTTAAACAAGCCTTTCAACGATTCAGATCACCCATTTGCTTCAGAATTCTTTTGTTTTCACGCCACCGTTGTGATCTCTTTACCGTGCCCCTGGAAAAGAGATACATCAAATCACCAGGTTAAAATAAAAGAGGGGGTAGTACATTGCCAGTTCAGCACCAGGTAAGAGGTTTCTGAATCTAGTTGATAGATGAGGTTTTTCTCTAGGTCAGGAGGAGCTACTTAAATGTTAAAAGAGGCTTGGCAGAGGATGTCTACGGTAAAGTGGCTTTGAGGCAGGATGGAGAATACCCTTTGATTGTCTAAAGGAGGCAATTGTAACTCAAAACCAGCCAATGGCTTTCCATAAGGAAATCTGGGATCAGTTTCACTCAAACTTATTTAATAACATAAGATGAAGATACAGATTTCTTTTTTTCCTGTAAACATTTTCTGCTTTTTTAATGTGGGTTGTTGGTTAAAGTAAAACAAGCAAATGAACACTATGTGGGTACTGGAAAACACATCTGGATTGGATTCAGCCTTGTATGACCACACTAGGTAAATCTCAGAGGATACTGCTGGTTGTCTCCCACTGTAGAGCCTGAGTCCAACATAAAGACCCAGGTTGCCTTCAGGGGAGATATGACCTGGGTGAAGTATTGCCTCTCCTGAGCGCATATAGTTCTATGCATACACAAAACCAAAGCTTAAAACTCCGTCATTGTCTTCTTGTTTAGTCACTAAGTCGTGTCCAACTCTTTTGCGACCCCATGGACTGGAGCCCGCCAGGCTTCCCTGTCTATGGGATTTCCCAGGCAAGTATACTAGAGTGGGTTGTCATCTCCTCCTTGAAGGGATCTTTTTGACTCCGGGATTGAACCCGCATCTCCTGCATTGGCAGGCAGAATCTTTACCACTGAGCCACCAGAGAAGTTCCTGTTGCCTTATTAGGTTGTTTCTAACCTCAATTAAGAAGTCTACATAAAATGTTATCACCCTTCCCTGACCAAGTAGTGGAAAATATCTAAAGGTATATACCAAAAGTTTTATATACCACTTTACCTATCAGCCCTGGGATTTCTTTGGAAGGAATAATGCTAAAGCTGAAACTCCAGTACTTTGGCCACCTCATGTGAAGAGTTGACTCATTGGAAAAGACTCTGATGCTGGGAGGGATTGGGGGGGGGGAGGAGAAGGGGCCGACAGAGGATGAGATGGCTGGATGGCATCACTGACTCGATGGACGTGAGTCTGAGTGAACTCCGGGAGTTGGTGATGGACAGGGAGGCCCTGCGTGCTGTGATTCATGGGGTTGCAAAGAGTCAGACACGACTGAGAGACTGAACTGAACTGAACTTACCTATAAAGTGTTGGTTTCCATTTGATCTTTGAGTTTTGGTGATATCTTATCTTTTGCTCTCCTATTATTTTTACATTAATAAAACAAATGGAGGCTGGATGTGAGGTACAATACAGCAGAGTGCCACCTCTGGAATCAGACTGACCTGGCTGTGAATTTTAATTCTGTGTTTTTAACACTATTAACACTGAACAAGTTAGATAACCTCTCTTGAGCCTCAGTTTCCTCATCTATAAAATGGAGGTTGTAATAGTACCCGCTTCATAGGTCATTTCTGTGAGTGAAGAGATGATTATAAAGCACTTACTGTAGGGCTTGGCACAGTGAGAAATGTTAGTTGCTATTCTGACTAATATCCTTAACATCTATCATCATTATGAAGCTCAAGCTAATTTGAAGCGAACAAGTCCACAGCAGAGATATAATAAAATTTTCATTAATTCCTTTTATGCTTTAATGAAAATATGGGGCTGAGTAACTTGACACTCTCACATGAGTAACAAATTTCATTGAAATGTATTTTTAATTTACCTCATTAATCTCTGCCAGTTATGCCAAATGACCAGCATTAATGTGAATGAAACTCATTCCTGTGTCACATTTAATCTCAAACTAGCCCTTTGTTAATAATTTGAACCTTTTCATTGAAGATCAACATTGCTTGAATGTCTTTAGTTTTATGAGAAAAAATGGTTCTGTGAATGTGGTAGTGATTTATATTCACTTACAAGACCCTTGCCCATGCAAAGCTATAGAGCTGAACTTATACACCTTTCAAAACAGTATATAGTTAATTAATTAGTGACTGAGCATTGAGCACTGAGCACATGTACAATATTATTAGCTCACTTACTCAAGATGACAGTGGTCCTTTGTCTTCAGGCTGGAATCCAAACTATAACACAGGATGTAAATGTGGTGTGCTGCTGCTGCTGCTGCGTCGCTTCAGTCGTGTCCGACTCTGTGCGACCTCAGAGACAGCAGCCCACCAGGCTCCCCCGTCCCTGGGATTCTCCAGGCAAGAACACTGGAATGGGTTGCCATTTCCTTCTCCAATGCATGAAAGTGAAAAGTGAAAGTGAAGTTGCTCAGTCGTGTCCGTCTCTTAGTGACCCCATGGACTGCAGCCCACCAGACTCCTTCGTCCATGGGATTTCCAGGCAAGAGTACTGGAGTGGGGTGCCATTGCTTTAGACTTCCCATTATTAATTGAACTCTCACAATTATTGCAAAAATTTGTCTTTTTGTAGGAAAAAAAATGATAATGTAATTTTCTAGGCAAGATAGAATATGATAAATGATGATTCTTTTTGGGTCAATGTCCTGAAGCATTTCCAATTAACTGACTCTCAAAATTTTGAATAACAAAAACTTAGTGATAGTAGACAAATAGTGACCATTTTCATTATGTGCATAGTTATACAGCTAAACAAATCATTCAGATGTTCACAGTTCCCTCATATTCTTTTAATCAAAATTTACATAATTTTTCTTTTAGACTAAGCTCCTTTCTTGATACCAGTGGGCCCTTTCTCACTACCATTGAAATATTTCATGTGTGCTTTGCATCATAGTACAGGTACTAATCCAGGAAGATAGTTTAGATCTTTTAAACATTGTTTAATAGAGCTTCATACTCAACATGATCAGAGACCCAAAGAAAAGTTAAGATCCACTTCTTCCCTTGTGAAAGTGATGTATCCATTTTTAGTTTTCACAGGGGCCATACTTTGATGTAGATTTGTAGTATATATAATTATAATTTTGATTATATAGAATTATAATTTTATAGAATGGGTTTTTGCAGAGGTTTTATTTTTTTCATGTATTTATTTTTAACTGAAGGATAATTTCTTTACAATATTGTGTTGGTTTCTGCTATACATAAACATGAATCAGCCATAGGTATACTAGGGAACATTTCATGCACAGTAAAGGACAGAAATGGTATGGACCTAACAGAAGCAGAAGGTATTAAGAAGAGGTGGCAAGAATACACAGACAAACTATACAAAAAAGATCTTCATGACCCAGATAATCATGATGGTATGATTGCTCACCTGGAGCCAGACATCCTGGAAATGTGAAGTCAAGTGGGTCTTCTGTGCATTCTTGCCACCTCTTCTTAATATCTTCTGCTTCTGTTAGGTCCATTTAGTTTCTGTCCTTTATTGTTTCCATCTTTGCATGAAGTGTTCCCTTGGTGTCTCTAATTTTCTTGAAGAGATCTCTAGTCTTTCCCATTCTGTTGTTTTCCTCTGCTTCTTTGCCTTGTTCACTTAAAGGGCTTTCTTTTCTCACCTTGCTATTCTCTGGAACTCTGCATCCAAATGGGCATATACTTCCTTTTCTCCTTTGCCTTTAGTTTCTCTTCTTTTCTCAGCTATTTGTCAGGCCTCCTCAGACAACCATTTTGCCTTATTGCATTTCTTTTTCTTGAGGATGGTTTTGATCACAGCCTCCCGTACAGTGTTACAAACCTCTGTCCATAGTTCTTCAGGCATTCTGTCAGGTCTAATCCCTTGAATCTATTTGTCACTTCCACTGTATAGTCACAAGGGATTTGATTTAGGTTATACCTGAATGGTGTAGTGGTTTTCCCTATGTTGTTCAATTTAAGTCTTAATTTTGCAAAAAGGCGTTCATGATCTAAGCCACAGTTAGCTCCTGGTCTTGTTTTTGCTGACTGTACAGAGCTTCTCCATCTTTGGCTGCAAAGTCTCATTTCGGTATTGACCATCTGGTGATGTCCGTGTGCAGAGACAGGTCTTGTGTTGTTGGAAGAGGGTGTTTTTTTTATGACCAGCATGTTCTTTGGCAAAACTGTTAGCCTTAGCTCTTCTTCATTTTGTACTCCAAGGCCAAACAAACCTAGACAGAATATTAAAAAGCAGAGATATCACTTTGCCAACAAAGGTCTGTGTAGTCCAAGCTATGGTTTTTCCAGTAGTCATGTATGAATATGAGAGTTGCCAAGAAGGCTGAGCACCGAAGAACTGATGCTTTTAAATTGTTGTGCTGGAGAAGATTCTTGAGATTCCCTTGGATAGCAAGGAGATCAAATCAGTTGATCCTAAAGGAAATGAAACCTGAATATTCTTTGTAATGATTGGTGCTGAACCTGAAGCTCCAAAATACTTTTGCTACCTACTACAATTAGACAGCTCACTGGAAAAGACTGATGCTGGGAAAGATTGAGGGCAAGAAGGGAGAAGAGGGAGACAGGATGAGATGGTTGAATGACATTACTCACTGAATGGACGTGTTTGAACAAACCCCAGCAGATAGTGAAGGACAGGGAAGCCTGGCGTGCTGCAGTTCATGAGGTTGCAGTCAGACATGACTTAGCTACTGAACAACAATAATTTATCAATAGTGTGTTAACTTATTAAGTGAATCAGTATACCTTTATATTTTTGTGCTGTTTTCTTTATGATAGGATAGTATCTTCTGTTAAGTTCTTAGATATTAGAACCAAGGATACAGGGTTTAAAATTTCTATTATGTTGGTCTCTCTAGTGCTCCTATTTGGCAGTGCATCATTGACTAGATAGAAAAGAAATGCAAATAATAAAGTAGGAGGCAGTGCCCACCTTTTCTTTTTGCAACAACCAGAGGATATTATTGTTGCCTCGAATAACTGAAGATCATGTTTAGTCCTTTTATTCCTGTGTTTTAAGAAATATGTTAGAGAACAGCTATGTACTATTCTTATATGACTTCCTCTCTGTTTCATTTTTTAAAGTATTTTATTTTTATTTTTTACAATTTATTTTTTTAATTTTTGGCTGTTCTGCATCTTCACTGTTGTGCAGGCTTTTTTGGTGTGGAGCTGTGGTGAGTGGGGTCTGTCTCTAAGTTGCAGTGTATGGGCTTCTCATTGCAGTGGTTTTTCTTGTTGCTGATTGCAGGCTCTAGGGCACATGGAACTTGGTAGTTGTAGCTCCCGGGTTTTGAAGCACAGGCTTAGTAGGGGCTTCTCTGGTGGCTTGGTGGTAAAGAATCTGCCTGGTGATGTAGGAGACAGGAGTTTAATCCCTGCTCTGGGAAGAACCTGTGTGCTGTGCAGCAGCAAAGTCTGTCCTCTTTGTATCTTAATGAGGAATCCCTCAATATAGAATATGCTCCCATAATACCTTAATGATAGTTATACCTTTTTGATAGTAATACTTTCAAGGCAGTATTGCTTAGCAAGGGTCTATGTTTTAGGGCATGATTTAACCTGCAAAGCACTGAAATCTGTGATTAAGTCTTGACAAGGTGTCACTTTACTCTTACTGCCTCTTACTGTTTACTCATTCATTCAGCCACTTACTCATTCAACACGTATTTTTCAAGTTCTTTCAATATGCCAAGCGTGATTCTATATGCTCTGTTTACAGTGAAGAACAAAACAGAACATATCAATGGATTACACCAATGTACTTATGTTTACAGTGTAAACAGAATTCATAATGCTGTATTCCTTTGGTGAAAGCTCAAAATGCCAATACTGTTTTAATAGGTCTTCATTTATACATAGATCTTGTGTGGCTTGGAAGGTAGCTCTGAATTCTGTATATGTACAGAACTTATGAATTGGTTCCGGTTCTTTATACTACATAAAATGTCATCTGCATTTTAAAATGTTTTCTATGTGATTAGTATATAATTTCTTTCTGTTTAAATAATTTTATTTATAATTATATAATTATAAATAAAATTATATAATTTCCATTTTGTATTTAAATGTTTTAAAATGAAAAACATTTGTGTTTTTTAAGTATCTTCTTATTCATCCCTTCCTTTGTTTATTAAGGATAGATTTACTGAATGCCTACTGTCTCTTGAATACTGTCATAGACACTAAGCTAAGCATGCAATGGGAAAGAGGACAGATGGCTCCTCCTTGATCTTATGAAGCACTTACTGAGGGAGAAGATGGATGGTAAAAAAATTTTGATGGAAATAATCACAGAATGTAGAGAGTTCCAGAAAGAGATAAATAGTGGGCTAAAATAAAGCTGGGCAAAGAGGACATGAAGGTTCCTAAATAAATGACATTTAGTTGACACCTGAAAGATAAAAAGTACTCAGACATGCAGAAACTGGGGCAAGTGCAAAGGACTTGGAAAAGTTCAGTGAATTGTGGAAACTGAGCAAAGGCCAGCACATTTGGAGGAATGGGAGAAAGTGGTGAGTGGCATATCGTGTGGGGACATTGAAAAAGTAAATCAAAGCCAGGTCTGCAGAAGCATTTGCTGAAGAACTTCAGTTTTATTTTAAGTGCAATAGGAAACCTTTGAAAGCCTTCTTTCAAGGTATGATATGATTTTTTTTATGTTTAAAAAAGATCACTGTGGTATATGGAAAATGGGTTGGATGGGGACATGAGGGAAGGTGGGGACATCTGTGTTCAGACCCTTAAGGCATATTTAAAAGTCTGCAGATATTTCAGTAAAACATTTAAGAGTATCTACTTTGAAGCTCATTGAAGTTCTTCATGATGGACCACCAGACCACCTTACCTGCCTCCTGAGAAATCTGTATGCAGGTCAAGAAGAAACAGTTAGTACTGGACATGGAACAACAGACTGGTTCCAAATTGGGAAAGAAGTATGTCAAGGCTGTTTATTGTCGCCCTGCTTATTTAACTTATATGCAGAGTACATCATGTGAAAGGGCATGCTGGATGACACACCAGCTGGAATCAAGATTACCAGAGGAAATATTAATAACCTCAGATATGCAGATGACACCACCCTTACGGCAGAAAGTGAAGAGGAACTAAAGAGCCTCTTGATGAAGGTAAAAGAGGAGAGTGAAAAAGCTGGCTTAAAGCTCAACATTCAGAAAACTATGATCATGGCTTCTGGTCCCATCACCTTGTGGCAAATAGATGGGGAAACAGTGGAAGTCTAACAGTGTTAGACTTTATTTTCTTGGGCTCCAAAATCAGTGCAGATGGTGACTGCAGCCAAGAAATTAAAAGATGCTGGCATGACAAACCTAGACAGTGTATTAAAAAGCATCGACATCACTTTGCCAACAAAGGTCACTTTGCCAACAAAGGTCACTTTGCCAAACGTGGTTTTTCCAGTAGTCATGTATGGATGTGAGAGTTGGACTATAAAGAAAACTGAGTGTTGAAGAATTGATGCTTTTGAACTGTGGTGTTGGAGAAGACTCTTGAGAGTCCCTTTGCAAGGACATCCAACCAATCCATCCCAAAGGAAATCAGTCCTTAATATTCTTTGGAAGGACTGACGCTGAAGCTGAAACTCCAATACTTTGGCCACCAGATGCGAAGAACTGACTCCTAAGAAAAGACCCTGATGCTGGGAAAGATTGAAGGTGGGAGGTGAAGGGGACAGCAGAAGATGAGATGGTTGAATGGCATCACCAACTCAGTGGACATACATTTGAACAAGTTCTGTTAGTTGGTGATGGACAGGGAAGCCTGGCATGCTGCAGTCCATGTAGTCTGAAAGAGTTGGACATGACTGACTGACTGAACTGAACTGAAGTTCTTCATGATAGAATGTTGGATCGTTATACCTCTTTTGGTTATATTCACATTTTGAACCTTTTCTATGCCTGATCTTGGCAGTGTTCTCTTTTCATGCCTATTTTCTTTTGTGGTGAGTGTCAGACTTGTACTGGCCCGGTTATGTAATAGTAGGTTCCTCCTATGTCTTGAATATATTCTTGCTCTAGTTCTCCATCACATCTTGTTTTTGAAACCATACTGTTGGAGTTTTACTACATACATGATCAACCTTTATCTATCACATCTCCAGGGATGTTTACTAGTTCATTTATCATAATAAGTCTTTCAGATATAGGCACTTGGCTTCTCTTTGACTATGTATATGCTATGGTCCTCTAGTCCCAACATGCCATTATTTTTTAAATCATACAGACATATCTTCTATATAATTTAAATCATGATTTAGCTTCTAAATACTGGCTACTAGTTTTTCATTTGCGGTCATTTGCAAAGTCTGTGAGTTGTCATGTTGACTGTTCAGGGATCTGTCCTTAGAGAACACTGTCATCCGGCTCCTGATGAATTATACAAGTATAGATTAAGTGTATGCAGGTGGTGAGCACGTGCACGCTTAGTGTGTCCAACTCTTTGCGACCCCATGGACTGCAGCCCACCAGCCTCCTCTGTTCATGGAATTTTCCAGGCAAACATACCGGAGTGGGTTGCCATTTCCTCCTCCAGGGGATCGTCCCAACCCAGGGATCAAACCCACATCTCTCATGTTGCAGGCAGATTATTTACCACTGAGCCACCTGGGAATAAGTACTCTGGCTAAAACCCTACAGAGCTAATAGGCTTAGTTTATCCATGCACTGTCCAGTACAGTATCTACCTGCTATGTATGACAATGTAAATTAAGTTATTTAAAATGAAACAAAATATAACATTCAGTTCCCCAATCACCCACACTGGCCACATTTCAAGGGATCAAGTGCCACTTGTAGTAACTGGTAATGACACCGAACAGTGCAGATATTGAACGTTTCTATTTTTGTGGAAGTTTCTGTTGGATATTGCTGATCTAGACTATACCCTTTTCAACATGATAAAGAATGCTTCTTCAAATCCTAACAAAGCTGAAAATAATGACCTTTTAACTTTTGTTCTTTAGCTTTTCAGGACTTGTCATTCTATCATAAACGGCATGAACTTTATAACCTCAGACATTTTAGAAATTAAATGCTAGAACTTGCCTGCTCAATTGTTTATACGTGCCCCAGACATTTTTATTAAAGTTATTATGTCAAGTCCTTGGAAATGTTTGTGTTCTAGTCATTAAAAGTGGTTTGGGTTGGTAGTTCCATAAGTGGTCTCTGTTGACAAGAGCCATGAAATACCTTTATTTTGCACAGATTAGACCAGGGTCTTTGAACAACTACTTTGGTTGTTCCCTAGTAAATATTATAGAATATTTATTTCTTGGATTTACTCACATTCAGAGAAGTTGGAATGCCAACATTGTTGACACTTCTTTCATTGGAACAAAGAGGGACTGTAATAACCAAAGAGTAACTGAGAAATACACCCTTTGATTTGATTAGTAATTTGATTAGTATTGGGAAATCAGAAAACATTTGTACTGGAACAGAGACTTTTGAAGTAGCAAGATTATTGCTCAATTTCTTATCATTTTGAATTCACTTGAATTTCAAGGAGACAAAGGTACTTTTTGTCAATAGGTACATGGAGGCCATGTGTAATGAAAAAAAGTAGGAAATTGTGAATGATGCCAGTCAGTTCAGTTCAGTTCAGTTGCTTAGTCATGTCTGACTCTTTGCGACCCCATGAATCGCAGCATGCCAGGCCTCCCTGTCCATCACCAACTCCTGGAGTTCATTCAGACTCACATTCATTGAGTCGTGATGCCATCCAGCCATCTCATCTTCTGTCGTCCCCTTCTCCTCCTGCCCCCAATCCATCCCAGCATCAGAGTCTTTTCCAATGAGTCAACTCTTCGCATGAGGTGACCAAAGTACTGGAGCTTCAGCTTTAGCATCATTCCTTCCAAAGAAATCCCAGGGCTGATCTCCTTCAGAATGGACTGGTTGGATCTCCCTGCAGTCCAAGGGACTCTCAAGAGTCTTCTCCAACACCACAGTTCAAAAGCATCAATTCTTCTGTGCTCGGCCTTCTTCACAGTCCAACTCTCACATCCATACATGACCACTGGAAAAACCATAGCCTTGACTAGACAGACCTTAGTCAGCAAAGTAATGTCTCTGCTTTTGAATATGCTATCTAGGTTGGTCATAACTTTTCTTCCAAGGAGTAAGCGTCTTTTAATTTCATGGCTGCAGTCACCATCTGCAGTGATTTTGGAGCCCAAAAAAATAAAGTCTGACACTGTTTCTACTGTTTACCCATCTATTTCCCATGAAGTGATGGGACCAGATGCCATGATTTAGCTTTTTCATTATGATATTCCAATCTGATAGGCAAATTTACCTGAAGTGGGGCTTCCCTTGTAGCTCAGTCAGTAAAGAATCTACCTGCAATGCAGGAGACATGGGTACATTTCCTGGGTCTGGAAGATCTCCTCGCGAAGGAAATGATAACCCACTCCACTTCTTCTTCCCTGGAGAATCCCATGGACTGAGGAGCCTGGCAGGCTACTGTCCATGGGGTTGCAAAGAGTCAGACACGACTTAATGACTAAACCACCACTATATACTATTTAGACTTTAAGACTTCATAATGTAATTTCTTAATTACTGCTAACTGTTCTCCATAATTTTTATATGGTATTGTTAAATGCTTAAGTTGATTATGAAATAATACATAGATTTCTTATAGCAAGCATATTTGTTTCTCCCCTATTTATTTTTGGTCTGTGTTCATTTTCAAATTTTTTAATTTTACTTACTCCTATTTTTCTATTTGATTCTTTGTTAAAGTTATTATTGGCCTAATTGCATACTATATCATAATTGTGTAAATATTTCTAGTATTATGATTGTGTTGGTATCATCACAAGATTGTTTCCCCACAGTGTTTAGGAAATTGGAATGCCAAATTGAAATAGAACAGAGTTCAGAAAATAAATCATAGTTGTTCATTTTTTAAAATTATGACATAGAATATATGTTCCTCAGCCCCAAACTTCCACCATGAGAAATAGTGGTGTCAGTACTATGTGGTGTTCCACATAGTGTCAGTAGTATATGTTTTAATGTGAATGTACCTTATCTTTATTAAAAAACTGTGAATTTTTGCACTTTTGAAATGTTAACCAAGTTTCCTGAATATATATCTCATCCTTTCTCATAACTAATTGGCCTTATAGTTATGAGTCCCTCATAATCATTGTATGACAAATGAAATTATTTATAGCCACCAACGAGATCAATTATCTGCCAGCAGGCTGAGAATAATCTCTTCATAAGAAACAAACTTTATTAGTTAAAACATTTAACTGCAGTGTTAGCTCTTCTGTGAAGTTCAATGAATAGTTCCTGTTGAATGAAGGAGAGAAATAAATAAGTATTTTATTCGGTGAAATTTGAATTCCATTAGCTTAACATGTTCTCACCTCAAATAGTAGTTCCTAGAACAATTATTGCAGCTTTTGGACCCAGGAAAGTAAAGCCAAGGAAAATAAAATTGTGTGTATTTTGATATCGGTCCTGATGGAATTAGAGGTGGATTGGAGAAGGAAGTGGCAACCCACTCCAGTGTTCTTGCTTAGAGAATCCCAGGGATGGAAGAGTCTGGTGGGCTGCCATCTATGGGGTCGCACAGAGTCGGACACGACTGAAGTGACTTAGTAGTAGTGGGAAAAATAGGAAAAGATGATGGAAAAGAGTCAAGTGTGTATTGTTCCCTTCCAGGTGGCTGCTTCTTTGGTTGTGTTGTGCCTGTTTCCGAAGTGAGTATTCCATGTTCTGTTGTGGATTGTATTTTGTTTCTGTTGATTATTTGGGTTTTATTAAACCTTGTAATTTCTACTCTGCTTCATTTCCCCACAGTAATATAGTAGAGAATTGAGTTCTTTTGTTTAAAATTGTGTGTGCAGTTTTTGTAGCTCATTATCAATTTTTAAAAGATTTAGTTGTGTTTAGTTTCCATAAAATGCAATAACAATGTTTAAGATGACCTTGCACAGTTAGTATTTTCTCTGAGTATTTGAATTTTTATCTATTTCAGTGGTGGAAAGCTTAGTCTGCTTTCTTGCAGTAGTAAGTCCTTCAGGGTAAAGACGTAAACTCTGCCAATGAAATATGTTATATTTCTTTGGACTCAAATTCAGCATCATTTACACGTATTGGTAATTCATTGGAAAAGTTTGATTGTCAAATAATAATTTCCTTTTGCTTTACAGAATACTTTTTCAAGACAAAGGAAATGGTACTAAGAGTGGAAATAACAGTTATGCAGTGATCATCACCAGCACCAGCTCGTATTATATTTTTTACATTTATGTGGGAGTAGCTGACACTTTGCTTGCCCTAGGACTCTTCAGAGGTTTACCACTGGTGCATACTCTAATCACAGTGTCGAAAACTTTACACCACAAAATGCTACAGTCTGTTCTTCAAGCCCCTATGTCAACCCTCAACACGTTGAAAACAGGTACTTAACTAGATGTACAAGATGAAGCTGCTGCTCCTCCACAAAGAGGGCCTATAAGTTGGTTGATTTTGTAGTGATAACACTGGCTTTGCATGGAGGCATTTACCCTTTGTTCAGCTTCCTTATATTGGGCGTGGACCTGTCTCTGGCATTATAGGCTCTCAGGTACTGTCGCTCTTCGTATTTCTGTTTACTAGAGTAGCACAGTTTGTTAGCATATGATGCTGATGGGACTATAGCAGCAGAAGCAGGCCCTTCTGAGTCAGATATCCTTCTCTCTTCAGATATTAGAGCTAGCTCCCTTCTAGGCATCTTGTTGTCCGTGTATAGTGCTGTTTAAAAGGGGAGATGATTTGAAGAGATCCAAAAAGCAAAATTCTTTTACTAATGAAAGTATTTTGATAAGATGGAGTAATCTAGTTTCATATAACTGTTCAAAGATAATCCCATAAATTCATTCCAGGTTTTATTTTAAATGGGTGGGGGTATCCCAGATATATTTTGAAAATACTTTTGACACTATCATAGAGGTTGGTAAAGGAGTACAAGCTTTTAGTTATAAGATCAGTAAGGTCTGAAGATCTAATGTATAATGTGGTGGCCATAATTGATAAGAACTGGAATATTTGATTTGTAAAGGAAAAAATAATTTCCAAGTCTGAGTTTTAGAGTGATATGTATCTAAAAATCTCAAGATAAGAATTAACCATCATTTGTTTTCTGGGTAATAACATTTCATTGTTAATATTCAAGAGGATCTTCCTTATATTTATTCTGAAGCCCTCGTGAGTCACTGAAGTCTTGCTTCATTTGGATATACTCATCACCATGGTTCCGTTTCAGAGCTAAGATGTTTTAGACCTAAAAGGGAATGTCCAATTACCTTCATCCAGTGATTTCATTTTTTTCAATGGGAGAGCTGAGCTCCAGAGAAGGTAGGGGTTTTACCCAAGATTCTAGCAGTGAGAAACAGGCAATGAGATATAATGGAAGGAGCATGGACATTGTTTGAGGTCTGTCTTGTTCTCTTAAGAGTGATGATCATGGGCAAATTACTCTTCTGAGACTTGCATCCACATCTATAAAATGAGAAAAGGAATATTTATCTCAAAAGACCATTGTGAAATGAAACAAGGTCATCACCTACTGGCCGTCAACATAGCCAACATCAGGTCAATTCCAATTACCCACTCTTATTCCCTTTCTATTTTTTCCCATCTGAAATATACTAAGCACCAGAATGATGTTTTTCTTTTCTTTTTTTACCAAAGTGACTTTCATTTTCTACACAAAATGAATACCGTAGGCTACTCCCCCCATAATTTTGTACTTATTTATGAAAAGGTATACAAATATGATTGATTAAATATGCTTAATAATATATCATTAGTAAGGACTAGGAGATAGTGACAAAAAATAAGCATTGGATAATTCCTACATAAAGGTTTTTGCTGAGGGCTCAGATTGACACAAAATAAATGTGACATGGTCCCAGTGACCTCTAGAAATTTGCAATCTAGAAAAAAAGAGATAGAACATGTGTACAAGCAACTATACAACATGTATATAATTATTATAACACAGAAGTGCTGACAAGATATATCAGAGGTATTCAGTGTGCCCAGAGGAGGAAGGGATTAATTTGAACTGGTGCAAACATTGATGTGTCCTTGCCAGAGAGGTATTTGAATAGGGCCAGGAAGGAGACAATATTTTTTAGCAAGTGGAGATGAGGGGAAAGGGTTTTCAGGCAGAGGGAACCACATGGGAAGTGTGAAGAAATAGGAGAGAGTAAAGAGTGAATCTTCCCTGGTGGCTCAGATGGTAAAGCGTCTGCCTGCAATGCAGGAAACCTGGGTTTGATCCCTGGGTTGGGAAGATCTCCTGGGGAAGGAAACGGCAACCCACTCCAGTACTCTTGCCTGGAAAATCCCACGGATGGAGGAGCCTGGTAGGCTACAGTCCATGGGGTCGCAAAGAGTCCGACACGACTGAGAGACTTCACAAAGAGTGTTTAAAGAATAAACCAGATTGATTGAAATAGAATGTTTGAAAAGAGGAAGCTTGTTCCTCGGGTGGCTTAAGGTCAAAATCATGGAAGTTATTAAGTATTAAACTAAGAAATTACGACTTTATCCTGGAGTTCATGGGGGAGGGTAAATGATAAGATTCAATCTTATCAAAAACAACTTGTACAGTATTATGTTATACTTTAATTGTATGTGTAACTCACCCCTAGGCAATGAATTCCTTAAGGGCAAAGAGCATTGGCTGATCCATGTCTGTTATCTCAGTGCCTAGCATTGTGCCCAGTGCCCTCTAGACATTCCATGTGTGATATTTTTTTCACCGAAGGAAAAAATGATCAGACTTACAAATGTGAGTCTGTAATTTAGAAGACATGCTGAAGTTAAATTGTCAGTGAAGATGGTAGAAAAGGAGAACAAGGCCAGAGAGGGCCACACGGTGGGCAGAGAGGGTTTGAGAACAGCCACAGGTTGTGCTGAGGTGTGTCAGAAAGATGTGGAAGTTGAAAATTAGGGAGGCTCTACATTACGAAATAAGGGAATGATGAAAGCACAGCCAGAAAATTATCACAAAACTCAGGCTTGTAAGTGTGGGATTAGAGTAGTAGGAGGGTGCCTAGTCCTGACGTAGTTTGTGATAGGGCTCTGTTAGAGACGTTGGGGTTTGCGTGAATCTTACAGCAATCTATATTTCATAAAAGTTTACAAATAGAGACAATAACTTGGACACAGAGTTATTTAGAATCTTTGTACCAAAAGTTTCTTAGAATCCTTGTTGTTCGTTGTCATTCAGTCACTAAATCATGTCTGACTCTTTGTGACTCCACAGACTGCAGTGCTCCAGGTTCCCATCCTTCACTGTCTCCCAGAGGTAACACAAACTCGTGTCCATTGAGTCTGTGTTACCGTTCAACCATCTTCTCATCCTCTGTTGCCTCTCCTCCTCCTGCCCTCAGTCTTTCCCAGCATCAGAGAATCCTTGTAGAACACTGAAATTGTCTATAGCCTTATATATCTGATTATATGTTCATTTATATTTGAGTTCTGAATGCTTCTGCTATGATCCAAGTTTATCAAATTTTGGTATATCTTTTTTTTTAAAATCTTTTTAAGATTACTAGTTTTTGAAGAATTTTTCTTTACCTTGCAGGTGGGATTCTTAATAGATTCTCCAAAGATATAGCAGTTTTGGATGATCTTCTGCCTCTTACCATATTTGACTTCATTCAGGTTTGTAAAAATAAGTATTATTAAGTGACTTCACTTGGTTGCACTTTTTAAAAGTATTTAGAAAAATTATAAAGAGTAAATTAATTCTTGCTTTGTTTTTCGTTTGGTTAAGAGTTTGAACCGTGTCTAGTATATGAATCTTTTCAATATTAAAAAAATCTTCAAGATAGTCATAAATTTAGTAAATTTGATAATAAGTCAAAACTGTTTACCTTACCAATGTGTGCTGTTGTGCTAAGTTGCTTCAGTCATGTCCAGCTCTTTGCAACCCCATGGCCTGTAGCCCACCAGGCTCCTCTTCCATGGGATTCTCCAGGCAAGAACACTGGAGTGGGCTGCCATGCCCTCCTCCAGGGGATCTTCCCGACCCAGGGATTGAACCGAAGTTTCTTCTGTCCTGCTTTGGCAGGTGTGTTCTTTACCTCTGGTGCCACCTGGGAAGCCCTGACTTGACCAGAACCTAAGGCAATTCCTCATTTAGACACAATAGCTCTCTACTTGGAAGTGGTTTAAGACTTATAACAGACCACTTTCCCCCAAATCACTGTCCATGAAGTGTGACATTTTTGACATTGGCATCACCTTTGATAGAAGTCACCTACCTTCAGATGGCCTGGGTTACAATGACAACCAGTTGGTTTCCTGGTGAACTATAATTTCACCCAATCTCATCCATGAACAACTTTGGCCCAGATGGCTAGTTAGCAGTCTCGCAGTAAGGACCATAATGCTAGGACCGAAATATAGGTAAGTTTTCAGGCAGGTGAGAGAGGAAGGAAAAATTCAGGATTAGTGAGGATTATCCCTGGGTTATAGACCTGAAGGCATCTCTAGGGCAGGCTGACTCTGAGCATGTGTCCTGGGATGGGGAGATGGTGAAATGGAGCAGAGAAGATGAAGGTAACCTAGGGGTAACCACATTACAATTCCATTAAGTGATAGAACTTGAGTGTTGTGAGTTAATAACCTTGGCTATTGAACCAGGTTTGAAAGCAGATTCCTGGCTGGCTTGGGTTGAGCCTCAGGAAGTAAATGACAATGCAGTCTCAGTGACCTCCTTGGAGACAGTTGGAATAGGATGCTGCCCATCTCGGGATGAGTTGCCCCTTTCTCCTCATCCGCCACCCCTTCTCCCAGTCCCACCACTGAGAACCTGTGAAATAAAATAAAGGCTGCCACTTTTGTGTGTATACACAATGATGTTGGCAGGTGCACACAAATCAGATTGCCAGTTTGCCTCATCTGAAATGATTGGCACAGCCAAACAATGTTAACCATTCCAAGTGAACTTTAGTATTTTGGGTTTCCTTCAGTTACTCTGTTTAGGGATATAACTCAGCAGCTGCTGCTGGAATTCATTAAAAAAATGCTCTGAGTTCATCATGTAAAGAAGTGTTGCCCATGTCTTTAATTTCTGGACATTTCTTCCTTGTTCTATGCTTATAAATAACTGGACTGAAATATAATATTAAATCAGTTAAAAAATGGAACATGGACATCTTGACATGATTGCAAAAGGATTCGTGAATGTTAGCCCTTGCTAATTTTTTCTTTAAAAACTTTTGTAGCCTGCTGAGTATTTTCTGAATCAGTGTAAGATTCATTTCAGAAATCCTTTGGGAGAGTTTCTTTTTGAACATGTATTTTATGAATTAGCACTTTTGGACACATGTGATGGTCTCATTCTTTCTCTTACAGTAATTTGAATAGTTTCTGCTCAACTTCTAGTGTTTTGGGGTTCACTAGTCATTGCCTCATAAGTGATTGGGCAGGGTTCCTCTATGTTGATTTCCCTATTTTGTTTAGAAGAGGGTCTCACATTATGGAAGCATGATACAGCAATCAAATACAATAAAAATCTGAATAATTTTGATTTTATTAAAAAATGCATGTATTAGAGAGATCCTTTAAATTGTGAGCTCTGTTGGTTACACTTATGTTCAGGTTAATGAAATTCCTTTCTAGTCACATTTCAGAAACAGTTTTTTCACAGAATAGGCACACCTATGAATTTCTCTTTTCAAAAAAAGTATAATTTATACTAACTCTAGTTCTTAACATTTGATAATATTCTGGGAAATTTGCTTTCTGGCTTGGGCATTGTATAGTGAAAATGAAAGATCCAGATTCTGTTTTGCAAATAACACTATTTATTTTACCTTGAGTAAGACACTTAATCTCTAAGGATCTCAGGTTTCTAAAATGAGGGAGATGTCTGATGATGATCACTTTCGGTACTAAAGTCATATGCTTCAGATTGTCATACTGGAAATGGACCATAATGTGACAAATTTGAACTTGAAGCCACACAGAAAAATAAAATGTATCCTAGCATCCTACTTATCTCTGTGAGCTTCCCAGGGGGCTCAGTGGGTAAAGAATTCACCTGCAATGCAGGAGATGTGTGTTTGATCCCTGGGTTGGGAAGATCCTCTGGAGGAGGGCATGGCAACACACTCCCACAGTATTCTTACCTGGAGAATCCCCATGGACAGAGGAGCCTGGTAGGCCACAGTCCATAGGGTCACAAAGAGTCGGACACAACTGAGCACACGTAGAATTTATCTCTATGTTTGAGTGCCAGATTTTTTTTCATGAAACAGAAGCCTGTACATCTTGAAATGTGCAAATCTTCTGTTTTCAACCTCAAAACCTTTAGGTTTTTTTGTTTCTTCTGTCTTAATACAGTGAGCCCTTCTACTTTGATCTCTGCTGTCTTTTACATCTCCCCCCCCGCCCTTATTCATTCTACTAATTCCATTAATCTGTTACTTAAAAATTCTCAAGAGCTATCAATTATGAACTAAATTTCAGATCTGGTGTTCATTGCCTGGTTTTGAATAGATATTTATCAATCAGTCAGTGACTTAATGCACCTTCTAAATGATTTCGAAGTGATCCTTCATTCTTATTTGCTCCAGTTACACAGGCAACACTATGTGCCCTTCTGTGTCAGGAATACTTTGAAGCTGTTTTGGGGGGATGAAAATGGTGCCTTACAGGTTTTATTGTCTGTTGATACTTTTTCCCCTAGAATGTTGGGACTTTGATAAGCTCGAATGGGAATTAAGATCTGTATTCATATTTTCATCTTGTATTTAAGTCTATTTATTTATTTTGCTGTCCTCTCTTTAATACACCTGGTCTGGTATGATTTGTTTCTTATTCACTATGGATTAAAAGCTAGGACAGAATTTGAAGTTTGTGTAATTATAATACCAAGCGTATTAAACCAGTGCCCTTAGTTTTGCATAAGTGCTAAATTGTTACCTTCTGACCTCAGAGCCTAAGGATGACTCCGTACAGAGCAGATTGAGTTGTTTTCCTCAAAGCTTAGACTTAGTTTTTCACTTCTGAGGGATATATTACAAATGATTATAATCAATGGAAGTCTGCCTTGTGACTGTTTCATCACTTCCAGTTGTTCCCACCTTCTCCATTAGTCTCAAACCTTCTGTTGTATTGGTTGGGTCGGCTACACAATTCTTCCTGTTGTATTATAACACAGTTACAATTTCATTCCTAAGGATATCAATCATATCAGCAATAATTAAAAAAACAATGGTCACTTTCCCCACCCATTGTTATAATACAAGAGCTCTGGATTGGAATTATACGGTAAAAATAGCAGAAGACAAATGAACATAGTGCCCTTTACAATTGTCAACAGCAAACAGATGAACAAACTGATTCTAGTGAAATAGCTGAATGTTTCCATGCTGCAAATGCAACAGTATTTATCTTTCAGACATACTGGTATTTAATACAATGGCCCATTTACATTAAATTGTGGTTCCTAGTAAATAATGCTTGGAAGCTAATTTTTCTTTTTTTTCCCTAAGACTCTCTTTCTGAGAAATGAGTATCCTCAGTTAAAAAACTGAGTCCTTTGGATTGGTGAAGTCTTGTCGTGTAGTAACTTGGGTGATTGAGGCTTTCTCATTGTACTGGTGGCTCTTGTAGGGCAAGAGCAGAATAGAGAGGACTTTCCTTAAATTGGCTTCCCTGATAGCTCAGTTGGTAAATAATCCGCCTGCAATGCAAGAGACCACGGTTCGATCCCTGGGCTGGGAAGATCCCCTGGAGAAGGGAAAGGCTACTCATTCCTGTATTCTGGCCTGGAGAATTCCATGGACTGTACAGTCCATTGGGTCGCAAAGAGTCAGACATGACTGTGTGATTTTCACTTTTACTTTCCTTAAATTATTGTCATCATATGTAGTTAGTGCAGGGTCTGGCACAGCAAAGATTTTTCTGAGTATCTGTTGAACAAAAATGAGTGATGGGCTGGTACTGTAGAATTTGATGATGGACACATTAGAGGTAGAGGTATTTTCTCTATTAAACCTGTCGTTGAGATATGATAATTTGAGGCTTTAGATGACAACAGCAACCCATTCAAAGAAGATTTATGCAGATGTTACATCCTCATTCATGTTTCCATCTGCCCAAATGTTCTGTATTTCTGCATCAGTTGGAAAGTGTATGTGTCACCCATGGCAGCTGGTAGAGAACTGGATTGCTGATTATCAGATAGATGTTATGATAGGTTTATTTTTCAACCCTTGTAGTAACAGTTACTTTATACTTTATTCACATGGGTTATTAGGGAGCAAATGCTGGCAGATTTTTTTTTTTACTTTTTTATACATATGGTTTTAGTGTAAATTGGAAATATAGAATTTAAGCCTTTAACTTGATCTGAAGAATACCAGTGTAATCAACTTGTTTCTGAGACTGCTCACATGGCTTCACTTTGGGGGTGGATAATGTGAAGAACTATCTCTAATGATGGGCTTGACTTAAACACAAAATTCATTTGATAACACATAAGAGAAAAAATGATCTGATTTCAAATTAAATCAGCCCTACCCCCAAAATCTTCCGTTTTTTTTTTTTTTTTTTTTGAGCATCAAGGTTATCTCAAGTTGTTTTAAGGGCCAAAAACAAAGGGGAGTAAAATTCAAGTATAATTTTTTTTCAATCTTAAATGTTAATCATCTAGATTCAGAGAAATCAAGTAGCTTACCTATATGACCATTCATACTAAAATTATTTAAAAATAAAAAGTTTATTTTAAAAGAAGCCCAGCCTAGAAAAAATTACATTCATTTAAAATTTGTCATACAACACTTTAAAGGTATAGGAAGTGAAAATATACTAAGATATAAGAATACCATGTTTTCTAAACTTCAAAATGTTATTATGAGCAACCTAAGTAATTTTTGGAATTTTGATAGAACTTAAGAAAAATGTGCTTTAATGTGATCACCTTCCCAGTAGGAAGATACCTTCCCTGTATTTAAAACGGAACAGAGCGTGAAAACCTTGTTTAGAAAACAGTAACATACCTTGTCCACTCTGCAACAAGGAATATTTACTTATCACTGTGTTTTCTTTGATCCTACAGTTGTTATTAATTGTGATTGGAGCTGTGGTGGTCGTCTCCGTTTTACAACCCTACATCTTCCTAGCTACAGTGCCAGTGATAGCGGCTTTTATTCTCTTGAGAGCCTACTTCCTCCACACCTCCCAGCAACTCAAGCAGCTGGAATCTGAAGGTATGGTACAGCTTGTGACACGCCCACCAGAGCTAGCTGTGGATATTTATCTGCAATTCATCTAGTTTTTCAAAATGTTTTTCCTGTTTTTAAACTCTTGCATGATATGACAATGAGTTTTAAAAATGTATATTTCAACTTTGATTCAGGGCCATTTCTGTACATTCTCATCATATATACCTCTCCTGGTTCTTATATTTGTTAATAAATAATTTTTATTATAACAAGTAACAAATTTTATTTATTAATTAACAAATAGCAAATTTATTAATAGTGAATTTATTAACAAAATTATTATTAAATATTATTTTTGAGAATTTGACCATTGCCTTCTTTCAGATTTAGAATGTAGTATTAAACCACAAACTCTGCAAAAAAAACTATATGAAAGGAAACAGTAAATTATAAAACACATGTAGATTATTTTTATGAGTTAATGACTATGTGACTTCATTTTGAATTTAAAACAAGTATATGGAGTCTTAGGAGGCTGGATGTATATGATATCTGTTCTTAATTATATAAATTAAAAATTGAAACGATAGTGCAACTGTTTCTAAAGGTTTGTGTTCCTAAATGAGACTGGACAAAGTTCTTTACAGACACCTTTGCTTTCTCTCCAGGGGTCTGCCTTTTGGTGTACCCCCCCGAACACTGATTGAGCTCTTTGGAAAGCTCATTGTTCAATAACAGCCTTTATTTAGGTGCATTTTCAGGGGATATATTTCCAGTGTGCTTCTACATTGAAGGTTATTTGTTAAATGAAGTCACGCAGACTTTCTTAATTGAGGCATCGAATGAAATGTCTCAAAAGAAAAAACATTTTCAGCAGTGATTAATTTAGGATTAGTCAGATAAACAATACCCAGTGGTAGCCAAGGAATATGAATTAATAATGGCAACGATTTTATAATAAGTTTCCATCCACGGTAACCAAGTTAAAAAGGAGGGTAACTCATTAAAAAAATAACAGATTGCATCTATTCAAAGTTTGAGCCACAATGAAAAGCCTTTCTATCCAATGACGTCCATTGTTTGATTACTTGTTTGATTACTCTTTAAGTTACCCTTTCTAAAGAAAGAATTTGCATTATGTATTCACATGACTTGCATTGTTCTCTATGGAAATATTTCACAGGCAGGAGTCCAATTTTCACTCATCTTGTTACAAGCTTAAAAGGACTATGGACACTTCGTGCCTTTGGACGGCAGCCTTACTTTGAAACTTTATTCCACAAAGCTCTGAATTTACATACTGCCAACTGGTTTTTATATCTGTCAACACTGCGCTGGTTCCAAATGAGAATAGAAATGATTTTTGTCATTTTCTTCATTGCTGTTACCTTCATTTCCATTTTAACAACAGGTACTATGAACTCCTTAACTGTTTAGCTAAGCATTTAATTTAAAGCTTTGTCAGGCAGTAAAATGCTGCGTTCATGTAAGTTAAAATTTTTAGGTATGATTAAATATATTTTTTAGTTTATTAATCAAAAATTTGTTAATTGTTGAATGAATGATTTCTTTGACTTAGAGCTGTATGCAGTTGAAAAACTGAGATAGATATATTTCATCACAAGTAAAATGAAAACCTATATAGACAAGTGAGCTCTTCTAATGAAAAAAGTTGAATTACTGAGCTATAAGAAGTGTTGAGGTATATATGTTACAGTGGATGAAGATTCCGAGGGACTGGCAAATTTGATGGGTTGGTTAGTTGTAAGAATAGAATTCTGTTCAAACAAAATGAAGCAGATGTTGGAGAGTTCCAGGAGGGCCTTGTGGGCAGAAGGCACACTGCACCTCCACGGGAAATGGAACAGTCATGGAGAGTCATACTCAGAGCTTCCCATCTCTGGAGGCCAGATGCCGGCCATGCGCCTTCTTTTCTGTGGCCACTTCACTCATTTCTCTTTCCCTAAAGACTGGTTTGGCTAATGTGCCAGAGCTGTGCAACAGGGATCTAGTATGGCCTTTCCAGTCAGGGCCCTTGAGTGAACAGCTGAGTTCCTCTGTCCAGTTACCAAGTATTGACAAGAACAGCAAACAGGTTTATATTGGCTCCGAGGTCCACCTGCAGTCCCGCAGGTGCTGAGAGAGTAGTGGATTCCTCACCTTCATTGTTCTCTCAGCCCAAGGCTTTGGGAAATGCCTCTGCAAAAGGGATTCAAGGGGGCAGGCAAATGAAGTAAATCCTTAGCAGTACAACAGTTTGGGGCAACCTTAAAACAAAATAGTTTCTTTTGTGGTTCAGAATGAAACAATTTTTTTTCTTTAATTAAGTTATTTGAAACAGGATCCAAGAGGGCTGAATGAATAAGGATTTGTTAACAGTGAAATCACACCAATATATCATGTGCTCTAATGTAATGATTAAGGATCTGATTGAGTCCTGGCTTATTAGGCATGATAGAGCATTCAAGAATCAATATTGCCCAGGACCTATCCATGAAATCAGATGCCCAGCCGGAGTGAATGTTAGCCACACAGCTAGTATCAACCCTGCCTCTGCTAGTCTTCAGCTGTGGTGACTTGTACACTTTAGTCGACTACTCTAAAGCCCTGATTTTCCTCATGTGTAAATAAATACAATAGTGCCTATTTCATAAGTTTGTGGTGAGTATTAAATGTAATAATTTGTGCAAAGCACTTAGTATAGTGCCTAGTCCATAATAGGTACCCAAAAATCTTATGTTACTTGTTATTATTTTTAAAATTTTAATCTTACTCTCATCTTAATATTCAGAATGAGTAATGTATTGGGCCCTGGATAAATTTTACCTGTTTAAAATAAGTGATTTAGTACTAAAACCACATACCTGCTGTCTATGGTTTTTTCTTCTATTAGAATAATTATGGAAGCAAAAATTTCAATTCATAATAATGGGATGACTTATTTCTCCCAATTTTAGAGCCCTAAAATTTTTTTATCATGCATTACAGCTGTGAGGATTGACTCTCAATTAAGATTTGATAACATAAATTTATAACAATTTAAGGACATTCTTATTAGAAAAACTTTAGGGCCATGAATACAGAGTATTTGTAAATTTTAATTAGTGGTCCCCTTTAGCCCTTAACAACTAACTACTCTAATTAAGCATTTGAGTATTGTTCTTCCTATCTGAACTAATCAATTTTTTAACTCAAAGGGCAGTCTTCTCTTTTTCCAAATGGCAGACCCATGAGTTCTGACTTCTCCATGAAACTCTAAGTTCTTTCTTCCCAACAGTATCTGATTGACAGAGAAAAGTCCTCCTTACAAAGACATGAAGCACATCTAAACGTCTTCTGGATGCTGCTCACACACCTCTCTCCTGCTTTTGACTTCTTTGTAGAGGAGCTTATTCAGACACAGAAAGTCTTCCCATTGTCCTTTGTAGTCTTTGAAGATATTATTACTTACAGAGTAATAGGAGAAGAGATAAAAATTATATTACCCAACTCCAACATCCCTTTCAATATCTGAAGCATTTAAAAAAGGGCAACTCTTTACTAATACGCACTCACTCTTTGATTTAAAACATGGGTTGAATACTAACAGGGCATATTATCACTAGTGATGCATGCTGTGGGGAACAGAGATGAAAAATGGTTTAAACTGGCACAAAATCTAAATGTAAGTTTAACATATGCTGTCTTCTAGGTATACATAAAGCGGTTCACAGACAAGAGAAGTAGCCTAAAGTCTGTTTATATATTTTTTCCACCTATAGGTGAAGGAGAAGGAAGAGTTGGGATTATTCTAACTTTAGCCATGAATATCATGGGTACATTGCAGTGGGCTGTAAACTCTAGCATAGATGTGGATAGCTTGGTAAGTATTTTTTTTTAACTTGTATGAAAAAAATTCAGACAAACCAAAAAGTATAGATAATAGCATAAGGGATGACTATATACCCAGCCCCAGCTTAAGAAATAAAACACTGCAAATGGGTCAAAGTTCACTGTTTGTATCTCTTATTAAACCCATATCTCTTCTTTCTTCCGTATAAATAGCCACAGTCAAGATCTAGTGCTACTATGAACGTTCTTTCAGTTCTTTGCCTAGGATTTTTCTAGGATAGCCACCCAGGAGTGGTATTGCTGGGTCATAGAATTCACCCATGTTCAACTTTGCTAGATGGTGCCAAATGGTTCTAAGATCCCTTGTACCAGATTATACTCCCATCAAAAGAGTATAAGAGGGTGGTACAGTGGCTAAGATTCCACGCCCCCAGTGCAGTGGGGCCTGGATTTGATCCCTGGTCAGAGAACTGGATCCCACATGCTACAACTAAGACCCTGTACAGCCAAATAAATAAGTATTCTTTTAAAAAAAGAGAGAGAGAGTAAGAATTCTCAGAGGGCCATAGGTATTATATACAACACTTGATAATGTCAGACTTAAAAAAAATGGAAGTATAGTTGATTTACAATATTGTGTTAGTTTTATGTGTATACCAAAGTGATTCAATGATGTGTATTTTTTCAGATTGTTTTCAATTATTAGTTATTATAAAATATTGAACATAGTTCCCTATAGATACTTTGTTGCTCTGTTGCTTATCTATTTTATATATAGTTGTTTGTATCTGCTAATCCCAAGCTCCTTTATTTCTCCCCCATTCCTTCCCTTTCGGTAACTGTAACTGTTTTCTGTATCTATGAATCATTTCTCTTTTGTATATAGATTCAGTTGTATTGCTTTTTAGATTCCACATATGGAATATATATATATATATATATATATATATGTTATATAGCATTTGTATTTCTCTACTGACTTACTTAGTATGCTGTTCTCTAGGTCCATCCATGTTCCTGGAAATTGCATTATTTCTTTCTTTTTTATGGCTGTAGTATTTTACTATATGTATGAATCACATCTTCTTTATCCATTCATCTGTCCATGAACACTTAGGTTGCTTCCATGTCTTGGCTATGGTAAATAGTGCTACTGTGAACATCAGGGTACATGTATCTTTTTAAATTAGTTTTTATCTTTTCCAGACATATGCCCAGGAGCAGGATTGCTACATCAAATGGTAGCTCTATTTTTAATTTAAGAAAGCTCCATACTGTTTTCCATAGTGGGTGCACAAATTTACATTCCCAGTAATAGGAGGGTGTAGGAGGGTTCACTTTTCTCCACAGCCTCCCCATCATATATTACCCTTTTGGTTTAGGTTCTTTCTTGACCTTTTGGTTTATGGGCTTTTTCTTTTTCCCTGAGACAGTTGACATGTTCTCAAAATGCACATATTCACTCAGTTGTTGAAATGTGTATAATCAATTCCTGTCAGAATAAATATAATTATAAAATATACCTCTAGGGAAAAACCAAATTTTTTCACGCCCTCTTCTTGCCCTTGTGACAATATTTTATTTAACAAAAGCATTTTAATAATTCATTGAAATGTTATTTAACAATATGATTTATAGCAGAGTTTCATTTTAGTTTGACCAGCTCTTTTTAGTGACTCTATTTCGGAGAAGGCGATGGCACCCTACTCCAGTACTCTTGCCTGGAAAATCCCATGGATGGTGGAGCCTGGTAGGCTGCAGTCCATGCTAAGGGTCGGACATGACTGAGTGACTTCCCTTTCACTTTTCATTTTCATGTATTGGAGAAGGAAATGGCAACCCACTCCAGTGTTCTTGCCTGGAGAATCCCAGGGACGGGGGAGCCTGGTGGGTTGCCGTCTGTGGGGGTCGCACAGAGTCGGACACAACTGAAGTGACTTAACAGCAGCAGCAGTGACTCTATTTATCTCCTCACTTAGCTCGTATACTTTTGGAGTTGAGTCTTGTAAATGTACTTTAAAATGTTTCTGTTGGAAAATAGCAGGAGAATACTAAGTAAATATTATACTGGCATCTATTTAATTCTTTGTTCAAACTTTCCTCAACTTTGACATTACAGTTAAAATCCTCATGTACTTCTTTTTCTTTATCTGGAAGCATTTGTTCACCTTGTACATGCACAATTCTTTTCTCTCTATTGTATTAATTTCCTTGGTTTATGTAACAGCCTCTACAGCCTCTCTTTGTTTGGTGCCTGTCTGTTTTGCATGTCTAATCTCTATTAATGTTTCTTTCAAGCTTTTTTATTTAGCTAGTTTTTCACATGGTCATCCTGCACTTTGTGACCTGTGCTTTGACTTTGTTTCTTTCATCTCTTGGCATAACAGGATCTTCGCAATAAAGTATTATGTTATAATACAGTCTGTGAAAAGTATCAATATTTGGAGTTCATCATATTTTTAAAAGTTATATTCTTTTGTTTGAATATCAAAGTGATAATGTTGGTTTGTGTTTTGCTGCCAAATAGCGCAAATGGTCTTGCCTGAGTCTTTGTTGGCATTTATCTAGTTATTAATTCCATCTTACTGCTTCCACCCCTGCAACTGCTACAGCAGTCCAGTAATTCGTTAGTTTTCACCTAGCATATGTTGAAAGTAGGAGGGGAGAGAGCTGTAACCTCAAATTTCATGTTTACATATATGTTAACACTAAAGTTCCTTGTAACCTTGAAGTAAAAACTCATTTTACTTTATTGAGTTCTGAAATGAATTTAGACCTCAGGTAGGTGTTTTTTTGTTTTTTTGTTTTTTTTTTTTGCCACATCTTGCAGCATGTAGGATCTTAGTTCCATGACCAGGGAATGAACCTGTACCCCTCCATTGGAACCATGGAGTCTTAACCACTGGACCCAGGGACATCCCTCCACCTGAGTTTAAAATTCAATAAACAGGGTGTTTTGTTTGACACTTTTAGTTTTTTAATACACAGGTACCAGGAAAAAAATATATTTATACTTGGAAAGAATATTTCATTTACCCATCTGGCTGGGTTTAGGCATGACCATCAAATGTCAATGTGAATATGAAGTTAAAAGAATATGACTTTCCTTTTATGGCTCATCCATTCATTTACTCGGGTGCCCAGACTTCCTTAGCTTTCAGCCAGTGAAGATATTAATAATATTTGGATGATAACACTTCCTCATCACAACCTCAGGTAGCTTTGTATTTATGACTAACTACGCATCTCAAAGGTTGGCACTCAAAACTGGTCAACAAATCTTTTAATACATTTTCCTGATAAGTTCTCTCTGTTTTATTCCCTAAGATTGCTCTTTATCACCTTCTTGTCTCTTCTCAGGTACTCTAATAATTGTACGCATTGCATTTTCAGTCAATGATCTTGCTATATATGTCATAGGGAAAAAAAGGTGGAGCCAGAAAGAATTTCTTCCTTTCTTTCCGCTAGTTGTAACACCGTTCTGCGCCACTGCTCATATGTTCCAGGTCCCTCTGTGTCTTTGCTCCTATGTAATGCAATTAACTCCTCTTTGTGGTACCTTTCTTCCTAGTATAAAAATACCATCCCTTGATCTAACACCCCTTTTCTTTGACCTATTTTCAGCAGAAATTCTTGAAACAGTGCTTTACTCCATGTCATCCTCCCAGTCCTTTCCATCAGTCAGTTCAGTCACTGAGTTGTTTCCAAATCTTTGTGACCCCATGGACTGCAGCACGCCAGGCTTCCCTGTCCATCACCAACTCTCAGAGCTTGCTTAAACTCATGTCCATCGAGTTGGTGATGCCATACAACCATCTCATCCTCTGTCATACCCTTCTCCTTCTGCCTTCAATCTTTCCCAGCATCAGGGTCTTTTCCAATGAGTCAGTTCTTCACATCAGGTGGCCAAAGTATTGGAGTTTCATCAGTCTTTCCAATGAACATTCAGGACTGGTTTCCTTTAAGATGGACTGGTTGGATCTCCTTTCAGTCCAAGAGACTCTCAAGAGTCTCCTCCAACACAACAGTTCAAAAGCATCAATCCTTTGGCACTCAGCTTTCTTTGTATATGTCAACTCTCACATCCATGCATGACTACTGGAAAAACTGTAGCTTTGACTAGGTGGACCTTTGCTGACCTCTGGTCTCTGCTTTTTAATATGCTGTCTAGGTTGTCATAGCTTTTCTTCCAAGGAGCAAGCATCTTTTAATTTCATGGCTGCAGTCACCATCTGTAGTGATTTTGGAGCTCAAGAAAATAAAGTCTCTCACTGTTTCCCCATCTATTATGCCATGGAGTGATGAACCAGATGCCATGATCTTTGTTTTCTGAATGTTGAGCTTTAAGCCAACTTTTTCACTCTCCTCTTTCACTTTCATCAAGAGGCTCTTTAGTTCCTCTTCACTTTCTGCCATAAGGGTGGTGTTATCTGCATATATGAGGTTATTGATATTTCTCCTGACAGTCTTGGCAGGATGTATTCTGCATATAAGTTAATTAAGCAGGGTGACATATTGTCACATATTGTCACAGCCTTTACCGATTTGGAACCAGTCTGTTGTTCCAAGTCTGGTTCTAACTGTTGGCTCTTGACCAGCATACAGATTTCTCAGGAGGCAGGTAAGGAGGTCTGGTATTCCCACTTTGTGAAGAATTTTCCACAGTTTGTTGTGATCCACACCATCAACACCATCAAAATCTACACCATTTGGTGTAATCAATGAAATAGAAGTAGATGTTTTTCTGGAACTCTCTTGCTTTTTTGATGATCCAACAGATGTTGAATTTAATCTCTGGTTCCTCTGCCTTTTCTAAATCCAGCTTGAACATCTGGAAGTTCATGGTTCACATACTGTTGAAGCCTGGCTTGGAGAATTTTGAGCATTACTTTGCTAGCATGTGAAATGAGTGCAATTGTGTGGTAGTTTGAATGTTGTTTGGCATTGCCTTTCTTTAAGATTGGAATGAAAACTGACCTTTTCCAGTCCTGTGGCCACTGCTGAGTTTTCCAAATTTGCTAGCAATTTGAGTGAAGCACTTTAACAGCATATCTTTTAGGATTTGAAATAAGGAAATTTTTTCCATACCCTACTTCATTTCATTTCCATCATCCCTCAGACTCATGACCAATATCTTTCCAGAGCCAGCATCTTTATATCTCTCAATCTCTCAGTAGTACTTGAAAGGTTGTTGTTGAATCATGATGCCAGGATTCTTGGCCCCCGGAGGAGAAGAATTCAATCTGGGGCCAGAGACGACGCTTGATCTCTCTGAGCTTTTGTGTAATAAAATTTTATTAAAGTATAAAGGAGATAGAGAAAGCTTCTGACATAGGCATCAGAAGGGGGCAGAAAGAGTACCCCGCTGCTAGTCTTTAGCCAGATGTTATATAGTCACTAGCAGTCTGTTAATGAAAGAAAGGAATGTCTTAAAACTCAAAATGGCACCAGGCCCCTCACCTATAAGATGCATTTTGGGGTAATCTTGGCACCAAATGATTCATCTTGGGTCATAAAATGATTAACTTGAATCTTGAAGAAGGGCAGATCACCATACAAATAGTGTCGTTTACACAGATTAGAGGAACAGTATCTGAGTATAACACACTGGTTTATCAAGTAGGTTCTGAGCCAAAAGGCGAACCGACTTGAAGACAGAGTTTGGGGTAAATGCATAGTACATTAGCATAGCGTAAGATAAACATTTCATAAGAAAAAGGCATTGGTTAACTTCAGGTGAAACCAGGTGTCACTATGGCAACACAGAATTTTAAGAGAAACCTCCTTTTAAAATTGTATAGATAAGGAAAAAATATCGCTAGCTTGTTTCCTCCTGCCACTTAAGAGAGGTAAAAATGTCTGACACTTGCAAGCTATTTCCTCCGTTTGGAGACCCCTGGCCTTCCTGCCTGTTACCCTCTCAGTACTCATGCCATGGACACATCCTTCTTGTTATCCTTTCTTCTTTCACTAGGGTGATGTTATTCACACTCGGTTTTCCTGCTGCCTCCCTGGTTCCTCCTTAGTTCTCTTTGCTGACCCCTTATCTTCTTTAAGATCACTAAACACCAGCTAGCCCTCTTCTGTCTACACTTTCTCTAGCTGTTATAATCTAACTCCATGTTTCTGAAAACATCTCTCAGTGAATCACACATTCATATCTCCAGTTAAGACCACTCCTCTGCTCTCTCTCTCTATATATATTCAACTACTAACTTGACACCTCCATGTATTTA
The DNA here is from genome assembly GCF_032405125.1 of Capricornis sumatraensis. Lineage (NCBI taxonomy): Eukaryota > Metazoa > Chordata > Mammalia > Artiodactyla > Bovidae > Capricornis > Capricornis sumatraensis. The sequence goes on along the minus strand of NC_091073.1, from coordinate 55,682,405 downwards.
TAAAACACAGTGCTAAACTGTCTTCCAGTAGACTTGACATTTGAGTTCTTAAATTCTTGTTTGGAATCTCCTGGAAATATGCTTGTGGTATCAAGAGACCATTAAAAGGGAACAAAACTTCTATTCTGCCTACTAGTTTGTCTAGCTTTAAGGAGTTTGGGAAAAAATTCATCTGTCACCTTATGAACAGTGTAGTATAATAGGTCATGTATAATCCCAGAGATTTTTAAAATAGTAAAATTATCAGAGTCCAACTTAATTCCCATTTAAACTCCCATGTTAGGGGATTTCCAGTTATTTCAGTTGATACCACAGTGTTTTAAAAACTGTTACTTCTAATTCTCTCTTAATTTTAACATAAATTATGTGTATATCTGGCTTCCCTGATACCTCAGCTGATAACGAATCCTCTTGCAATGCAGGAGACCCTGGTTTGATTCTTGGGTTGGGAAGAGCCCCTGGAGAAGGGATAGGCCACCCACACCAGTATCCATGAGTTTCCCTGGTGGCTCAGATGGTAAAGAATCCGCTTGCACTGAGGGAGACCTGGGTTTGATCCCTGGGTTGGGGAGATCCCCTGGAGGAAGGCATGGCAACCCATTCCAGTATTCTTGCCTGGAGAATCCCCACAGACAGAGGAGCCTAGGACGCTACAGACCATGGGGTCACAGAGAGTCGGACACGGCTGAACAACTAAGCGTAGCACAGCACATGTGTATGTCTCTCTGTTCATTTCATTTGCAAAGCTTATACTATTCTGTAGATGGGATGAAAAGAGAAGTATTAATTCTTTTTAGCTCCATTCTTCAAGTACTATATGGATTAAAGTAAATTCAATCTTAAAAAATGTTGTGTTATTAATTAACAAAGTTATGTACTTATTGTATTTGAATTCATAAGATACCTGCCATTTTTAACAACATAAAGTTTCTCTGTCTCCTGTTGTTAACTATTTAAACTTCATATATCTTAAATGGGCTTCCTTGGTGGCTCAGCTGGTTAAGAATCCACCCGCATTGTGGGAGACCTGGGTTCAGTCCCTGGGTTGGGAAGGTCCCCTGGAGAATGGCTACCCACTCCAGTATCCTAACCTGGTGAATTCCATGGACTGTATAGTCCATGGGGTCGCAAGGAATCAGACACGACTGAGAGACTTTCACTTCACTGTCTTAAATAGTTGATGTATACCTAGATTTTTGCCTCCATGAATGAGTAAAAATTGAATAAATGAGAGCTAGAAAGGATGCAAAGGTAGTGTTTCAGACTTAGTTGTATCAACCCATCTGGTGACTGGTGACTTGCTCACACTAAGAGTGTCATTGTTTGAATGAGACAGTTGACAGTTCATCTATTTTCAGGACTGTCTGCATCCTGGTGAGCAAAACTAAAATATCTGAGTGTATGACTAGTACCCACTTTCTTAATTCTCCAATCGTAGCAGCCAATAAACCATCCCTGTTGCATAGTGTGTTCTTAGTAACACAAGAGGGTGGAAGCCTCCAGGATGAGTAAGGAAGACTGTACCTCTGTAGGCTTCACATTTAGATTCCAGTTAATGAGTTTCCAGAAAGTTCTTACAAGATTGATGTAATCTGAGAAGAGTTTTCTGTCAATAGAAACTCCCTCTGTTTCTCCTTTGTCCTTTTATTGCCTGTGTTTATTTTGGGTTCCAGTAAAGATCAAGTGACTGATTGTACAGTGACCAATGAGAAACCTGATGCAATGAGAAGTGGGGAACCTGGCTTTTCTTCAATTCTGAGTTCTCCTGATGGCCAATTCTCATGGATTGAAAATAGTTTCTGGCCTGAGAATCTGAGGGGAGGATTCATTTCTTATATTTTTTTAACCTCCTTTTAATGGCATCTTGATAATACCTTTCTTTGTTTTTCTGTTCTCATGAGTCTTTGAGGGTGTATTTTCCACTTATGATGTCTGTTCCAAGACTTTGTACCACCCAGCCTTTCTATTTCCATCCTATAAAGTGGCTTTCTATGCCATGTTCCACTCTAGCCTTACCACCAAGAAGTTGTGCAGCCTTAGGCAAATAAGTCATAACCTACGTGAGGGCATTTTCCTCCTTTGTAAATGAAACAGTTTGGTTGGAAATTTTTTAAGGTTCTGTTAGTTCTGACATTCTCTTCTGAATCTCTGAGATATCTCAAGTCCTCATTGGCACATATACAGGCACTGTTCTGGGTGCTCTTGGGAGTCACAGGGGTCTGCCACTGCCCTGAAGGCTCGGGTCCAGTGATTAGGTCACTCACCACTGCAGTTGTCAGAGCTGATCAAAGAACTCTCAACCAGTGTGTTACTGGAACCAACAAAGACAAAGAAAGCTTCATTAAGATGTTGTTGAGTCTTGAATTGGTAGGAGAGTCTTATGAGAACCTGATGGGATTGTGCGAGTGTAGGAAAGTTAGGGAAATTTGTGGAGCTTTGTGCTTAACACTTAAACTTCCTGGATTTAAAGAAGGAATGGATTAGATCAGAGGTTCTCAACCTGACAGTACACGTGGAATCTTTATAAAAAGAGAGATTACTCAGGGTCCTCTGAGACTAATTAAAGCAGTTCTCTTGGTTGAGGGCAAAGTGACCAGGCATGATGTCTATCTTTTAAAAAGTGTTCCAGGTTATTCTGGTATATATAGACTTGTGATTCACTGGATTTGAGGGTCTCTAAGGTTAATTTTTACCCCAGTTTTCCCTGAGTCATGGCAGGGAGCCAGCAAAGTTTTCCTGTAAAGGGTTAGGCAGTACCTTTTTCAACATTGTGAGCTAGGTGGTCTTTATGCAGTTATTCAGCTAAGCTTGTGTGTGTGTGTGCACACGTACACACACTCAGTCCTGTTCGACTCTTTGTGATGCCATGGGTGTAGGCTCTCTGTAAGCCCACCAGGCTCCTCTGTCTATGGGATTTCCCAAACAAGAGTACTGGAGTGGATTGCCATTTCCTTCTCCAGGGGATCTTCCCAACCCAGGGTTTGAACCTGCATCTCCTGTAGCTCCAGCATTGGCAGGTAGATTTTTTTTTTACCACGGAGCCACCTGGGAAACCTAAGCTTTTGTAGGGCAAAGCTAATGTAAACAGATGGATATGGCGTGATTTGGCCATTGGGTCATAGTTTTGCTTACTTCTGGTCTATGAGATAGAATTTACTTTGGAACTGATGGACTATCAGGAAATTATTTTTATCCTGTATATCAACCAGTGATGAATATAAACCTGAAAGATATGTGAAGAATGGTGCTTAATGATAGAGAACTTGTGAAAGTTGTACTGTTTCAAAGTTAAGATGCTTAGAAAAACTCTTAGTAAAACAGTCAAAACCTTGGGAAAATATTTTAATCTGTTGTTTTATTTTTATTTGTCTAGTAAATCTCCTCTTCTTGAGATTTCCTTTGAAATATGTTTAATGGACACCTCATAGGCCCAATTGTATTCACCAACCACTTACTGATAGCCTATCATATGCTTTTAGAAAATAGTAACTCCAGAATCATCTAAGTTCAAGTTTGAGTAGTAGATATAATAAGTGATATCAGACCTTTTCAGATAGATAAATCAGAGTCCTCCTTTGCCTATTGGCACTTGGTACTGTAATTATTGAAGCTCTTAATTGTTGAAAATAGGCACCAATGTATTTTATATCTCTGTGTTTATTTAAGATATGCCTTTTTGACATTAGTTGTGTGTTTTTTTTTTTGCACATCCTGCAGTCAGAAAAAAGTCAAATTAACTTGCCACATAATTCACCACAGATTAGGTAGTAAGTTATAATAATTTCTAAAGGGTTAGAATCTATAGTATCGGAGACGGCAATGGCAACCCACTCCAGTACTCTTGCCTGGCAAATTCCATGGACTGAGGAGCCTGGTGGGCTGCCGTCTCTGGGTTCGCACAGAGTTGGACACGACTGAAATGACTTAGCAGCAGAATCTATAGTATACCAAAAGTAACTCGCTTAAGCTGTTAATAATTTACAGCAATACAGTCCTGACTGACTTGTTAAGGGCTCTAGGAGCATAAGTAATTGGTGCAGAAAGATAGATCAGAGTTTCAAGAATATGTTTTGGGTAGAGAGTCTATTTCCATAATAACCATTATCTCTGAAGTCTATATCCATGGCCTAAAGATTATGCTAATCCCTCTAACATGGCCTTGGGTCTCAGGTCCCTGTCAGTTGACTCTAGTCAGTTGCTTGCTGAAAAGCATCTAGTCTGGGCCTACCAGGAAGAATCTAAGATTTAAAACACGTTAATCCTCCCTTTTATGTACTTGACGTTTTGAAAGTTTCTCTTGCAAAATGTGTGATGTTTTTCACGTGGTGTCAGCTTTCTGTTAATAGATGATTGTCTTCACGTTTATTTATTGTGATCTTCCTGTAACCACCAGCTATGAGCACTCTGTACAGCACTGCCAGCCAGATCTCAGGCTTTTGCAATATATATTCCATTGTCATGGCTTAGTGAGTGTTACATGTAGTTTAGGTGTTACTGAACAAATCTGATGGCCTGGTTTCCAAACAACCAAAAGGATGAAAGGAAATAGAACAAATATTTTGTGCAGGGAAAAGAGTCTAGTTTTCTGACTTGCCCAAAAAGAGGCCTTTAAGCCTTTTCTTGCCTCTTTGTTAACAGAAGGTGAGAAGGAAAGTCAGGAATCGTTTTCTCTTTCGCTAAGTATATCTGTTACAAAGTGAAGTTGCGATGAGGCTATGGAGCAGTCTTTCCCCAAAAGACTTGGTTCTCCTGATGCTTAGATAAGTAATTCAGACATTATCATAAAGATAATGAGATTCATTTTTAAAGATGGGCTCAGGAGAATTTTTGAGTATAATACATGATATAAATAATCATGCCAAAAATTTAAATGAGATGCTTCTCAAGCAAAAACCCCACTTCATTTTGACTAAGCTCCAATTTTGTGGAAAGCCTATGCAAATTATGTGAAGTTTTCCTCTTCACGTGAGGAAAACTTGATGATTTGATTGATGATTTGATGTTTCAGTGCCTGAGTCTCATTTTGGCTTCATCATTTACTTCTTAAAATCTAAGACATGTGCTCCTACCTAAGCTGGTAATGGCTACATTGAGACTTTGCTATCAGTGAGCTAGACAGCAATACCTCCTCATTCCTCTATAGGAAATACTTTTCTATGCACAGAAGCAGAAGCTTCAGGTTAAAGAGTTTGCCCAACTCCATCTACAGAACTCTGAAAATGGTCAAATCTGAATTTCCATCCAGTTCCACCTACATAGCTAGACAATGGCACAGCAGTTTTTATAAATCACCTTAAAATATTTAGACATCCCAAATTAGACATAGGATTCAGTTAGGTTAAAAAGATTAATGAAAACAAGTAGATGAGACTAAAAATAATTTGATATGTTAAAACGTCCTTCTGATCCAAATAGTAATGTATATTTTTAGGGTGAGAGCTGAGGCTACAACTGTAGCCTGGATTTCCTACTAAGTTATGGCACTGCCATTCTCCCTGCTCGGAAACTGCTTTCTGCATGTGAGGTGGAACAATGGGTTAATTCATTATGAACAGAGATTTATTAAGGGACTGCATGATGCTAAACATTTGGTGGGGAAGATATTTAAACAGTGCTTGAGTAAGTTTACTGTAATAGGCACAGTGGATCTAACTGAAGCCCCTTAGATGTAAGTTCACTTTCTGCCACTTGCATGGAACCTTTTGAAGGTCCTATACTTAATTTTCTATGCAGAATTTTATTTCTTTTTCTTTCTTCTCTTTTTTTTGGAATATTGTTCCCTGTGTTATACAGTAAATCCTTGTTGCTTATTCTTTTTATATATAGTAGTGTGTATCTGTTAATCCCATGCTCCTAATTTATCCCCCACTTTAGTAACCATAAGTTTGTTTTCTGTATCTGTGAGTCTGTTTTTGTTTTGTAAATGGATTCATTAGTATAATTTTTTTAGAATTCACATACAAGTGATATGATATAATATTTATCTTTCTCTGTCTGATTTCACTTAGTATCATAATCTCTGTGTTCATCAGTGTTGCAAATGACAATATTTCATGTTTCATCCTTTTTGTGGCTGAATAATATTTCATTGTATTGATATTGTATTGATGTCTTCTTAAGACCTTCTCTTAAGAAGAATCTCCCACATTATTACGTCTCTGTTTCCACACCTGGATCCATCCCTGACTACAGATATGAATCTTCGGTTGTTAAATCAAGTGTAGAAGATATATGACTACTTGTGCTATAGTCATATTTATTTTCTATTTGAGCATGCCTTCCACCGAGTAGAAGAAACCTCGGCAAATTCAGAGATCTTGCTAGAAGTGACTCTATACAATTGTGAGCAGAGTTTACAGGATACCAAGACACCGAGGGAGGGGGTGTCTGGCCCTAGGTTGTCCCTTGTGCTCAGTGGCTCCAGGGCTGTCTCTGACCTAGAGGTGTACAGTCCAGGTACTTTGGGTCTTCCTTCTGGTCCTGACTATTAGCTCTCCCTTGGTGAGCCTGCACTCTCTCAGCTGCTTCCACGTCCCTGAGGAATGGAAGACCCCGAGGGGGTCAAAGTATTGGGATTATTTGGCTCCCCCTCATCATCATTCTGGAAATACAAGAAAATCCAAAGCTATGTCAAGTTATCTGTGTCTCAACATGCCATGCAGGCATGTCCACTCTTATGCTCCTATGCCATACAGGCACTGGAGGCTTCTCTAAGCCCTGCCCCATTCCTGTATCCACCTTCGAACTGAGGCACAGGCCTCCGAAGTTCTGAGATCACTCAAATCTACTTGAGGAGAGAACCAGAGTTCAGTTGCAAGGCAGAGCTTCTTTTTAGAGGAACTTGTGCCTCAGCCCATTTGTGAGTCAGATTGTGGGGTGAGGAGAGAAGCTGTTTCTCATCCATCAGATCATACTTGACTACTGGTTTTTACATAAACCCTGTCCTTCAGGCTTGTGTCCTTCAGGCTTTGGTTTTTGAATCTTAACAGGCAATATTCTTGTGGCTCAAAATTTTTGAATTATCAATCTCTGACTACAAAGGCGTTTTTTTGCAACTTGCAAGACCAGAAACGATTTTCTGTGCACTGGTCTATGTCCCTTGTCCTTTGAGAGGCAGTGGAAGTAATGTGCGAGTTGGAGAGCCTGTGAGGCATGGGGAGTGAGTAATTCATAATATTATCTGGCCACATCGTCTGTTCACTATTTCAGTGGCTGAAAACCTAACCATAATGCAAGTGTCTGCATTGGCCACCTTTCCTTCCTGTCAGAAAATACTTTAACCCATTCAGTTGAGTGAATGTTCACGGGCTGTAGATGAGTGCCTGTTGTTATGGTGAACTTGTTCTTAGGGATATTTGACCATGCTGTGGATAACTATAATAAACTGTCTTGGGGTAACTTTAAGCAACTAGATTATATGAAAGGTGATCAGTTGAAAATTGTATTTTCTCACTTTGATAGGTGCATTCTGTATACCATAGCTGACATTAGAAATTCTGAATTCAAAAAATAAAACAACAATAAAAGAAGTCCTGGGTTAACCGTTGCCAATGAAGACTATAATTTGCTGTACTCAGACAAATGCTTACAAAGAAAAATTGTGCATGACATTTTAGTGCTGTCAAAGTAGTAGTTTTGATGTCATTTTCTAATAATAACAACACATGCAATTTTGAGTAGTTTTGTAGCAATATTTAAATGTTTTTTGATGCTTGAAAGTGTTAAAATAGGATGGATTTTTGTTATACAGTTCCTTACTTGACGTGCTAAAGCACTTACAAAGACTAGTATAGAATTCTTCACAGCACTGACATGCAGAAATGTCAACAGTGTATTTCAATTCAAATTTAATAAAAAAACTGAGTCAGGATTTAATAAACTCTGAAAATCACCCATAATTTGGAAATTAAAATATTATGTCAGAGGAATAATTATAATATGCCATTTATTTCCTCCTGAGTTATTTTTGATGGACATCGGCTTTGGATATTTTTCACTTTCATTTCTAGTGGGTTTTGGCTTAAAAGGATTCTCTTTTTGAATCTTGAATAATTATTGAAGATAATTTGAAGATATATTCAAGATGAGGGAAATTGAAGCACACAATTCCTAGATAGAATAAAGCTCTTTATAAATATTAGTCTTGATCAGTGCATGTGAAAACGGGCAATACTATTAAGATTTTCTAAAATGAAGCTTTAAATGTTCAATTAAGGATAAATATCTGAACTTCTCTGATTCATCTATGAGTCATTTCATACTAAAATTGAAGAATTCTTCCCATTTTACCTTTTCATAATGAAAAATAAAAATAATAGAAATGAATGCCCACATCATTTCATCTCACCTTTTTTTTTTTGCTGAAAGAATTATTTCTTATTAATATCTTAATAACTAAGATGATAATAAATTAACATTGTAAACAAGAAGGTTAAATTCTCAACTGGCTAAAAGCAGAATCAGCAATTACTTTTAAGACAAAAAATTTCTGTCTAGTAAGCTGTTAATGGGCTACCTGGTGGCTCAGGGGTAAAGAATCCGCCTGCCAATGCAGGAGATGCAGGTTCGATCCCTGGGTCAGGAAGATCCCTTAGAGAAGGAAATGGCAACCCACTCCAGTATTCTGGCTTAGGAAATCCGATGGACAGAGGACCCTGCTTGGCTACAGTCCGTGGGGACACACAGAGCTGGTCACAACTGAGCACACAGTTGCACTTACTTTAAATATTTTCAATTATGTACTGGATACCTATTATATGCCAGGCTATTTAAAAATCACTTTCCAAATTTTTTAAATTATAATTGTTCAGAGAAATAGGCTGTCATTAAAGAATTTAAGCACTCGTGCAAAATAGTTGAATTTTATAATGCCATTAGCAGCAACATGGGTGCAACTAGAGATGATCTCACTAAGCAAAGTACGTCAGAAAGAGAAAGACAAACACCATATGATATCATATGTGGAATCTAAAATATGACAGAAGTGAACTTATCTACAAAACAGAAACAGACTCACAGACACAGAGAATGGATTTATGGTTGCCAGGGGGGAGTGATGGATTAGGAGATTGGGGTTAGCAGATGCAAACTATTATATACAGAATGGACAAACCGCAAGGTCCTATTGTTGCAAAGGGAACTATATTCAATATCCTGTAATAAACTGTAATGGAAAAGAATATGAAAAAGAATTTGTATACATTTGAATAATTGAATCACTTTGTTGAATACCAGAAACTAATAACATTGTAAATCAACTGTACGTCAATAAAATAAAATTTTAAAAATAAGTTAATTTTAAAAATGGTTGAATTTCAAATACAGCACTTATACACAGTCACATTTGCTTAGCAGTGGACATTGATCTTTAAGAAATTTAGATCAACAGTGTAATATTTAACTACAGATATATGCCAGTGATTTCAAATTTGTTTGAAGATTATTGTGAAGTTATTAAAAATTTACTGAGCCTCAGGAGTCCACTTACCACCCAGCTGACAGAATTGTTGATAGTTATCAATGCACTGTAAGAATAAGGAAAGCCTTTTATATAGTGATTTTGAAGTTTGAAACATTTTATTATAACTTACCAGTTGTAGAACATTGTACTACACAATGGTGAGAAACGTTTCCCCTTGACATCATCTATTCCATTGAGTAAAGTCTGGCTATTTATGTGTGGCTTGCATAACTGAGAGTTAAGTGATCACAAAAATAAACAGGTTTATAAAGAACCCATTTATGGAAATCCTAGTTAATTCTCTTGGTTAAGCTTTTAGTTCTATCCAATTATTTCCTGTTACTTCATTCAGAAACCTAACAATAACCAACTGACAAGTAGCTAGTATCACATCCTACAGTTATATTTTAGGAAACATTAAACTAATTTTGACATTCTCTGCAACTCTTATAAAATATTATTTTTATTTCAGATGCGATCTGTGAGCCGAGTTTTTAAGTTTATTGATATGCCAACAGAAGATGGTAAACCTAACAATTCATTCAGACCATCCAAAGATAGTCAACCCTCAAAAGTTATGATCATCGAGAATCAACATGTGAAGAAAGATGACATCTGGCCCTCAGGGGGCCAAATGACTGTCAAAGACCTCACAGCAAAGTACATAGATGGAGGGAATGCCATACTAGAGAACATATCCTTCTCAATAAGTCCCGGCCAGAGGGTAAGATTTAAACATTGCTTGCTTTGTTAAGGCAGTGGCACCCCACTCCAGTACCCTTGCCTGGAAAATCCCATGGACGGAGGAGCCTGGTAGGCTGCAGTTCGTGGGGTCACGAAGAGTCGGACACGACTGAGCAACTTCACTTCACTTTGCTTTGTTAAACCTGTGTTCAGTAAGTGAATCTCAGTAGCCTAAAGCAGTGTGTGGGCAGAATCCATTTGTAATTCTTATTGTTGACTAGGACCAGTGTTGAACACAAATATTTTATGGAGTCAGTATTGTTTCATGTGAAATTTATTTTGCAGAGTGCTGAATCTGTATAATGGAACCATCTTACTTATTTTTTTAATTGGATTATGCTGCTGCTGCTAAGTTGCTTCAGTCGTGTCCGACTCTGTACCACTCCATAGATGGCAGCCCAGCAGGCTCCTCTGTCCCTGGGATTCTCCAGGCAAGAACACTGGAGTGGGTTGCCATTTCCTTCTCCAAGTTATTGCAGTATAGTTGCCGTATAATGTTGTGTTAGTTTCTGTTGTACACCTAAGTGAATTAGTTGCATGTATACACTTCCCTGGTGGCTCAGATGGTAAAGCGTCTTTCTACAATGCGGGAGACCTGGGTTCGATCCCTGGGTCGGGAAGATCCCCTGGAGAAGCAAATGGCAATCCACTCCAGTACTATTGCCTGGAAAATCCCATGGACAGAGGAGCCTGGTAGGCTACCGTCCACAGGGTCGGAAAGAGTCAGACACAACTTCACTTTCACTTTCACTTTCTTTCATACACATATCCAACTTTTTTTAGATTCCCTTCCCATTTAGGTCACCACAGAGCACAGAGTAAAGTTCCCTGTGCTATACAGTAGATTCTCACTAGCTGTCTGTTTTATACAGTAGTGTATATATATCAGTCTCCATCCACCAGTTCATCCCATCTCCCCTTGGTAACCCTAAGTTTCTTTGCTGCATCTGTGACTCTATTTTTGCTTTGCAAGTAAGTTCATCTGTACCCTTTTTCAAGATTTCACATTTAAGAGATATTATAAAATATTTATCTTTCTCTTTCTGACTCATTTCACTCTGTATGATAATCTCTAGATCCATCCATGTTGCCACAGATTGCGTTATTTTATTCCTTTTTAAGGGCTGATTAAAATTCCATATATATTTGTGACACATCTTCTTTATTCATTCCTCTGTTGATGGATATTTAGGTTTTTTCCATTTCCTAGCTAGTGTAAATAGTGCTACAGTGACATCGAGGTGCATGCATCCTTTCAAACTATGGTTTTCTATATAGAAGGATAAAATTAGAACACTCCCTAACTACATACACAAAAATAAACTCAAAATGGATTAAAGACCTTAATGTAAGGCCATATACTATAAATCAGAAAAAATATAGGCCGACTATTCTTTGACATAAATTGGAGTAAGATTTTTTTTGATCCACCCCTTCAGTTCAGTTCAGTCGCTCAGTCGCGTCCGACTCTTTGCGACCCCATGAACTGCAGCACGCCAGGCCTACCTGTCCATCACCAACTCCCGGAGTTCACTCAAACTCACATCCATCGAGTCAGTGATGCCATCCAGCCACCTCATCCTCTGTTGTCCCCTTTTCCTCCTGCCCCCAATCCCTCCCAGCATCAGAGTCTTTTCCAATGAGTCACCTCTTCGCATGAGGTGGCCAAAATACTGGAGTTTCAGCTTTAGCATCATTCCTTCCAAAGAACACCCAGGACTGAGCTCCTTTAGAATGGACTGGTTGGATCTCCTTGCAGTCCAAGGGACTCTCAAGAGTCTTCTCCAACACCACAGTTCAAAAGCATCAATTCTTTGGCACTCAGCTTTCTTCACAGTACAACTCTCACATCCATACATGACTATTGGAAAAACCATAGCCTTGACTGTCCGGACCTTTGTTGGCAAAGTAATGTCTGTGCTTTTGAATATGCTGTCTAGGTTGGTCATAACTTTCCTTCCCAGGAGTAAGCGTCTTTTAATTTCGTGGCTGCAGTCACCATCAGCAGTGATTTTGGAGCCCCCCAAAATAAAGTCTAACACTGTTTCTCCATCTGTTTCCCATGAAGTGATGGGACCAGATGCCACGATCTTCGTTTCTGAATGTTTTGCCTTTTAATACATGTTGTAATTTTTTGTTGACAAATGGCACTATGTTCTAGGTAAAAGAAACTCAAATAATTAGGCCTTCGACACTGTCAGGTTTGGGGTAAAGGGAAGTGTTCTACTGGTCTATAATCATGTCTTAGTCTTTTACTGAGACTGTGCCCTTGGGCTGCACAAGTGCTTCTCAGATTTTTCTTCCCCTTTAGGTGCAGTAGTACACTTGTGTGGGCTGGTGCTGAGTATTTTCCTTTCTTTGATCAGTTAGGTTCTAATTGGGAAAAAAAAAAAAACCCAGTAGGTTCAGTTCTGGTAAAATACTTTCTCTTGAAGGAGCCTTTGTTAAGAAAAACAGGATGTTCTGGAAGATTATAAATTGTTGTTTCTCACCTCTTCCTGAGGATATCAGAAAATATTTCTGCGTACTTACTTCACTGTGAGATTAACTGTTGGTGGTGGGCTCTTGGAGGTAATACTTACAAAAGGGTGTGCATCTTCCCTATGAATGGCTCCCTGGGAGTTTTTTACTCTCAGACTTTACCACACAGAGCCTCCAGCGGTTTGTTTAGGTTTCCCTAGGGCTTCCCAGGTGGCACCAGTGGTAAAGAACCTATGTGCCTGGGAGGGAAGTTCCGGAGGGTAGGGACATGGATTCACCTATGGCTGATTCTAGGGATTATATTCAATAGATTCAAGGGATTAGATCCAATAGACAAACTGCCTGAAGAGCTATGGATGGAGGTTTGTGACATTGTATGGGAGGCAGTGATCCAGACCATCCCCAAGAAAAAGAAATGCAAAAAGGCAAAATGATTGTCTGAGGAGGCCTTACAAATAGCTGAGAAAAGAAGAGAAACAAAAGACAAAGGAGAAAAGGAAAGATACTCGTATTTGAATGCAGAGTTCCAAAGAATAGCAGGGAGAGATAAAAAAACTTCCTCAGTGATCAATGGAAGGAAATAGAGGAAAACAATAGAAAGGGAAAGACTAGAGATCTCTTCAAGAAAAATGGATACCAAGGGAACATTTTATGCAAAGATGGGCACAATGAAGGTCAGAAATGGTGTGACCTAACAAAAGCAGAAGATATTAAGAAGAAGTGACAGGAATACACAGAACTGTACAAAAAAGATCTTCATGACCCAGATCATTGTGATGGTGTGATCACTCACCTAGAGCCAGACATTCTGGAATGTGAAGTCAAGTGGGCCTTAGAAAGCATCACTACAAACAAAGCTAGTGGAGGTGATGGAATTCCAATTGAGCTATTTGAAATCCTGAAAGATGATGCTGTGAAAGTGCTGCACTCAATATGCCAGCAAATGTGGAGAACTCAGCAGTGGCCACAGGACTGGAAAAGGTCAGTTTTCATTCCAGTCCCAAAGAAAGGCAATGCCAAAGAATGCTCAAACTGCACAATTGCAGTTATCTCACATACTAGCAAAGTATTGCTCAAAATTCTCCAAACTAGGCTTCAAAAGTACATGAACCGTGAACTTCCAGATGTTCAAACTGGATTTATAAAGGCAGAGGAAACAGATCAAATTGCCAACATCCGTTGGATCATCAAATAAGCAAGAGAGTTCCAGAAAAATGTCTGCTTCTGCTTTCTTGACTACACCAAAGCCTTTGATTGTGTGGATCACCACAAACTGTGGAAAAGTCTTTAAGAGATGGGAATACCATACCTTCTTACCTGCTTCCTGAGAAATCTGTATGCACATCAAGAAGCAAGAGTTAGAACTGGAAATGAAACAGCAGACTGGTTCCAAATCAGAAAAATAGTACGTCAAGGCTGTATATTGTCACCCTGCTTATTTAACTTATATGCAGAGTGCATCATGAGAAAAGCTGGGCTGGATGAAGCAGAAGCTGGAATCCAGATTGCCAGGAGAAATATCAATAACCTCAGATATGCAGATGACACCACCCTTATAGCAGAAAGCAAAGAAGAACTAAAGAGCCTCTTGAGGAAAGTGAAAGAGGAGAGTGAAAAATTGGCTTCAAACTCAACATTCAGAAAACGAAGATGGTGGCATCCAGTCCTATTACTTCATGGCAAATAGATGGGGAAACAATGGAAATAGTGAGAGACTTTATTTTCTGTGGCTCCAAAATCATGCAGATGGTGATTGCAGCCATGAAATTAAAAGACACTTCCTCCTTGGAAGAAAAGCTGTCACACCAACCTATATAGCATATTAAAAAGCAGAGACATTACTTTGCCAACAAAGATCCATCTAGTCAAAGCTATGGTTTTTCCAATTGTCATGTATGGATGTGACAGTTGGACTATAAAGAAAGCTGAGCACCAAAGAATTGATGCTTTTGAACTGTGATGCTGGAGAAGACTCTTGAGAATCCCTTGGACTGCAGAGAGATCCAAACAGTCCATCCTAAAGGAAATCAGTCCTGAATATCCATTGAAAGGACTGAATTTGAAGCTGAAACTCCAATATTCTGGCCACCTGATGTGAAGAACCAACTCATTGGAAAAGACCCTAATTCTGGGAAAGATTGAAGGTGATGACAGAGGATGAGATGGTTGGATGGCACCATCAACGTGATGAACATGAGTTTGAGCAGGCTCCGGGAGTTGGTGATGGACAGTAAGCCTGGTGCGCTGCAGTCCATGAGGTCCCAAAGAGTCAGACATGACTTAAGTGACTGAACTGAACTTGACTGAATCCCATCATGAAGGCTCCACTCTTGTGACCGAATCACCTCCCAGCCACCCTACCTCTACTAGTGTCACATTGAGGGGTTAGGATTTCAATACATGAATTTAGGAGAGACACAAATATTCAGCCCATTACATGGCAAAAAGACAAAATAATATTTTGTGCAGAAAAATAGTTCAATCTTCTTATTAAAGCACTTTGTCCATAGAAATTACTTTAGTGTTGAGAAATCCTTTTACTCTTTGGGCTCTTAATTTAGTCTTTTACTTCACAGAATCTGTACTTTAAATTTTATTTTCAGTGCATGAGTAATGTAGCAAATATTTCACAAGTTTAACTTAAAAAGAGTAACTTTAAAAAAGAAAACTTATTTTTCCTTTGAGTCTCAAATAGTTTTTTCTTAAAAGCTTTTGATTTTTGCCTAAATTTTTAACGTCATTTTCCCCTAACTAGTATCTCTCTTTTCTTTTTCCTTTTCTTTTTCATCTCAAAGTATAGGCTAGGATTTTAATTTAGAGGTAGGTCATTCATGATAAACCTAGACTTATCAAAATGCCTCAGATGACATATTGTATATATTACAGTACTGGGTAGTCCTCTGATTAAATATATTTAATCAGACTTCAAGACCTAATCTGGGTGAGCTTATCTGCTTTCTCCATTTGTAGTCTCTCTAAAATACTGAGATGCTAGAAACAATTCAAATAATATCAAGGGCTCAGATCATAGGAGCATAGGCACCTAGTATCTATTTGATTTTTTTAAACACATATGACATTCTGACTTGATAAAAACTGATGTGAAGTATTTGAATCATTCAGTTACTTATACCAGTTTTGTGAAGAGTAGAGTCTCAAGAACTTACTGCATTATAAATTATGTTTTATTAATAATAAACAGATCAATCAATGTATAAAATTACAGTTATTGTAACTTTAGAGATCTAAATTTCATTTGATTTGACATTTGATTTATAGAGACCACAGGAAGATAAATGATAAACTGTTATAACAGTTTTCAATCTATTGCAGTATTGAAATGGTGAATAAGACTCTCTGGGAAGAAGGTACTGAAACTGTTCTATTCATGGTACAACGAAATTACAACCAGCACCAAATTCAACACTGTTTAACTCTCGACATAACATTGTGATTTATCTTGATCCAAAATTATCAAAGAGGAGGTACACTGAAGTTACTAGAAAACATTGACTTAGAATTAGCATCTGTCTTAAAGGCTTATTTGCAGGAAGTAGTCTGGCCTTATTCAATAGATCACTGAGAAGCCTTAAAACAAATCCCGGAAAAGAGTTATTAGGTGCCAAGTATATAAACAACAGAAGACTTTGTTAGGTATGAATCAATTAGACATGCTGTTGAAAGCGATGTCTGACTCAATGCAATGCCAGCAGTTCAGCAATATAAGGAAACCAGAGAGATAGCTAAAACTTTATAGAAGTAAAAATTTACAAATTGCCTTAATCCAATTTTATCTTGGTATAAAACCTGGGTTTTCTAAACATTTAAATATTTGCTTCTTAAGGAAAAAGAATGTCATCATGTACCCTAATCATTAGAATCCTGGCTAATGATTTAAGAGTCTGAAGCTCAAGGAACTTATCATCAAAAGTTCTTGATATGACTTTAGAGCAGGTCACTTCCTGCTCTTGAATTTCCCTTCCCTACTTTTGTTCATGCCTCGCTATACAAGGCATACACAGATTGCTTTCTTGGAAGATCATCAAGTATGGTGAATGTGTTTGTACAAAATGGGCTGATTCAGAAGTAGAAGTGTGCATATGAAATTCAACAAGATTTTTAAATTGAGTTAACCAAAATTGACTATATCCATTTGTTTAGATTTACTAAATAAGTTTATAATAAGTTTATTCATATTCTGCTAAATACATTTATTCATTCTACCCTTCCCTCCTCTTTTCCTCCTTCCTTTATTTCCTCTTTCTCCCTCCTTCCCTCCCTTCTTTCATTTCTTCCATTTATCTGCCACCTACTCACCACCAATTTGTCCATCCATCTATTCATCCTTTCATCTGACTGTCTCTCAGTCAGTCCAAATAAGTTTTTTATTTAGCACTTATGTAAACCAACCACTATGCCAGGTGCTGAGAATTCAATAGAAAACAAGATAGATTACCCTGCCCTGTTGAACTTATATTCTTGGGGTGAACACAAGCAATAATCAAGAAAAGAATAAATAAAATAATTACCAATTGTGATCCATAGTGTGAAGAACCTCAACGCGGTGTTAATGTGTAACATTTTGTTTATCTGATTTCTGTTGTCTCAGAAAATCGGCATGTGTGCAGGTCCCATTATAGGGCTCTTATAATGGACAGAAAGACAGTTGTATCACAATTGTTTATTGGCTTACCCCAAAGACCTAGTTTACTTTCTAGGCCTTTCTGATTGGTATTTAATATGTTAAAGGCTCCTAATTGGTATTCAGTGTTATTACTGTTGTTGATTTGTGTATGTTCTCAAGCATTTATTGCAGTCCCTAATTAGTTCTGATTTAGAAACTGTTACTAGGCTGTAATGAGATAAATATAGAAACTGAGAGTAAGAATTCAGAAAATCATGTTTTATTTTATACTTAGCTATGGATTAGAAAGTAAAACACCAAACATAATGAAAGTGTTTACCACAAATAGTGTAAAATGCATGATTCTACAAGACTGTTCAGCTCTTTTGTAAAAAGGCCAAATTAGAAAAAAGAAATAGCAATAATGCAAGGGGAAAGAAAGAACTGTTCAGTGCCACTAAATGCTGAGCAGTTTATTCAGGGTTTCATTAATGACCTTGCTCAGACCATCTTCCTCTAAGTGCTGGGTCTGAGCTGGCATCAGAAGAGTCAGCTCCCTGTGGGCCATCTGAAGCACCTGTTGTCACCTTGCAGTGCACGGCCTTCTCAGTTCCGCGCTGTGTTCTTAGAGTCTATAACTAACAGGAATATTTTTTTTTCTTTCCCTTAATGTCCCTTTTGCTTCCTAAAATTCTGTTCTTGCCAATCAGAATGGATGGAAGAAGTTGATTTGACAACTGTCCAGGCACTTATCCACTGAGAAGTGGCAAGGCCCAGCCTGTCTTTTGTGATAATGTGTAGCTCACTGAATTTATTCCCTCTTGTCAGGCCTGAACTTGGCATTCACTTATTTTATTATGGACAGTATATGAATGTTAGAACCCTTGTGGATTTATTCATCGTCAAACATGTATTCACATTTGACTAGATCAAGCTGTAGGTCTCTGCTTCTGGCTTGAGCCCATTCTCAAAAATTATGTGCTTTAAGACACTCTTTGTTTTCTTCGATGTGAAATGGACCTTATTTTAACCTTTTTGCCATTAGTAAAAATCAGAGATAAATGAACTCAGCATCAGGGATCCTGTCCCTTATGGCCAGTTTCTATATTGTCTTCCAGAGTTGCTGTGCTCCAAATCAGTTTTAATCAGAATTGGAAGTATGCACAAAGCTTTGAATGAATAAGTGAGACTTCTTGGGTGATGATTAAAAAAAAATGTTTTCCATGGGTTTTTAAAATTCATGTATAATATCAGATTGCATTTATGGTAGTGTATCTATGTGTCACAGGAGTAATTCCATCACTCTAATATTCTAGGTGGGCCTCTTGGGAAGAACTGGATCAGGGAAGAGCACTTTGTTACTGGCTTTTTTGAGACTGCTGAATACCAAAGGAGAAATCCAAATAGATGGTGTGTCTTGGGATTCAATTACTTTGCAACAATGGAGGAAGGCCTTTGGAGTCATACCACAGGTAAGCAATACAGAAAGACTTAACTAGTAAAAAAGTAACTAAGTACATTTTTCCCATTATTTGACACTTGAACTCAATAAATTCACATTTCCCTGCAAAACATAATCCCTTTGTATTGCTGTCTCTTTTTTTCTGTTATGCAGTCTTTTTATAGAGAGTAAAAGTATTTCTAGAAGTTTGGAATTCTCTGACATACAGTTTTTGAAATATTAATAACTGATAGCTTTTTCCAGAAGATATAAGCCAGAGCAGGAACATGGAGCTTTCGTACTTAGCAACTTTTTTTATTGCTGCCTCAGTGGTCTCCAAGTTAGCAATCATAGCAGACTGAGAAATGTTTTGCAAGACGTAAAGTATGCTGCCGAAATAACAAACTCTTGGAAGCATTATATAGTGCAATTGAAAATAGAAAGTGTAATGATTGTTGTTTGTTCTTTGAATAGAATGTCAGATTAATCTGTAGCTTTTTTTCAAAAATGTCACTCTTTGATCTGGGTTACAAAGGGTCTTCAGCCTCCTGAATGGTTTAGTATCATTCTATCTGTGTTATTATGCAAAAGGGCTTTTTAATTATGCAAGAAATAGCAATAGTTCCATTTTTCAATGACCTTAATGGAAACCAAGAAATGTCTTTACTGGGACCAAGTCTGAAAGGCATGAACTGTATATCTACTAGTATTTGTTCTCATCTCTATGGATATAGTCTCTGTTTTGTGATCTCTTTGTACTAATGGGCACCAAGTCCATTCCACTACCATGGTTCTAACAATTCTCTGCTTTTAACACAAAATTAAAATGCCAGGAGCATCTCCTGGGTAGATGGACTACAAATCTAACCCGAGAAAATGGCTTGTATTTCCTGATAGATTACCTCTATGGAACATTTGCCCCTTTCATCTAATGAGACACTAAATATTGTAACTGCTAGACAGATGCTTTTAATTCATTTGTCTAGACTTTGTCATGGTGCAGAAGCTTTATCCTGGTTGAACTTTTGAAAAACAGTATTGTTTCTTCAGGAAAAAAAGAGGGATTGTTAGTGGGTGTGAAGATAAAGAAACACTGGGAATGCAAGTATCCCGTGGTGACAGCATTAGGCAAGATAACAGTGTTGAAGAGCTGGGGATAGAATCTGGTTGTCTAAGAAGCACTGCCATTCAATTGACTCTCTGTTTCCTGATCCCATTTTAAACTACCATAGTGAAGCTTTTGTTCTTTTTTGTTGTTCTTGTTTATACAGATCTGCTCGTTACAGTAACCAAAGCTCTAAGAAATAATTTCAGTTTCATTGGGAATCCTTTTGTTTGTCTTACTTGTGATAGAGAGATTTTTGTTTTATTGTATGTTCTATTTAGGGCTTCCCAGGTGGTGCAGTAGTAAAGAAACCACGTGCCAGTGCAGGGGTCGAAAGTGATGCAAGTTCCATCCCCAGGCTGGGAGGATCCCCTAGAGAAGGAAATAACAACCCACTCCAGTTTTCTTGCCTAGGAAATCCCATGGACAGAGGAGCCTGGCAGGCCCCTGTTCATGGGATTGCAAAGAGTTGGGCATGACTGAGTTACTGAGCACGCACGTGTTCTATTTAGGAACCCAAATATGTAAAGCATGGAGGAAAACCAAGTAGGCTAGAGTTATGAAAATTTTTTATTTTGACTTTCTGTCAACATGAATCTTCCAAACTTCCTTTTCCCCTCTTCCATGGCATCAAGTTTTATTATAAACTAAACAAGAAATACTTTAAGCTATGCCTTTATAAAAGTGTGATCATGCTAATAATAAACGTTTCTCATTATACGTGTTTACAACCGTGGATTCTGGGACAGTCTTCCAGTATCACAAGGATGTCTGTAAGACAGAAAGTATTATTTCTTCTATAGTGACATCTTGAGAATGATAAATGAATGCCTAAGAGAGAAAGAGGGCAAACGCCTCAGACCTTTTTAAGATCCAAATCAAGAGATGCTTTTATTTTCCCAACTTTCCTTTAAACGTTCAGATTAAGTAATTTTTTCTTTCCTAGAGTTTGATCTTTAAAAAGTGGCAAGAAGATATTAAAAATCCAGAAAGTGTTTTTTTTTTTTTTTTGCTTTTCCATCTTTTTTTTTTCCTTCTGTCTTCCTGACCTTGCAAAGCCATAGTTCCCCAAGACCTCTGACACTTGAGATATCAGAGACCTCTAGGTCAGTTAGTCACTTGTTTCCAGGTACATGAAACAGGAAACTTTGAACAGGAAACTTTCCTCTCCCTCAAAGTGATCCTGAGACATCAGCTGTGGAATCACAAGATGTCTTTAGTTTTGGCAAGTTCTTACACAGTGTGTGTGTGTGTGTGTGTGTGTGTGTGTGTGTGTGTGTGTGTGTTCTTTCTTTCCTCCTGTAGCTAGAAATCTTAGAAAAGGTACCAACGTAGAAAACAGTACATTGTGTACATTTTGAGGTGGCACCTTTTTGAATTTGTTCTGCTTCACCTCTAAGCTCTGAGAGCATGAAGAGGAGACAATGAGGCCGATTGTCAGAGCCCCATTGATTTAGCCAATTGAACACCAAGACTTAAGATTGTTCATTCACCTTGAACCTTGTTAATCACTTAATTCAAGAAAAGCAGAAAAATGTTTATTTTTAGAGCTTCAAATACAAATTTGAAAGGCTGCAAACTATTATTAGGGGATGACTCAGCCTATTCCTGCAGTGAGACTCTTTGATCTGAAAATAATCTGTACCGACACAGTGTAGTAACTTTTGCTATGAGGGCTATCAGATAGGGTCAAATCATGTATCTGTAGAGCTGAACAATGCTATTGTATGTGCAGCACTTCTCTTTTAGTTTCACAGTAATTAACAATTTAATACTTAGTTATTAAACTACTTCCACATGCTTTAAATGATAATAAGTACCATGGGTTCTGTACTTAAGGTATAAGATACTGAGGTCTCAGTCCAGCCCATGAGCATTCAGTGAGAACTCATTGCTTTAAGTCAGGGACCAGAGGAAGAAGCCAAAATGATAAATAGAGGTAATTAAGTGCAGTGGTGGACAATGAGAGAGAATCATTCACATGAGGAGAGAGAGTCCAGCTCCAAGCTCTGTCGTGGCTGCTTCCACCACAAACTGTATCCTTCCATCTTTTGCTCCCGCTGCTGTGCTTTCCTCATCTTCTTAAACTCTCTGTTGCACACAAAGTAAACATTTTACAGCACCATTCCAGCTCTGTGCTTTGTCAAGTCAAAAACCTTCTAGGACACCCCTTTCTTCATGAACAATGTTCAGATCTTTCCATTTGTGGTTTAGGTCCCTGATAATCTGGTTTCAACGGGCTTTCTAGTCAGACCCACCACTCTTCACACCTGGCACTTTTAAGTGTCAGTCAATCTGGGCTTGCTGAGCCACGGGAGATACCTCAGTCTTCTCGCTCATTCCTCTGTCCCTGCATTTCCTCTGTCTGAGATGATCTTTCCTTAGCTGAGTCACTTTGGCATCTCAGAGGTTAACTCTGCCAGGTAGCCTTTTCTAACTCCTTCCCTTCTCCCTTTAAACCTGACTTTAACCCCAACTCTCCACTCCCACGTCCCAGTCCCAAGTGGGATCGAGAACTTTGTTTATAAATCTCTCCTGTCACTTCTCTATGTCTTATATTGGAATTATTTATGTATTTATTTAATTTCCACCCAGTATTGTAAACACTTTGTAGACATGCTAGTTAAGGAAACAGATTTAAACACAAAGTCATCAATAATGAGAAGATTAGCAAGAAGGCTGTAGTAGAAATGCAAAATAAAACATAGATTTTTTTTTTCCTCTTACTGTTTTTTCTGTCTCTTATATAGCACATACAATAGCTTGCATGGTAGGAATTCATTACCCATATTTTTTGGCTGAGTCATGAAATGCTTGCTGTCATTTCCAACAGGTTGTGGTTCTGCCAGTATCTGTATTTTACTAGTATTATAATATTTGGCAAGTTATTTAATTTCTCTGAGCCTCAATTTCCTTGTCTGTAAAATGGGTATAATGGTAGTAACTACTTTATTGGGGGATTATGAGGATTAAATGAGTAAAGGAACTTCAACTTACTTAAACTACTTCCTGGCATGTGTTAAGTATAATACAATACACTCTGTTGTTCTAGTTACTTTTATTTATAGTTCCTTGAGAATAGGGATCATGTCTCTTTCATTTATGTATTGGAAAGGAAATGAATGAATGAGTATTGACAGTTTCACAGAGAAGATGATGATGAAAGTGGGCCTTAAAGGGTCATAAAACGTCTTGGTTTTAGAAAGGTTTGGGGCAGAGAGTTGTGGAAAGGATATTCTAGGATCCCAGAGAGGTATATTATAAGCCACTACAGAGATGACAACTAGAATAAGAGTTGGAGGGCAGTGGGCAGAGATGACCATCTGTTAGGAAACAGGAGAAAGAGGGAGACTGGATTCATACTAAAGTGGTCTAGTTGAGGAGTGGGTTGAGTCTTCTTGAGCTGGGAGGTAGGTGGTAAAGGGCAGCAGAAGAGTATGTCCCAGCCTGTGGACAGTGGGATTCAGTAGGCAGGACAGGGAGCAGGGAGATGGGCTCAGAAACTCCCTAGCTGTGATGTGTAAGAACCTGAACTAAAGTGAATAGGACATAGGGCGTTGGGCGTTGAGTGCCGCATTTAAGGGAGAAAAGGAAAATGACTAGTGTGGGTATTAGTACAACACACTTGCACTGTTTCTGAGCCTAAAAGTTGGAAATTCGTGGTAATTTGGTCAGATCTGGAAATTATGTTTTGATGTTATTTTTGAAAGTGTGTATTAAAACACTGTAGTGTAAAATTTTGTGAAAAATGACTTTTCAGAAACATAATTTGAACATAAGTAGTCATTATATACAAATAAATGGTTTGTAATTAAATTATAATTATTTTTATCAACCTTAAACACTTTTGGCTAATATAATTCGCCTACTGCTTGTTACTCGATGTTCCTGAAAGCAAAGCAGCATTTATTTTTAGACATTCTGTAATGCCACCTTAGGATCTTGATTTGTTCATATTGGATGGATTTTAATTGCACAAATTAACTTATAATGGAGTGTTGCAGACATTGCCAAAAGGTGAGATCACAGACACTGTGGTGCTTATAAGAATTTGGATCACATTTTAATAAAGCTATATATAGTCTTTGTACATATGTATATATATATACACACATATATGTATGTATGAAGGTATGTATATATACTATATATAACATTTTATATATTAAAATATATATAGGCTTCACAGTTTTGTGCTAGTGGTAAAGAGCCTGCCTGTCAGTTTAGGAAATGTAAGAGTCTTGGGTTTGATCCCTAGATCAAAGGTTCCCTGGAGGAGGGCATGTCAACCCACTCCAGTATTCTTGCCTGGAGAATCCCTTGGATAGAGGAGTCTGGTGAGCTGTAGTCCATAGGGTCACATAGAGTCAGACATGGCTGAAGTGACTTCACGTGCTATACATATACATATTTCCCTTCTGAGCCAAAACAAAACAATACTATATTCTTAAAGATAAGTCATTCCTCCCACTTATTTAATTTATCCTACATTTAGTAACCACAGAAGCCAAATCCTTTTTTGTTTTTCATCTGACATCCAAGACTAAAGCATGATGCCTGTTGCTGTGATGTGTGACCAGCTCTGAGCATTCCACCCAGGCTTGCCATCTCTAGTTGAGTGGTTGAGGAGTGAGCTTCAGGGAAGAGATAAGTCAGGTGGTGAACGATGGTGCTGTCTTTGTTCTTCCTTGAGTCCCAAGTATTGTTCTTTGTACTGTACATCAGTTCAATTCAGTCGCTCAGTCGTGTCCGACTCTTTGAGACCCCATGGCTCGCAGCACACCAGGCCTCCCTGTCCATCACCATCTCCCAGGGTTTGCTCAAACTCCTGTCCATCGAGTTGGTAATGCCATCCAGCCATCTCATCCTCTGTCGTCCTCTTCTCCTCTTGCCCCCAATCCCTCCTAGCATCAGGGTCTTTTCCAATGAGTCAGCTCTTCGCATGAGGTGGCCAAAGTGTACATACATGACATTAAATAAACATCAAATATCTGTACATTCTGATTTTCCTACTGCTGAACACTTTCTTGAAAGAGAGGTAGCAGATCATTGTGATTTATAGTTTCAGGTTTTTTTTTTTTGGCTGCACAATCAGACTGTGCCACCTTGGTCAAACCATATAACTTCTCAGGACTCTGGCTGTTTCATTCATACACTAGGGAAAGGACATAAGTGACCTCCAAGGACATCTCACCTTTAGAGATGAGTTTGTAGAAACACAAATTTCAGTAGTATAGAAAACAATAAGACACCCACTGGCATCCCTCAGAAACAAGTGAGTGCCAGACGCTATAAGACGAGAGTGGCATGTTTGATTAACTGTATGAAATTGAATTCCGACTGAACTACTTTAATTTTTCTTTAAAGTTAAAATGAAAGCATTGATACTATTTTAGTGCTAGACTGTAAACTGTAAACAAAAGACCTATAAAATTTGTCATGCCACATCACGTTTAGTCGCTTTAGTCGTGTCTGACTCTTTGCGATTCTATGGACAGTAGCCCGTCAGGCTCATCTGTCCATGGGATTCTCCAGGCAAGAATCCTGGTGTGGGTTGCCATGCCCTCCTCCTCCTCCAGGGATCGAATCCAGGTCCCTCATTGCATGCAGATTCTTTACCATCTGAGTCACTAGGGAAGCATGGTATCAATTCCACTACGTCTAAAATTTTTGGATGTCCGAAATTGAAAAGTTAAAGTGTTAGTCACTCAGTTGTGTCTGACTCTAGTAGCCCACCAGTCTCTTCTGTCCATGGCATTCTCCAGGCAAGAATACTGGAGTCGGAAGTCTTTCCCTTCTTCAGGGATTCTTCCTGACCCAGGGATAAAACCCAGGTCCTCTGCATTGCAAGCAGATTCTTGACCAACTGAGCCACCAAGGCTTAGTCTAGCTTCAACAAATAACTTTCTTCCTTCATAATTTTGAGTATGTATCTATTTTGCATAAAATTAATTAATATGTAACATGTCACCATATGTTTGATAAAGATTACATGTAAAAAATATCAGGCTACTGTGAAGAAGGTGTACCTTTTCTCCAGCTGTTACAAAGAAACATTAAAGCTTTAATGGGCTGTTATTATTATTCATTTAAAGACACTAGGTTTTGTTAGCTATTTTTCCATAAGGAAGAAAAATAATATTTGCTGAACTCTATCGATATTTTCATAGCTTTACTTATGTTCCCAACAGCCCATTTATTTATTCAGACAATATTTACTGAGCATACACCATGTAAAACCTGTGTGCTAATGACAGGTTACACAGCAGTTATGGTCTAGGAGAAGAGTAAGACATTAAAAACAAAATGCTCCTAATGCATATTTAATTTTATTAATAATATTCACTGTAAGCTGTGAAAGTAAAGTATGGATATTATATCTTATATTGAGGCACCTTATTTGGTTTTAAGAATCAAGAGAGATTCTCTGAGGAAGTGACATTGAACTTGAGACCTGAAAAATACAGTTGGCCATAGGAAGAAGACAGGAGATGAGATTCCCATGCAGGAAGGATAGAACGTCTGAAGTGAACTGAGGAACTGAAAGAAAGCCAGGTGTCTGGAGTGAAAAAGGGAGTGAAGTGGACAAGGACACTAGATGAGCCAGACAAAGTGAAAGAGGTTGCCCAAGGGTGGATCTGTAGGTCATCTAAAGGGTTTTACATTTTGCCCTGAATGTAATGGAAAACCATTGAAGGTTGTTGTTTTTTTTTTTTAATTAAAAACAATAGTTTACTTTTGACCCTGTTGGATCTTCATTATTGCATTCAGGCTTTCTCTAGTTGCAGCGAGTGGAGGCTGCTCTCTAGTTGCTGTTCATGGGCTTCTCATTGAGGTGGCTTCTCTTGCTGCAGAGCGCAGGAGCTAGGGAATGCAGGCTTCATAGTTCCAGTATGTGGGCTCAGTAGTTGTAGTGCACAGGCTTATTTTCCCTGAGGGATCTTCCTGGACCAGGGATCGAACCCATGTCCCCTGCACTAGCAGACAGATTCTTAACCACTGGACTCCCAGAGAAGTCCCCACTGAAGGTTTTTTTAAAAGGTTAATGACATGATCCAATTTATATTGATGGTGATTTCTTTGGTTTCTAAAGCAAGGAAATAGGAGGTTCTTACAGTGTTCAGAGAAAGATGCTGGTGGCTTGAACGATTTGGTAGCTAAAGTGATAGAGAAATAAATGGCTTTGAGATATATTGGGTAAACAATCCACAGAACTGATGATTAATTCCTTTTGGGATGATCAGAGAGAAAGATAAGTCATGCATAACTCTGAATTTTGTAGATTGATAAAATGAAGGGCTTCCGTGATGACTCAAATTGCTAAAACCACATGAAATGTGGGAGATCCGAGTTCTGTCCCTGAGTTGGGAAAATCCCATGGAGAAGGGACCAGCTACCCAATCCAGTATTCTGGCATGGAGAATTCCATGGACAGAGGAGCCTAGAGGGCTACAGTCTGGTTCAGTTCAGTTCAATTCCTGAGTTATGTCTGGCTCTTTGCAACCCATGGATGCCAGGCCTCCCTGTCCAACTCCTGGAGTTTACTCAAACTCATGTCCATTGAGTCGGTGATACTATTCAACAATCTCATCCTCTATCATCCCCTTCTCCACCCGCCTTCAATCTTTCCCAGCATCAGGGTCTTTTCCAATGAGTCTTTTCCAATTTCTTCACATCAGGTGGTCAAACTATTGGAGTTTCAGCTTCAGCATCAGTCCTTCCAATGAATATTCAAGACTGATTTCCTTTAGGATGGACTGGTTGGATCTCTTTGCAGTCCAAGGGACTCTCAAGAGTCTTCTCCAATACCACACTTCAAAAGCACCAATTCTTTGGTGCTCAGCTTTCTTCACAGTCCAACTCTCACATCCATACATGACTACTGGAAAAACCATAGCTTTGACTAGATGGACTTTTGTTGGCAAAGTAATGACTCTGCTTTTTAATATACTATCTAGGTTGGTCATAATTTTTCTTCCAAGGAGCAAGCATCTTTTAATTTCATGGCTGCAAGTCACCATCTGCAGTGATTTTGGAACTCAAAAAAATAGTCTCTCATTGTTTCCCATCTATTTGCCATGAAGTGCAATGATCTTCATTTTCTGAATGTTGAGTTTTAAGCCAACTTTTTCACTCTCCTCCTTCACTTTCATCAAGAGACTCTTTCGTTCTTCTTTTCTTTTTGCCATAAGTGTGGTATCATCTGCATATCTGAGGTTATTGATATTTCTCCTGGCAATCTTGATTCCAGCTTGTGCTTCATCCAATCCAGCGTTTCTCATGATGTACTCTGCATATAAGTTAAATACACAGGATGACAGTATACAGCCTTGATGTACTCCTTTTCCTATTTGGAACCAGTCTGTTGTTCCATGTCCAGTACTAACTGTTGTTTCCTGACCTGCCTACAGATTTCTCAAGAGGCAGGTCAGGTGCTCTGGTTTTCCCATCTCTTGAAGAATTTTCCACAGTTTATTGTGATCCACACAGTCGAAGGCTTTGGCATAGTCAGTAAAGCAGAAGTAGATGTTTTTCTGGAGCTCTCTTGCTTTTTTGATGATCCAGCAGATGTTGGCAATTTGATGTCCGGTTCCTCTGTGTTTTCTAAATCCAGCTTGATCATCTGGAAGTTCATGGTTCACATATTGTTGAAGCCTGGCTTGGAGAATTTTGAGCATTACTTTGCCAGCATGTGAGATAACTCCAACTGTGTGGTAGTTTGAACATTCTTTGGCATTGCCTTTCTTTGGGATTGGAATGCAAACTGACCTTTCCAGTCCTGTGGCCACTGCTGAGTTTTCCAAATTTGCTGACATATTGAGTGCAGCACTTTCACATCATCATCTTTTAAGATTTGAAATCGCTCGACTGGAATTCCATCACCTCCACTAGCTTTGTTCATAGTGATGCTTCCTAAGGCCTACTTGACTTCACATTCAAGGATGTCTGGCTCTGGTTGAGTGATCACACCATCATGATTATCTGGGTCGTGAAGGTCTTTTTTGTATAGTTCTTCTGCGTATTCTTGCCACTTCTTGCTATCTTCTGCTTCTGTTAGGTCCATCCCATTTCTGTCCTTTACTGTGCCCATCTTTGCATGAAATGTTTGCTTGGTATCTCTGATTTTCTTCAAGAGATCTCTTGTCTTTCCCATTCTATTGTTTTCCTCTATTTCTTTGCATTGATCACTGTTCTATAGTCCACGGGTTCACAAAGAGTCGGACATGACTGAGTGACTTTCATTTTCAAAATAAAGGTCCTATCTGTCAAAATGGAAAAGCCCAGGGGTAGAGTAGATTTTAGAAAATCAAAAAATATGACATCTCCCCCATTTTGCAGTAACACTGAAACTTAAAAAGACTGGATTCTTGTTCATAGGTACACTTTCCGGGCAAGAGCTACACTGTCACAGCATCTGCACAAGACACCTTGCCCTTAACAAACGTCTGTGTTTGCTCTGATCTTATAATACCTTCAGCCTCTACCTGTGGTCCTCCAGAATGTTGGTATTTTTCCATTTGGCCAAAGTAAAATTTCATATTGTGCTGTTCCATTGGATACGTAAGTCCCCGTGAAAGTTACAAGGACCCTGTAGCCCAAATAAAATCCTTTGAATCAGGTCCTGCATAGGAAGAGAAAGCTAAACTCTCAATTCACAGTGTAGGTACTGAGCCTGTGGCTTGAGGGATGGATAGCAGTGCTTGAATCAACAACTGTGCTGCTGAGTGTGAATGGGCTCTTTATGGACCCACTGGGCTGCTTCTGCCCAACCTTTAATCTTTCCTAAGCTCCAGATCAGGAATCCAACTGGTCTGCCCAGGACTTGAGGCATTTTGCTATGAATCTGAGGAGCACTCTAAAGGTTTGAATGCCAACTCTACAACTACTAACTCAATAACCTTGGGCAAGTCACTTAACTTCTCCCAAGTGTGATTTCTTCATGAACAGCAGTAAGATCTGTCTCATTAAATTTATATGAAGATAAAAAAAGACAACACATGTAAAGAGTCTTATCTGGCTCATGGTAAGCTGGCCATAGACTCTGTTGTAGCCTCTGAATTCCTGGTAGAGATAACTTTAGTGAAGTGATGCATTGTCTGATGCTTCGTAAACCCTTACAGTTGTTATTTCACATCTTTCTCAATAATGGTAGAAGCTTTCATATAAAGAAAATATTAAAAGAAAGTATGTGAAACACAGTAAATGGCAAAATTCCATTGGCAAGCCTTTGAACTTTAGATACTAAATAAACCTGATTGCTTTAGTAATAAATTGACTGGCATTCTCAGAGCCACTTCTTATTTAATTCTCTTTACTTTATCAGAATCTCTCAATAGCATACATTGTCTGTTCTCTTTAGTTTATTTGGACATTACGTTCATTTACTTGGGAGCTTGGAGGAGGATGTACCAAAAAATATATCCATCACCTCTTACGAGCTCATGAGTCATATATTGTCTATGTTCACTTCTGTAAAGCAATGGAAGCATCCCTTAGGAACTGATTTGATGCAAATTAAGAAATACCAGCATAATTTTGCTGCCTTCTGCAGAGGGTACCTGAGATATTTGGCAACAACCTTGTTTCTTAAGCCATAAATTATGCCCCAGGGAATGAGGTCTCCAATAGGACTATCCTTGAACTTGACTGCAATGGCAAGGCACAGACACCATTCATCTGGGGCCAACTTACCTTCTGTAGTTCCTCACAGATCAGATGGGTGCTGAGCATTCTCTCTCAGTCTAAGGCAGCTAGTGAAAATTAAATATTCAAAAAATTTAGTTAGCAGCTCTCTTGACTGTGTTATTAACCAAAGGCAAAAGAAAAAAGGTAAAGAAAAAAAATTTTCTGAATGTTAACATCAAAAGTATTTTTCAGTTCACCCATATATACAGAGAGAGACCTAAATATTATTATAGTTGTTGCATTTCCCAATGAGACAGTAATTTTCTTAAACTTTTTTTTTTTTAATTTATACAGGCAGACTTAAGTAGACAGTGATGTAGCAAGCAAGGGTGAGAGCTGTGCAGTGTTCCTTAACAGGAAATTAGATTGTCAATTTGCCACCTCAGCACGATCCATCTTGTCTGCCCCCCTTCCCTCTGTGACATGCAGTCAGTTACACAAATATTTGATTTTCATTCTTTCACTGATTTCTAAGTTGTAACCCTTTCCTGTGCCTGTCTAGTTACACATGTGCCTTGGTTTATAGACCATATGAACATATGTGTTTGAGTGTCTGTAAATTCATACAGTTTCAAAATCCCTTAGGAAGGTAGGATTATAAAAGAAATCCAAGGAAAATACCAGTACAAAATTAGAATTTTGTTGTAACAAGTTCATTATAACTCATAAACATAATTTTTTTTTTTGGCCTCACTGCACTGTATGTGGAATATCCCTGACCAGGAATGAGACTCGTGTCCCCTGCTGTGGAAATACGAAGTCTTAACCACTGAACCACCAGGGAAATCCTCATAAGCATAATTTTTAACTGTTTAATTTTATATTATATTTGCTTATAATAATATTGCTCTGAATAAAACATTTTAATTTCCCACAACTTAAAATGATCTCAATTTCTTTATCCTAAGGACATGGAAGTTAGATAAGTATTCACAAGGGGTTTCAGATGTAGCTGTAATATTTTAGTATTACTCAGCCGTTAAAAAGAATACATTTGAATCAGTTCTGATGAGATGGATGAAACTGGAGCCGATTATACAGAGTGAAGTAAGCCAGAAAGAAAAACACCAATACAGTATACTAACACATATATATGGAATTTAGAAAGATGGCAATGATGACCCTGTATGCAAGACAGCAAAAGAGACACAGATGTGTGTAGCGGACTTTTGGACTCAGAGGGAGAGGGAGAGGGTGGGATGATTTGGAAGAATGGCATTGAAACATGTATACTATCATGTAAGAAACGAATCGCCAGTCTATGTCCAATGCAGGATCCAGCATGCTTGGGGCTGGTGCATGGTGATGACCCAGAGAGATGTTATGGGGAGGGAGGTGGGAGGGGGGTTCATGTTTGGGAAAGCATGTACACCCGTGGTGGATTCATGTCAATGTATGGCAAAACCAATACAGTACTGTAAAGTAAAATAAAGTAAAACTTAAAAAAAAAAGATACCAAGCAAATATAAAAATTAAAAAAATTAAAACTGAGTGGTAAGTACATGAATGTTTTATTATTTTAAAATATTTTTTCTGTTTTGAATATTTCACAATAAAATAAGGGAAATATACAAACATGTTTAGGTTATTCATGCTTTCCTCTTTTTTTTGTTACTATAGAAAGTATTCATCTTTTCTGGAACATTTAGAAAAAACTTGGATCCCTATGAACAGTGGAGTGATCAAGAAATATGGAAAGTTGCAGATGAGGTAAGGATGCTAACTGAAGTAATTTTGGAAAGGGTTGCTCATATACACACAAGATTGGTTATCATAGCTGAGATCATTTTTTATATTTACCTTTGTGCATGTCGGTACATGTGTGTGTATAAATTTAAAATGGAAAACTCTAATACTGCTGGAACACCCACCTCTTTGGGTTAGACTTTTTCTCAGTGGTCAGACTCCAGGGCGAGCATTACTTTAGCCTTCCTCCAGAATGTGCATCACTGAGACATGAACTAGGAGAGACCGAGACACCTACAGCACGCCAGGATTATTCACAGTCCAGAGAAGCTTCCGTCCGTACCTTCTTATCTATTCCCCATCTGGGTTCTGAAGGTTTCCCAGCACAAGAACAAAGCTTTGGTTTAATATGATACACTTCTCTGGAAAGCACAGGTTTAGCGAAAGGGTGATGATAATTTTAGAGGACCAACTGGTGGATACAGTCTTCTCTGGAAGTCACCAGGAGTCAGCTGCCTTCGGGAGCGTTTGTCATGAGCATCTCCATGCGAAATATGATACTAAATGACCTAGATATGGCAAGCTATATTCTTTGAGATCAGTACACTATAGGAAATACATGGTTTGAAATGGAATCTAAGTTCCTGAATAACAGCCTGTTTATAAGAAACAAGTGGTTCTTTATAATTGAAGGTATTATACAGAGGAATTTAGAGTTGGTGGAGAGCATAAGTGGAAATCTTGGCTTGCTTAATAGACACTCTAGCTGTTAACTAATAATTCTTGAAATACAGACATCATATTTAAGAAAGGAGAACATAAGTTGTTCTAGTTTATTAAACTTGAGGTTTATGTCCAAAGATCTGAATGGTGCCTGACTACAATTATGGGACTTAAGATCGTTAGATGCAAAGGCCTTCTTAGAGAACAACTTTATCCCACTGTTTCCAACATATTTGGAAATCTTTTTATTCCAAATTTTCATTCCTTGTCTGCCTCCCTTCAGAGTGGATCTTGCCAGGAGCTTTGAAATGCCCATGAGTTTAAACACTTACCCATTGAATGTCTAACCTTAACATGCCCCTAATAAAATGCACTTAGATTAACCGTCTTCATTATCAAAGTTTCCTTATTACTGAACAAACAGGGTTTTTAAAGAAAACATTAACTAAATTGCAAGTGACACATTTTAATGTCTTTGATGTGACTTCAGAGAATGAACTATAGGAACACAATGTGGTGGGAGAGAAACTTTGAAAGGAAGACAGAAGACTTTATAAAATCTGCAAGTATTGCCAAGTTACAATAAAATTTACAGGAAATCAGGGTCATAAAAATAATCTAAAGTTTTAGAAGACATGGTTAAGATTTTTTTTTATCATTACAATTCTTCTTTTAATGACATATATTTCAGACATTCAAATTATGTTACAATCTCTAACATATTTTCTTCTTTATGAATTTGAGAACAGTAATAGGTAAAATCCCATCAGCAAGTTTTATCATTTCAAAAGTTTTACATATTCAAATTTTGATTGTCATTGCCAAACTGCTACATAAAATAAGATATACTAATGATACTTCTAACAAATTTTCATTATTTACATTATAGGCAACTGAGAATACTCCTGACATTGGTTACTGATTATAATATACAAATTTAACTACCCACCAGAAAATTTTCAAAAGCTCTCAGGAAAACAATACTCCAAATCACAGAAATTCTGTTCTCACAGAAGTATATATGGAAACATTAAAAAAAATACATAGCCACTTAAACATTTTATATAAAAATTAACATTCATTTAGATATAAATGAAGCAGGTTTCTACATTTAAGCTTATAACTGCAATTCCATTTCCATATTTTTTTCAAAAAGAAAAAATGTAAAGCAATGAATATATTTTTAAAAAGAAATTATCCTATCTATATCCCTAAAACTAATTTTACATATGTATGTGTATATACATTTACAATATGTTTGTATATGCATATAAATTTTCAGCCAGTACATTTATATAGTATAGCGAAATAATCATAACTCTAAGTTAGCTATGAAAATAACTATGACTTAAATGACAATTCCCTTTTAATCTCTTCCTTTCTTCCTAAAGATAAAAATAAAATCCTTTGGGCATTTTTCTTTGTTAAAAATATACAATCTAATCTTTTTCTATGAGAATCTAACAATCTGAAACATGGAGACAATCTATGTATCCTCATGCCCCAAAACTCACTGCATAAACACCCAACTGTAATGATAGACCCAAGAAGGCAGAGTAGAAGGTCAGGGGCTCATCTTCTCCTGTGAACTCCAAAATTACAACTTGCTGCTGAACAACCATTGACAGGAGAATGAAGGATCCCACCAAAAAAGGATACCCCTCATCCAGCAAGATGGCTGGAGGGGCAAAATTACCTTTAGAGTCAAACCCCATACCCGCCAGAGATGCTTAGAGGGCTCAAACAAAACCTTGGGCTCAGCAGGGGATACCACGGAGTCTGCCCCAGACCTGCCTTTGAGTTAGAGTGTCTCCTGTGGAGGTATGGATCAGCAGCGGCCTGCTGCTAGGGCAGAGGCTCTGGATGCAGCAGGCCTGGGTGTAGCATAAGCACTTTAAATGCCAGTATAATGCCAAAATTTTACCTGTTTAGATTTTTATTTGATCAGCTCATATTTAGGTATATCTTTTTACTGGTCTTTTTAAAATAATTGGTTGTTCATAAAGTTACTGCTGCTGTCCTTGTATTAATGTCATGTATTTGAAGAGTAGTGATAAATTTTTGTTGAAGTAACCTGAGAATAGAGCACAGACAAGGCAGCAAAAGCCCAGAGAAGCAGAAAATACATTGGCTTACAAGTTATGGGGTCTGGGTTTAATCCTATATGGTTGATCATACACTTTGCCCAAATAGGACCATTCAGGGATGTGTCCATTACTTACCTGGACAGAAGACTGGGACGAAAGATGACAACCAGGACTGGCCAGGGTAAACTGGGATTGAATGTCACCTCGTCTGGTCCTCTCTGTGACCTTAGTGTGACTTGTTTCTCTAGAGGGAAATGAAGTGAGTTATAGCAGAGAGTTAAACACTTGAATCTTATCCCAAGAGCACCTTCTTTGTAATTTCCCTTTCCCTGAAAGGGAAATCAAAAGAGCTTATGAAGACAATGTCAAGCCAAGAAATACTCTATTCCTACCTTGGATTTGGCCCTACGCTACATTGTGGAACCTTTGCATAGCTGGACTGGATCATGTGAAGCCGTGAGGAACATGCCTAGTTACAAGCTCTAAGACTTGGGAGCAAAGCTGGCGGCCAAAGCAGCTCTTTCACCCTTTGTGCCCTAGGCCCAGACCTTCATCCTGGCATTTCACGCCTTATCATTCAATGGATGAATTTAAAGCAAGTCCAAGGGAGAGAAAGAGTTTTTGTCAATGACCTGGAACTATGAAAGTCTAAATTTCCCAACCCTAAGCCACTGAGGACCAGATAGCTTCTACCTAGGAGCCCTGAATACCAGCTGTGTAGACCAAGAGAAGTTGAAAGGAGGCTGAGTCTTGAGGGAGAAAAACAAAGTAGACCCCTAACATTGTGGACTAATAAATTGGTAGGATTGCTATCAGTTTTCAAGCTAGTATGTATAAGAGGCCCAGCCTAGGGCCTGGCAAGTAACAGTCAGTGAACATTAGCTGTTATAGTCATGCTTTCATGTGGTCTTTACCTGGTCGTCTTTTATATGTTGCTGTTAAACAGAATCCTATTTGTTGTCTTACTCTTCCTGGAAAATATCATGCATCTTCATAGCTCTAACTAACTCCTCTGTGCTGCTGACTCCCAAATCTGCCTGTGTCCAGAGCTCCCTCACTGATGTTTCAGCATGGACAGGCATCTTCTGTCCATAAGTGAGTTTCTTAGCTGCACCAGCCACACAGTTGTCCTGCGTTTCCAGTCTCGGTGAATGGCATCACCAGCTTCTTGTTGCCCAAAGCCAAGATCTGGGGCTCATCCTTGACTCCCAATTTCTCCACCTGTCTCCACCTATTCCGTTCTGTCAAGGGTGTTTCCTGCAAATATCTAGAATATATTCATTTTTCTCTGTCCCCATCTCACACCACTCTTAATTGTTGTGTGAATTTTTGAAATAAACCCCTTTCCAGTTTCTCTCTTACTGGCTCCTTACAGTTCATTCTGCCCTTGGCAGCCTTGCATCTGATTGCTCGTTTCTCACCTTCTTATGGCTCCTTATTGCCTTTTAGACAAAGTCCACACTGCTCATGGTTGATGTGATTTGTCTCTGCCTCTCCCTGAACTCCCTCCCCAATTGCCCCTGCTTACCACAATCCAACTACACTGAATTTATTTGGTTCCTCTAAGGCACCTTGTGCTCTCTGTTCTGCAGAGGATTTTTCACATGCTCTGTGGCTGGGACACCCTGCTAGCCCTTCACTAGCTGCCCCTCCTCATGATTCAGGCCTCTACTTACACCTCAGTTCTTCCCAGAAACCTGCCCTGATGCTCCAGATAAGAGGAGCCCCTCCTAGCTGTCTCCAGTACCTCCACACCTGTCACGGCTTTCTCCACACAAGAGAGAGATTCGCCTCTTAACTTGTGCACTTCCCCCATGGGCTTGTAAGCACCTCGAGGGCAGGGATGAGTCTCTGTGGTGTTTCCAGTGCCTAGAACAGTGTGGGGCATGTGGATGGTGTTCAGTGAATATGGACTGAATGAATGAATGCATGATTTGATTCATTTATTTAAATGAAAAAAATAAATTGCTCATGTGTAATGGGTCGTGAAGGCAGCCTTGTGATCCACACGGGTGTCACTGTTTGTCATGAGCACGCTGGGGCTTGGCTGGGATGGGTGGTGGGAGCAGCTCCCTCCCTTGGTTTCTGGTTCACAGACTCTTTCCCCACAGTGAGGTGCCCTGATGTTGTCTATCCTCTCAAGCTCCTTCACCCCAGTCTGTTACTCAGTGTTATCCAAACTGATAGAATGGTTTTGGAATGGAGACTTTTTGGTAATTGTTTACTCCTTAGATTGCTTATAAAATAGTTTCTTTCTCTACACATCAATAGTCAGGTAAGCTATTTTAGAGAGCAAGCTAGATAGTAGTGGCCTTTTAAGTTGAAAGTTTGTCCTGGAAAACCTGTAGAGTAGCAAAAGAAATGTCTGAAGGAGTTTACAGAGTCTATCTTTGTAACGACCTACCAAGGGACTTCCCAGTCCAACTACACTTCACTTTCCTTATTATTCTTTTTTTTTTCATGTTTCCTTGTCACAAGAACAGACTCTTGCTCTATAATAACATTTCAGAGTGCAACAATTGCAAAAGTCAATACTTTGAAGAAAATCCCTGTTCCTTTTCAGACCGTAACACAATTTTTAGTTTGATATGTCACAAAATAAAATTTGTTCTTTGTAAATAGCAGTTTGGAAGTATGTATGATTTATCAGTTCAACCACAGAAAGCTGGCAAATGCTTTTTTCCCTAAAGTTCTTTATATCCACAGACTGTGGATGCTTTAAGTTATTTGCAATGCTAAGTTGGAATGAAAATAATTAGAAATGTTGAGATTCCATACATTTAAAATTCACCTTAGTTTGGACAGACTAAGATAAAGTTTATATTTGTTTTTAATCTATTGAAAAATGGTTTGTGGCAATAGTGCAAATAACATAGTCAGAATAGACACACACACACACACACGCATATATATGTGCATATGCATGTATGTAAGTGTAGGTATTTATTTTTAAAGAATTCTGCTGTTAAAGATTACTAAATTATATGATTTCTGTAGCAAGTTCCCTTTCAGTCTTTTTTTTCTTTCTTTTACAATAGCACTTTTCTCTTTGAGCAGTAATTTCCCATTTGTTAGTTTTTTCTCCATCTGAATCATGAGTTCCTTAAGGGCAGAGCCTGGTGTTATTCATCTTTGAATTCCCAGGTCTGCCATAATACCTAGAATTTAATAAACTCCTATTAAGAGTCTATTAAGGAATCTCTTACTAAGCACACACACAAAAAAAATCATGAGGTTAATTTAAGCCATTCTTACTGGCATGTGGAGTTGGTAATAAGAGCTTTGTATCTTTTCAAAACTAATTACTAGTCTGTCTTGCTTCCTATTTTCTCTCTAAAGCCTATCACCATATCAAGCAGGAAATAGGTAATTAATATGTTAAATATTCACTGACTTCAAATTTTAAGTTTTACTAACTTATGTTCACCTTTCTCTAGTGAATATGGTTTTAAAAGATTTTTACTCTACTTGGTCGGGAGTTAATCAGTGAGATAGAAATGTGGGAAAATGCACCCTAGAATGGTCTGCCTCTCCGTCACTCATTGCATAGTTTTGTTCTCTAAATATTAACAGTGCTATATATTTAGGTACTTGTTCACTGTGTTAAGTTCCATGTGGGTTAAAACTACAGACTTTGTTCAGCTTTTTATCACAGGAAAGTACAGAGTATAACTCACTAAAGTAGCTTTCCCATTGTGGCCTTAATAGACGAGGGTGTGAATGATGTGAATCTAAAAGGGGAGACTACATACTGCAAAACATTCTTAGCAAAATCTTAACCCTGTTACTAGGGGCATGATGTAAATCATTAGTATTGTAATACTTCCTGTTAACTTGCGTTCTACGGTAACTTACAACGGGGAAATCTTACAAATCTTGCTGTCATACCTGTGAAGTGTTTCAGTGACCAGGCCTATGACTCAGAATTCCCCAGGTTCTAACAATACTAATAGTTAGGGTGGATTAGGTGCTTACCCTGTGCTACACTCTGTGGCAAGATCTTTCCACAAATTATCTCATTTAATCCCCATTATAATCCTCACTGTAGTCTATCCTATTATTTTCCCCATATCTTCCCCATGAGCTAGGTGAGACTTCCAGTAACACCCTCGACATCATCAGCAAAGGAGTGGTGAAGTGCAGACTGAAAGCTACTTGTGTGTGACTTCCAAGCTCTAGTGTTTTATCAGTAGTTTTCTTGATGCTTAATTTGACTTTTAAAAAATTCCCCAATATTTCTGATTCATCTGAAGGAAATACTGACTTAAAGTGTTAAAAAACTTCTTATTTTATCCTTTTTAAAAAGAGGTTTTATAGAATCTTAAAAATGAGAAAACGGAGGTATGCAGATGAAGTGACTGGTCTTGGTCATGGTCTCTACTGGCAGAGCTAAACCTGGCACCATTTACCATTTGTAATTCATCTTTAAATTTGTATTTAAAAAATCATTCGTCAAAGCTGCATCTGTCTTGTTTGGTCAGCATTCTGGGGCTCAGTGCACATTGTTGAACAAATGGATGGATGTGTTGAGGCTGGCAATGAGTCCAGCAAGGGCACTGAGCGCATGTCTTTATGCTCAGGAAGCTGACAGTCGAACAAGGGAACTCGCACCCCTGCTTCTGGGACTGTGTGCCTGACTGACCTAGAAGCTGATCAGGAGTATTGGGAAGGGTACTCCTTGCTAAGCTATGGCACAGACCTGAGAAGGTCAAGGTGTAGAGGGAGCTATAAGCTGTGTGTTTAGTGCTACTGGAAGTGAAGGTAGAGAGGGCTGGGTTCTGAGTGCCTTATCTGCCATGTGAGAGAGCTCAGTTATTCTGTCAGAACAGCCACTGTATGTTTTAAAACAGAGAAACGATAGGGTCAAACCTCTATTTCAGAAGGGTTCTTGTGGGGTTTTGGGGTGACAAATCAACCTGAGATCTATAGTATGAAGTTTAAGAGATAATAATGGCCTGGATTCAGTTGTTATTCAGTTTGGGGCTAGTGAGAATGAACAAGATTAAGAAGTATTTGAAAGAGGCCTGGGGCTGGAGATAAAGGTGAAAAATCATTCGTTTATCAGTGGTAGTCGAGACCTTAAGAATGAATGAGCTCTTGGAAGTACTGGAGAGCTGGCAATGAGGAAGACTAATATTCAAGGGACAGGAAGAGAGAGAGTTACCTACACATGATAAAGGGAAGGAATGGTTGTGGTTTCTCATAAGCCAAGGACTAGATGTTTGAAGGGGGGAAAAATGTTCTGTGGTCTCAGGCAGTAGAGACAATAGATGCACACTCCTTGTTTAAGATTTCTAGACGACAAAAGGGTAAATATTAAATAATAGCTAAAGGGAAAGCTGGAGGCAGGTGAGGGGTTTGTTTTTGTTCTAAGAAGGGAGAGATGTAGCAGGTTCACAGGCTGAAGCCAATGAAAAGTGCAAGCTGAGGAGAGAAAGAACACAAGTCCTCCAGCTCCTCACTTGAGAGCCCTCGTTCACATTCTCAGCTATTCAGATCCCAAATTAGCTTTATGTTTGAGTCTTTCAGAATACCTCAGACTAGTCCCCTTTGTCTAATTAATGTGTTTACATTCCCTGCCATCTCAGAAACTTGTGAAACATTGATGAATTCTCACAGAGTGAGGCTGCTTTAATGAGAAATCCAGTCAAGGAATATTGTCTATAATACATATCATGGGCACACAGTTAATATTTACTGAACAAGCACAGTGATGTGGGCCATCTCTGACTTCATCACTGAACTCATGAGAGTCTGTCTTAGGTCATTATCTCTTTCTGCCTATATTACAGGTAGGTGGGAGCAAATCTCACCTTCCAGTACTAAATCTCAGACTTCCCAAGGGCAGGATATAATAGTTTATGAATCTCTTTAACTCTCAAACACTCAGCAACACTTGGCAAAAATATGTATGCCAGTTCACATTTATTTTAATAAGTGACATGATGAGGCAAGATTTCATTTTTGTTTTATTTTGAAAGAATGGGTTTCTGAATCTCATTTGTACTTTCAATCTATTTTTTTTTTCTATCTAGCTTTAAAAAAAGTCATTGACCCTAACAGAATTCTCATATTCTATCCTAATATCTAGGCACCTTTAAATCTCCAGTTTAAAAAAAACTGCTAGTTTTTTTTTTTTTTTTTTTTTTGCGGAAGGGGAGAGCTATACTGTGCAGTAGAAGGTTGGTTTCCTAACCACTGGACACCAGTGAATTCCCAATATATCACTATTTTACATCCACTAACTTTTACTTCATAGTTTGATCACTTTCTTAATGTCAGTTTTAAAAAATTAATTAATTTATTTTAATTGGAATCTAATTACTTTACAATATTGTAGTGGTATTTGCAATACATTGACATGAATCAGCCATGGGTGTACATGTGTCCCCCATCCTGAACCCCCCTCCCACCTCCCTCCCCATCCCATCCCTCAATGGCTTGCCGATTTTTTTAGTGCTACATTTCATTTTCTGTTATGGCAGAGCAGAGAATGGAAGGTGGCGTCAAAGACTCTGTTAGGATAGAGTAACTGCATTCTATATATATTATCTTTTCTTTATCTATTGTTATATTATCGTGTCTTCAACTGTGTTATCTGTGATATCTTTATAAACCCTGAACTTTGCCAGTCATCATCTCTTTAAACCCTATTGCAGGACCTGACACAGAATAGGAGCTCATTGAAAATCTCATGAAAGACAAAGTACAGAACTGAAATATTCTGTAGACCAGTGATTTAGAACTGCCAGGATTATACAGTCTTTTGTTCAATTAAAGCCAAGTAGCAAGAATGGTGGTGGTGGAGGGGAGTTGGTATGAAATTTAAACTTTTAGAACTCCTGTGTGTCTTTTCAGATTGTCAGCCTCTTAAGTGTTTTTAAGACTGTAGTACATGAACTATCCCTCCTAAGCACAGCGTTTTTCCTCTTTTCTGCAGGTCGGACTCAGATCTGTGATAGAGCAGTTTCCTGGGAAGCTTGATTTTGTCCTTGTGGATGGGGGTTGTGTTCTAAGCCACGGCCACAAGCAGTTGATGTGCTTGGCCAGATCTGTTCTCAGTAAAGCAAAGATCTTGCTGCTTGATGAACCCAGTGCTCATTTGGATCCAATGTGAGTTTCAGAATTCCTGTCATTTACTAATACAGGGAGGAGAAAGAATCATTGAGACCTATTTCATATTGATTTCCATCAGGCTGTCATGTCTGCAAGCAGACCACCCTCTAGATTTAAAATAATTGCCCAATAGAAAAAGTACTACTTAACATGAGTACAGGTACTTATTTCCCAGTATAAGAGCTGTGTTTTCTAAGTATAATTTTAGATTTCATACAAACTCTTCCCCCTTATCATCACATGGTGAAATATTTACACAGGTGTAACTGAATCCTTATGGTTTTCCTTACTATCCCATTTATACCATAGGAAATATTTATAGCACAAAACAAAGAAATACTAGTGATTATACATAATTAAAAGCATATTTATTTGGGAAATTTTTTTCAAACTTTGTGAAATTTTTTCCCAAATATCTGTCCTATTTATTTATGAAAACTTAGAATCTATGCCATGGTTGGAAACTTGATTGTAGCTGACTCTGTCTCTCAACATTATGTTAAAAGGATTCAATAAAACAGAAGTAAGTTAAAGAATTAAATTGATAGAACAATAGGTCTGTTATCAAGGATGGAGGCAGATTATTAATGTTCTGTGGTGTTATATATATATGTTTTTTCTAGAACATACCAGATCATTCGAAGAACCCTAAAACAAGCATTTGCTGATTGCACAGTAATCCTCTCTGAACACAGGATAGAAGCAATGTTGGAATGTCAACGATTTTTGGTGAGTGTTTGTAATTTACCTTAGATTTCATCTCTCCTTTGATTCTTGATAACAATCTTCAATGTGATCATTCCTGCAAGTCATAGCAATGTACAAACTCTTCCTTATAACACATGTCACACAACCATCCAGCTTTACTCAAAATACCTACCTGCCCAAGTTTCTCACTTTGATCTGAGCGACAAGTTGAGGTTGGAATTCAGCAAATCTAAAATAACAGCTTATCACTAAGTTACATTAATAAATTAGAATATCTATACTTATTGAGTCTTTTATTTGGGAATTAAGTCATAAAAAAGACTAAGTCCCAATGCTTTCAGAAACTAAATCTCCCTTGGATGTGATCCAGGCCAGGCCTGGATTGTCTTGCAATCTGATGTATGATTTCAATGCAGTTGGCAAAAGGTTTATTTCATTTTTTAGCCATTATGTGGAGCTCATCTTTGTGCCTCTCCCAACCACCTTCTCTTTGTGCTTTCTAAACTGCCACAGATTCTTTCAAGTGATGTGTACAAATTCCTTTGGGCTTAGTCAGAAGGAAACTCTGGGGATGATGTATCGCATCATTTCTATTAAGAATTTTGAGGCTCCTTGAAGTAAATGCTTTTCTTAATGAAGGATAGTTATTACCATCATTATTACTAAGCTTCAAGTGACAAATTAGGGGGCCAACTCGCAGCCTCTTGCCCGGCTGTGATCAGGTTCAGCTTGAACATGTGAAGGAGGCTCACTAAACTCATGCATGTGTGAGTGCCTAAGTCATGTCTGACTCTTTGCGACCCTATGTGCTGTAGCCCACCAGGCTACTCTGTCCATGGAATTTCTCAGGCAAGCATACTAGAGTGGGCTGCCATTTCCTTCTCCAGGTTATTTTCCTGACCCAGGGATCAAAGCTGGGTCTCCTTAGAGCAGGTGGGCTCCTGAATTGCAGGTGAACTCTTTCCTGACTGAGCCACCCGGGAAGCCCAGACTGGGGCATACCGTGACCAATTCCAAATTATTAAGCTTTAAATCCACTGTTGAAGACATCCAACTCGTTATGGTGCTGTGGACTTATACTCATTTTTAAGGTTAATACATAAGGGATCTAACAAAAATAATACTCGATTTCAAAGCCCACTTAGTTCCTCGAAAGTTCCCTGAAGAAGCACATTGTTTAGTACCGTACCAATTAAAAAAAAAAAACTCTTGCAGCTTCTAAGTAGAAAATTACATCTAATATCACAAATGGTAGAAGCTCTATAAACCGAAAGGATTCAGCAGTGAAAGGAACAGTCCCTGGCTGTTCAAACTATGAGCCTCTGGATGCTGTGTTCTTCTGGCTTTCCTCCTGCTCTGAGCTGGCGCCGCTCTTGCCTTACTGTGGCCCGCCCTGCCTCCTTGTCCAAGATCTCACTAATGGCCACTTCCCTAGGTCATAGAGGAGAACAA
Source organism: Capricornis sumatraensis (assembly GCF_032405125.1). Taxonomy (NCBI): domain Eukaryota; kingdom Metazoa; phylum Chordata; class Mammalia; order Artiodactyla; family Bovidae; genus Capricornis; species Capricornis sumatraensis. Next base: position 55,638,092 of record NC_091073.1, on the reverse strand, counting down.
GGTGCGGCAGTATGATTCCATCCAGAGGATGCTGAGCGAGAAGAGCCTCTTCCGGCAGGCCATCAGCCCCGCAGACCGCCTGAAGCTCTTGCCCCACCGGAACTCGAGCAGGCAGAGGTCTCGGGCCAACATCGCCGCTCTGAAGGAGGAGACAGAGGAAGAGGTGCAGGAAACAAAGCTGTAGAGAGCGGAGCAAGTGTTTGCCCGGGACGTCCACACGTGGAAGCTGAAGGAAAAAGTTTCTGCCTCAGAAAACAAGGAGGAATGGTTTTTTTTTTTTTGAAAAAAGAAGGAAAAATTGGGGTAAGAGGAATTAAGGACACTCCTGTGGGTCCGGATCCATGGCTTCCTGGCAGTGGTCAAATTGTGTGACAGGTACTTCAAATCCTTGAAGATTTACCACTTGTGTCCGCCAGTCAGCCTTCCCTGAAAACTTTTTCCTTTGGTGGTCACTGAAAAAGTGGCTGTAAATGTCAGCCAGATTAATTCTTCAGCTTCCTGTTTAGTCAGACTTTCTCATTTGTAATAGTAGAGAAGAACTGTAATTATACTATTTAGGGATACAATTAAGTAGTGCTAACTGGAACTTGAGTGGCTTGTATCAGTTTATGTACCTTCTTCTCTACTCTCTCCATGATATTTAAAAACACAGCTATATTGCCTATTAAGGATTCAGACAGTCCTATTTCCAAGCAAGGAATGGAATGCTGTGAGAGGCTCAAGACAGCACATCAAATATGTACCATGCAACATCTAAGTGTCAGGAGACACTAAGATCTGTCAGGAGACAGAACTTCCCAGTCCTGGAAATCAGGCTTAGTACCATTCAGCAATACCCAAATCCAAATAATTTAGACAATCAGAAAACATCCCTTGACTGGGATATGGGCTGTTATAGTCCCATGCAGGGAACAAAGATATAACTCTCTTGATTTGGCAGTGAACGGTTCTGCTTCCAGAAAGTAGCAAACTTACAAGATGTCTGAACTGAAGGATGGCTGGAAAAATGCTTTAATGCATATTGGTACAGGAAAACCCTTCATAACATAGAAGTTCCAGGTACAGAGTGTGCAGGCAGAAAGACTGTGGGCACTGCATGTAGATGTACATGAAATTCAAAGATCTAGGTATAGAGAGGGCGATGTGTGTTTTCAGGCTACCTATGTGCACTTCATGCTGTACGTACTGAGCAGGAGAAATAATGGGCACACTGAACACTGAAGAGTCAATCGTGAATTAGTTTTATATTCTTCTGTTTTATAGTTTTATGATGCAAATGAAATTTTCTCTAGGAAATATTTATTTTAATAATGTTTCAAACTCATAAATGGTTGTATTTTAAGAATGATTATATTATGAATTATATTTGTATAAAAGAATTTTTATATTTGAAATGTTGACTTTTTATGGCACTAGCTATTTTTATGATACATTATGTTAAACCTGGGATGGGAGGAAACCTTGGGGGAATATTGAGGGGCTATTGACCAGGGTCTATGTATTATGTTGTTGCACACACCTGTGTGATTCCCAGCCCACATGCTGGTTCCATCTTAGATGCAGTTCCAAAAAAATGGTACCACAAAATCTGACCACCCCTATCAAGAATACACAGCCTTCTCAACTCCAAACTAACCATTAAGATTGCATTCTACTTATTATGGTAAGGGAATATCATGTGTCAATAAAATCCATATATTTGTGTGAAACTTGGCTGTTTTCAGATGTGTTCATTAGTCATGTCTCATTGATCTCTTACTTCAGTCTCTAAGGATCATGGAACACAGAATAATTATCTTTCTTTTAGATACAGCTTCTTGAGAATCCCAAGTCCAGTAAGATAGTCTAAAACATTATATCTGTTTTTAAATTGTGGCGAAATATACATAACCTAAAGTTTACTATTTTAAAACCATTTCTCAATGTACAGTTCAGTAACTAAGTATGTTCACATTGTTGGAAATCATCATCATGAGCTATTCACAGAAATGTTTTCATTTTGCAAAACTGAAGCTCTGTAACCGTCAAACCTAACTCTCTATTTATCCTTTCCCTCAGCTCCTGGCAGCCACCATTCTGTCTTTGGTCTCTCTGAATTTTACTCTGAGTACTTCGTATGAGTGGAACCATTAGTATTTGTCATTTTATGACTGGGTTATTTCACGTAAGTGTCTTCAGGAGGGTTTGTCATGTTGTAGCGTATGTCAGAATTTTAAAGGCTGATTAATAGGCTACTGGGTTGGCCAAAAAGAAAAAAACCTTCTTCAGTTTTAAGTAAAAATAAGACACATTTTTTCATTTTCATCAAGAACTTTATTGAACAGTGTATTCACTGTTCCATTACCTTCTGCCATTTTTCAGGCAACTTCATTATTCCGTCTTCCCAAAACATTTTATCTTTTTGAGCAAAGAACTATTCCAGGTGCCTTTTACAGTCTTCCAGGGAATTAAAATTTTTTTCCATTAAGAGAATTTTATGAAGACCAAAATAAATGGAAATCTGAAGATACAATGTCTGATGAATACAGTGGATGAATACAGATTCCCCATTAAGCTGTAACAGTTTTTGTCTGGTTGTCAAAGAAACATGCAGTCTAGCATTATCCTAGTAGAAGAGTGTGTGTTTTCTGTTGACTAATTCCAGATGCTTTACGTTGAATGCTGCTTTCAGTTTGTCTAATTGGGAGCAGCACCTGTTGGAGTTAATAATTTTGTTTTCCAAAGGAACTCATTATAGAAGAGTCCCTTCCAATCCCTTCATTGGGATCACCTTCTTTGGATGAAGACTGGCCTTTGTTGTGTTTGGTGGTGGTTCATTTTGCCCCATGATCTCTACTGTTCCACATTATTGTACAGTATCCATTTTTCATCCCCCATCACAGATTGTTTTTAAAAGGAATCTTTTGTTACATTTAAGTGGAGAATAGCGTATGGAAATATGGGCGAGAAGGTTTTTTCGCTTAACTTATGTGGGACCCAAACATCAAAGTGATGAACATAACCAAGCTGGTGCACAAGGTTTTCATTGCTTGATTTGGGTATTTTGAGTGTGTTGGCTATCTCCTGTGTGGCATAGCGTTGGTCTCACTGCCTCAATTTGATCACTGTCAGCTTCAGCTGGTCTACTCAACTGTGGAGCGTCACCCAACAAGAAATCTCCAGCACGAAACTTCACAAACTACTTCAGCTGCGTTTGACCAGTCACGGCACCGTCTCCATAGACTGCACTAATCTTTCTTTGTGTTTTTTACCTTTCTTGAAATAATAAAGCATAATATGCTAAAAAATATTGCTTTTTTCTTCCATCTTCAATATCAAAATGGTTACTCAAAAGTTCACCAATTATAGTAATTTTTTTTTTTTAATGCACATTGATAGGACAGCTGAAGCAATACAATCTTAACATTTTTTCAAATGAAGTTAAGGACAACTAAGCATTACTAGAGAGCCAATTTATAGAAAAACCCAAACAAACTTTTTGACCAACCCAATGCACATATATGACATTTTGCTTCTCCATACATTTGTCAATGGACGCTTAGGTTGTTTCCATCTTTTGACTATGTTGGATGATGCTTTTATGAACATGGTTGTACAAATATCTACTTAACGTCCCCACTTTCATGAATGAGGACACTTTTTAGCTTATTTCTGTTTTAAAGTGTAGGCTTATAGAATAAAAATTATATATAATATATATATATATTCCATAAGAGTTCATTTATTTCTTTGAAAGCTTATTCAATAAGCAGTAGTTATTTTTACTACTCTCTTAACACATGAGCAAATCTCATCAAAGAAATAGCAATTTCTACACTAGAACCTAGGTGGCTTTCTTTGTCCAAATCCCTGTTGTTCACTGACGAGACTTCTTGGGGCCCCTTTTCTTCTTTGCAGAGTTTCATTATGAAAGATGCAGGTGCCGTTATGGGGTAGATGGGCTGTAGATCCCTACTGAGTGCTGCAGCCTCCAACTCTGTTTTCTTACTGGGAAAAAAAAATTTATTTTCACATGTGACCCCAAGAACGCAGTGTCAGAGCATGCTCTATTCTAGTTTTTCAAGTTCAGGTATTTAAATTAATAAACTTTGTTTTTTAGTACAGTGTTAAGTTCACAGCAAAATTGAGAAGAAAGTACAGAGAGTTCCTGTAACAGCCCCCACCTTCCCTAGCCTCCCCCATTCTCAACATACTATACCAGAGTGGTACATTTGTTACAATCAGTACATCATTATCACCCAAAATCCAGTGTTTACATTAAGTTTCATTCTTGGTGAACCCTTATTTCTTCCTTCCTCCTTACTAAGCTCTGGTAACCACTGATCTTTTTATTGTTTCCATAGTTTTGCCTTTTCTTGAATGGCACATAACTGGGATCATACAGTATGTAGCCTTTTCAGATTGACTTCTCTTACTTAGTAATTGTATTTGTTTTCTCCTTCAGATATAAAAGCCATATCTTCTCATGGCTTGATATTTCATTTGGTAGAGAATAATATTCTATTGTCTAGATCTGCCACCGTTTACTTATCCATTCACCTAATGAAGGATGTCTTGGTTGAGTCCAACTTCTGGCAATTATGAATAAGCATTCCTGCGCAGCTTTTTGTGTGGAAAGAACTTTTTAAAAGTCTTTTGGGCAAATACCAAGGATCTTGTGGTAAGAGTATATTTTATTCTGTGAGAAACCTTTAAACTGTTTTCCAAAATGGCTGTACCATTTTGCATTCCCACCAGTAATGAATAGGAATTCTTGTGTGTCTGAATCCTCACCAGCATTTGACACTGTCAATGTTTGGAAATTTGGCCATTCTAATATATGTATACTTCTATCTTGTTGTTCTAATTTGTATTTTCCTGATGACATATGACTTTGAAAGTTTTTCATATGCTTATTTGCCATCTGTATATCTTCTTTGGTATGTCATCTGTTCAGCTCTTTTGCACATTTTTAAGTTGGGTTGTTCATGGGCTCATTGGTGAGTTTTAAGAGTTTTTTGTATACTATGGATAACAGTCCTTTATCAGATGTGTCTTTGCAAATGTTTACCTTTATTTATTCATTCTCTGATGGTCTTCCTTTTTTCATGTAGATCTGAGTTTCTGGCGTGAGTTTCTGAAGAACTTCTTTTAAAGTTTCTTTCAAGGTAGGTCTACTGGCAATGAATCCCTCAGTTTTTGTTTGTATCACACTGTTTTCATTTCTCCTTTATTTTTGTATGTTAATTTTGCAGGGTACTGAATGCTAGGTTTGTTTTTTTTTTTTTTTGTCAATACTTTATATTATAATATTTCACCCGGCTCTTCTTGCCTGCATGGTTTCTGAGCAGTAATTCTTATTCTGAGCACATGTAATTCTTATCTTTTCTCCTTGTAGGTATAGTGTATTTTCCTCTTCTTTCAAGTTGTTTACTCCGTGTTCAATTTTCTGCAGTTTGAATATGATGCATAGGTGTAGGGTTTTGCGGGGGCATCAATACTGCTTGGTGTTCACTGAGCTTCCTGGATCTGTCGTTTGGTGTCTGACATTAATTTGGGGGAATTTTTCTGTTGTTACTGCTTCATATGTTTCTTTTGTTTATTTCTCTTTTTTCTCCTGGTATTCCTACTACAGATATATTATACCTTATGTAGTTGTCTCGAAATTCTTGAATATTCAAAGGTGTTTTCTCCTCTGTGTTTTTCAGTTTGGGAGGTTTGTATTGTATTGTCAAGCTGAGAGATCTTATCTCAGCCACATTCAGTCCATCAATGGCATTGTTCATTTCTATTATATTGTTTTTTATTTCTGCATTTCCTTTTAATTGTTTCTTAGAATCTCTACCTTTTTGGTTACATTATCTAATGTTTTTATTCATTCCTGGTCTGATAATTCCTAGCATATCTGACTCTATTTCTAATACTTGTTCAGTCTCTTTAACTGTTTTTTTTTTTTTTTTTTTTTCGCTTTTTTGTATGCTTTGTGGTTTTTTGGGATATACTGGGGAAATGCTGAACATGATGTCCTGGGGAAAAGGAGCTGTGGTAAATAGGCTGTTAGATATACAACAGTAATATATAGGGGAAAACAGGAGTTCTGTAGTCCTATGGTTTGGTTTCAGCCTTTTGATGATCCTGTACCCCTGGCCAGTGAACTTCACCAGTGCTTCTTAGCTTTTTGTCCCATCTCTAGTGGAGCAGGATTGCTAGAGTGGGTTGGCATTGGGTATTTTTCTTCTCCAGATAGGGGTTTCCAACTCAGTGGTAAAGAATCTGCCTGCCAATGCAGGAGCTACAGGTTCAAACCCTGGGTGAGGAAGATCTCTTTGAGTAGGAAATAGCAACCCCTTCCAATTTTCCTGCTGGTATAATCCCATGGATGCAGGGGCCTGGCAGGCTGCAGTCCTTGGGGTCACAAAGAGTTGGACACGAAGGAGTGACTGAGCATGCTGCTGCTGCTGCTGCTGCTGCTGCTGCTGCTGCTGCTGCGTCACTTCAGTCGTGTCCAACTCTGTGTGACCCCATCCATAGACGGCAGCCCACCAGGCTCCTCCATCCCTGGGATTCTCCAGGCAAGAACACTGGAATGGGTTGCCATTTCCTTCTCCAATGACTGAGCATGCACGTTTCCCCAGATAGGTTAAGACTCTGGTACAGTAGGTTCTTCTGAGGGCACGTCTTGATAAGAAAAACAAAATTCTCTAGTATTTTTCAAAATGATTACCTTCCTCTTCCCCCTGCTGGAAGCAAAAGGGAATGTTCATCTGTCTGTATTGTGGGACCCTGTTAATGAGTTTTGGAAGGTAAAACTCATGAAAATGTGGGTCTCTCTCCTCTGATGACTGAGTCTCCTTGAAGATTTTCTCTCTCAGGCTTTCCTACAATAAGCCTCTAGAAACTCATCAGTTACAGGTCAGGTTTTCCTATCTCAGCGCTGACTCCTAAGGAAATTTCTGCTTGGTAGTTTCTACTTAGGTAAATTGTGATCCTCTGTATATACCTGTGTGTCTCCAATTTTTTTAAGCTGCTTATACAAGTTTGTTGTTGTTGTTATTGTTAAGTTGCTAAGTCATGTACAGCTTTTTTTTGCAACCCCGTTGACTATAGCCCTCCAGGCTTGTCTGCCCATGAGATTTCCGAGACAAAAGTACTGGAGTGGGTTGCCATTTCCTTCTCCAGGGATCTTCTCAACCCAGGGATCAAACCCACATCTCCTACACTGGCAGGCAGATTCTTTACCACTGGGAAGAATAACTGGGCTACCAGGGAAGCCTTTATACAAGTTTAATCGATGTCAAATGTAGTTTACAAAGGTAAAGGACAGTACCTTTGTATGGACTATACAGACACAGCATCATGCCATGGGGCCCAAAAGGCTCAGAGAGACAGCACCTTTCCCTGAGAACAGAAGCTCTAATCCCAGGACAGTTTCTTGGCAGAAGGCTGAGCAACTAGGGTCACCCTCATTCGCCCTAGACTCAGCCCCTGCTTCAGCAGCAGGTTGTCCTGTGACCTTACTTCTCTGACAGATCTAAGAGGAGTTGCTGATCTTTCAGTTTGCTCAAATCTTTCTTTTTGTTAGGTTGGAGTTATTGTTGTTCAGTCTTTCAGTCATGTCCAACTCCTTGCAACCCCATGGACTGCAGCACACCAGGCTTCCCAGCTCTTCACTGTCTCCCAGAGTTTGCTCAAACTCATGTTCATTGAGTTGGTGATGCCATCCAACCGTCTTATCCTCTGTTGTCCCCTTCTCCTCCTGCCCTCAGTCTTTCCCAGCACTGGGGAAACAGTGAGTTAGCTCTTTACGTCAGCATCAGTCCTTCCAATGAATATTCAGGGTTGATTTCCTTTAGGTTTAACTGGTTTGATCTCCTTGCTGTCCAAGGAACTCTTAAGAGTCTTCTCTAACACCACAGTTTGAAAACATCAGTTCTTCATTGGAGTAGCAACTTCTAAGTTCCTTACATACCAGATCTGAAACCAGAAGTCTTTCTAGTTCATTCTGAGTGAAAAACAAACAAAACTTTGCAAAGGTAGAAGCAGTCAAATACAAACAAATGTGACAAAAGAAGCCCTAATTCGGAAGGCCCACTTTAAGAGAAAAACACTGAAACAAGGAAAATGAGTGTTGTTCACCCACGCTCTGTCATAACACTTGGCTTTTTCTCTTCTGTTTCATTCTCAAATTATTTAAAAAATTATTTTGGCCACAGATGACCTACTTTTATCTATTTGTTTTCTATATGTAAGTCTGGAGTTTAGGCTTTTGGTTGTCCAAACCTACACCCACTCCCATCTGACTTATACTTTTAAAATTTATTTCTCAGACCTTTCACTTTGTTATTCCTCCTTATGAGAAAAAAACTAAGGCTTGAAACAAGTGCATTTCCTTCCAACAACTGAAGACCTTCCAGGATTGGGTAACTGCAATGTATTAGAGTGAAAGGCTAATAAAACCCCCAATGTAAATATTTTAGTAGTTTGCTAAAGAAAAAATCCTCAAGTATTATGTAGAAGACAGTTTAGAATGAGGTTTAAAAAGCTCCATATAAAAACCTGTTTGACCTGTTAAAACAGGTGCAGACAATCACAATTCCTTATTAAAAGATACAATGAAAAAACCCGGTAAGTTCAAGACAAATGCATTGGCCATGAGAACTCCAAATCAATAGATGGTGAATTGTTAGCTGCTTCTAGTGTTCAGAGCCAAACAGACCCCAGTCACTTTCTGTCAGTTGTCAGGATACTGGGGAATCAGTATCTATGTACCTTCCCAGGGAAGGGAGACTTCTTGGCAGAAGTTTAGGGTTTATCCTTAATCCATTATAGTTGGAACACTCATTTGCTTTTTGAGATATCACTTCCATTAATTGTAAAATGATGTAGTGCATTAAGAAATATAGCTAAAATCTTTTAAGTAAATATGCTAATATTGGCCTTTAATTTCATGTAGCAAAATGAATTAATATAGCAATAATGCTAAATAATTACTTGAATCAAAAGTTAAGACACAGTTTACATCTTCCTTTCATCAAAGTACAGAATCAATACAGTAAGTACAGATTAACCTTCCACTAGTATTCCCTTGTAGAGATTTGGTTCTATTGTTAGGATAACTGCTTTTCCTCAAAAAACCACAAATTCCAATTATTGAAATGAACACAGACTCACACGCTTATTTATTTACATAAATATGTATTCTTTTTCAAATTATATTCCCAATTTGGTTGTTCCAGAATATTGAGCAGGTTCTCTGTACTACATTAGGTCCCTGTTGGCTATCCATTTTAAATGTAGTGGTCACACACTAATTTAAATGAATCTCCAAGACATTTTCTCCTAAAGACATCATGGATATTGGAATTTAAGCCTTAACAATTTTGGTGTATAAACAATCCTTCAACTATGTTCTTCCCCATTCACCTTTGACACTGATGGAATAATAGAATGAATGATCTTCAACAGCAATGACAGATGTGCTGATAAACAGAACTAGAGCTGAATTGTATTTTGATTGGCAAATATTGGCACAAATGCTAAAAAAAACAAAAACAGAAATCTATCTTGCAATTAACCCCTATGAAATTAAAGTTGTAATTTACAAAAAGTTATAAAGAGTAGGCTTTATCTGTTTTATTAAAAAAAAAATAATACGGCGTAGAATGGTGGTTACCAGGGGCCAAGATAAATACAGACATGTCAGTCAAAGGATGCAAACTTCCAATAATAAGATGAATAAGTCTGGAGGTGTGATGTACAGCATGTGAATACAGTTAACAATACCGTGTTATATCGGAGAAGGCAATGGCACCCCACTCCAGCACTCTTGCCTGGAAAATCCCACGGATGGAGGAGCCTGGTGGGCCACAGTCCATGGGGTCACTAAGAGTCAGACACGACTGAGCAACTTCACTTTCACTTTTCACTTTCATGCATTGGAGAAGGAAATGGCAACCTACTCCAGTGTTCTTGCCTGGAGAATCCCAGGGACGGGGGAGCCTGGTGGGCTGCCGTCTATGGGGTCGCAAAGAGTCGGACACGACTGAAGCGATTTAGCAGCAGCAGCAACTGTGTTATATACTTGAAAGTTGCTAGGAGAATATATCTTATATATTCTCACCACATAAAAGAGGTAGTAATTTTGTGATGTGCTAAAAGTATTACTAACGCTATGATGGTCATCGTTTTGTAATACATAAGTATATCAAATCAACATCTTAAATTTACACAGTGCTTTATGGCAATTATATCTCAATAAAGCTGGAAATTAGATTAAGTGGTTAAAAAAAAATAGTTGGCCACAGTAGATTGCCTGACTATCATGTTTGTTGGAGTTTTGTAAGCTAACAAAAACAAGACGATTTTCAAAACAACCATCTCTTTTCCCTTCTTCGATGACAGCAGATACTAGGGGCTTATTAATATTATACGGGAAAAGTTGTATAAATCAACTTGTGTTCAAAAGTAATCCTCTTGTGGAGAAGAAAATTTTTTTTCTTCTTGTCTCATTTAGGGTGGATGCTCCGCTGTCCTTGGGGGGACCAAAAAAGCAATAGGGTGTCCTTGTACAGACTAAGCTTCTTTCCTACTAAGGAGACCTCACCAGGCATTGCATTTATACTTAGCAGTGTTGCCTGACTGTTCTGTGGCCATGGAGAGAGAGTAAAATTAAACATCCTAAGTAAACACATGATGATGATTTTACATTATCTCATCAATAAGATTTTTATAAATTTTTATAAATTTTAAATATCTATAAATGTAGGCATTTGTTGTTGTTCAGTTGCTCAGTCGTGTCTGACTGTTTACGACACCCTGGGCTGCAGCACACCAGGCTTCCCTGTCCTTCACCCTCTACCTGAACTTGCTCAAACTCATGTCCATTGAGTCGATGATGCAATCCAACCATCTCATTCTCTGTCATCCCCTTTTCCTCCTGCCTGCAGTGTTTCCCAGCATTAAGGTCTTTTCTAAGGAGTCGGCTCTTTGCATCAGGTGGCTGAAATATTGGAACTTCAGTTTCAGCATCAGTCCTTCTGATGAATATTCAGGTTTAATTTCCTTTAGGATTGACTGGTTTGATCTCCTTGCAGTCCACAGGACTCTTAAGAGTCTTCTCAAATACTACAGTTCAAGACCATCAGTTCTTCAGCATTCAGCCTTCTTTATGGTCCAGCTCTCACATATATACATAACTACTGGAAAAACCATAGCTTTGACTATACAGACCTTTGTCGGGAAAGTAATGTCTCTGCTTTTTAATATGCTGTCCAGGTTTGTTATAGCTTTCCTTCCAAGGAGCAAGCGTCTTTTAATTTCATGGCTGCAGTCACCATCTCAGTGATGTTAGAGCCCAAGAAAATAAAGTCTGTCACTGTTTCCATTGATTCTGCATCTATTTGCCATGAAGTGATGGGACCAGATGCCATGATTTTCATTTTTTGAATGTTGAAGCCAGCTTTTTCACTTTCCTCTTTCACTTTCATCAAGAGGTTCTTTAATTCCTCTTCCCTTTCTGCCATAAGGGTGGTGTCATCTGCATATCTGAGGTTATCAATATTTCTCCCAGCAATCTTAATTCCAGCTTGTGCTTCATCCATCCGGGCATTTCTCATGATGTACTCTGCATATAAGTTCAATAAGCAGAGTGGCAATATACTGCCTTGACGTATTCTTTTCCCAATTTGGAACCAGTCCATTGTTCCATATTCACTTCTAACTGTTGTTTCTTGACCTGCATGCAGGTTTTGCAGGAGACAGGTCAGGTGGTCTGGTATTCCCATCTTTTTAAGAATTTTCCACAATTTGTTGTGATCCACACAGTCAAAAGCTTTAGCATAGTCAGTGAAGCAGAAGTACGTGTTTTTCTTTTGCTTTTTCTATGATCCAACAGATGTTGGCAGTTTGATCTCTGGTTCCTCTGCCTTTTCTAAATCCAGCTTGAACATTTGGGACTTCTCAGTTCTGTACTATTTAAGCCTAGCTTGAAGAATTTTGAACATTACTTTGTTAGCATGTGAAACGAGTGCAGTTATGCAGTAGTTTGAACATTCAGCATTGCCCTTCTGTGAACTGGAATGAAAACTGACCTTTTCTAGTCCTGTGGCCACTGCTGAGTTTTCCAAATTTGCTGACATATTGAATGCAGCACTTTAACAGCATCATCTTTTCAGATTTGAAGTAGCTCAGCTGGAATTCCATCACCTCTGCTAACTCTGATTGTAGTGATGCTTCCTAAGGCCCACTTGACTTCACACTCTAAGATGTCTGGCTCTAAGTGAGTGATCACACCATCGTATTATCTGGGTCATGAAGATCTTTTTTGTATAGTTCTTCTGTGTATTCTTGCCATCTCTTCTTAATATCTTCTGTTTCTGTGAGGTTTATATCATTTCTTTCCTTTATTGTGCCATCTTTGCATGAAATGTTCCCTTGGTATCTCTAATTTTCTTAAAGAGATCTCCAGTCTTTCCCATTCTATTGTTTTCCTCTATTTCTTTGCATTGTTCACTTAGGAATACTTTCTTATCTCTCCTTGCTATTTTTTGGAACTCTGCATTCAGACGGGTATATATATTTCCTTTTCTCCTTTGCTTTTTCTTCTCTTATTTTCTCAGCTATTTGTAAGGCCTTCTCAGAGAACCATTTTGCCTTTTTGCATATCTTTTCCTTGGAGATGGTTTTGATCACCACCTCCTATACAGTGTTATAAACCTCCATTCATAATTCTTCAGGCACTCAGTTTATCAGATCTACTCCCTTGAGTCTATGTCATTTCCACTGTATAATCATAAGGGATTTGATTTAGGTCATATCTGAATGGCCTAGAGGTTTTCCCTACATTCTTCAGTTTAAGTCTGAATTTTGCAATAAGGAGTTCGTGAACTGAGCCAGTCAGCTCCAGGTCTCATTTTTGCTGACTGTATAGGGCTTCTTCATCTTTGGCCACAAAGAATATAATCCATCTGATTTCGTTGTTGACCATCTGGTGATGTCCATGTGCAGAGTTTTCTCTTGTGTTGTTGGAAGAGGGTGTTTGCTATGATCAGTGCATTCTCTTGGCAAAGCTCTGTTAGCCTTTGTCTGGCTTCATTCTGTACTTCAAGGCAAACTAGCCTGTTATTCCAGGTGTTTCTTGACTTCTTACTTTTGCATTCCAGTCCCCTATAATGAAAAAGACATCTTTTTTTGTTGTCAATTCTACAAGGTTTTGTAGGTCTTTATAGAACCATTCAACCTCAGCTTCTTCAGCATTAGTGTTGAGACATAGACTTGGATTACTGTGACATTGAATGGTTTGTCTTGGAAATGAGCAGAAATCATTTGGGGTTTTTTTTGAGATTGCACCCAAACACTGCATTTTGGACTTTTGTTGACTATGAGGGCTACTTCATGTCTTCTAAGGGATTCTTGCCCACAATAGTAGATATAATGGTCATCTGAATTAAATTCACCCATTCCTTTCTATTTTAGTTCACTGATTCCTAAAATGTCATTGTTTACTCTTGGCATCTCCTATTTGACCACTTCCAATTGACCTTGATTCATGTACCCAGCATTCCGGGTTCCTATGCAGTACTGTTCTTAATAGCATCAGACTTTACTTTCAGCAGCAGACATATCCACAACTGGGCATTGTTTCCACTTTGGCTCAGTTTCTTCATTCCTTCTGTAGCTGTTTCTCCACCCTTCTGGGCACCTACCAACCTGAGGAATTCATCTTTCAGTGTCATTTATTTTTGCCTTTTCATACTGTTCATGAGGTTCTCAAGACAAGAATACTGAAGTGGTTTGCCATTCCATTCTCCAGTGTACCACATTTTGTCAGAACTCTCCACCATGACCCATTCGTCTTGGGTGTCCCTACACGGCATGGCTCATAGTTTCATCTGAGTTAGATAAGACTGTGATCAATGTAGTCAGTTTGGTTAGTTTCCTGTGATTATGGTTTTCATTCTTTCTGCTCTCTGATAAATAAGGATAAGAGGCTTGTAGAAGCTTCCTGATGGGAGGGACTGGCTCTCAGGAAAAGTGGGTCTTGCTCTGGTGGGCAATGCCATGCTCAGTAAATCTTTAACCCAATTTTCTGCTGTGGGGCTGTGTTCCCTCCCTGTAGTTTGGTATATAATATAGTAAACTTCACATCCCTGTCACTGAGCTTCAATATATATCAACTCATTGCCAATCTTATTTTATCTATTCTCCCTTGAATTTCCCTCCTACATAATTTTAAGCAAAGCGTAGACATCATACAACTTGAACTGTATCTATGTCTAAAAGGCAAGAATTTCCTCTCTCATTCTTTTTTTTTTTTAATAAACATATCTCAATACCATTGCAACAGCTAAAAAGAATAAAGTCCTTAGTATCCTCAAATATCCTGTCAATGTGCATCATTCTCATTTTTGTCCACATAGGTATTCCTCACTTTGCACAATAGTGTGGGAAAGTTAAAGTGACCATACAAAAATATTTTAAATAATTAATGTGAAAAATATGATTGTTCCATGACCTTTATAAATATTAAACATTGAACATTAAAAACTCAAACTGCTGATTATAAATAAATAAGGAAATGAAATATATAGTAAAACTAATATTCATGTGGTACAATGTAATTTAAAATGTTAGGAACATTGAGAATTAAAGTATTTTATTTCTTTATAAATGCTTATCAAGAATAGTTTGAGCAATACTTGTCTTCTTCTGGACATGTAACTTAGGATGTGAGGAGCCCATGTCTTAGCAAGTTGTCATACTTCATTCTCTTTGGATCAGTTTTGGACATTTTATACTCAGTGCCTCCAATGTTGTGAAATACCTGCAAGAGAGTGCTTAATGTAAAGGATTTTGCTGATATCACTTCCTCTGGGACGTCTTTGTCTTTTTGTCACAAACACTTTCCTCATCTGTGTGACCAAGTTTGCCCTCAGCAAGTCCTTCTGGCTGCATCGAGAATCTCTTAAGTGGCTGCTCGACATTCCCATGGTCAGCTGTTTCTTCCATAACCCTATTTACAAGGTATTTAAATTTCACTTCCACATTATCACTTTTTGTTGCTGCTACATTTTTCTCTTTTTTGGCCAATTCCCTCTTCCATTTTTGTAAAGTAGTATGTGGGTTTACCCCTGAGAAACCAGGAGGCACACCACCACACACTCCACACCTTACTTTTTCAAGTGTACTGAGTAAGAGTTGCACAGAGGCCTGTCACCAACAGACTTTAAAAGAAGGGGAGTGATTGGTCACTGAGCATGATGCAAATCTGCAGCTGTGGAGGGCTGACTGAATTCACTGTACTGCGCCATTTTGCCATTTTGTCTTAAGGGACATGAGCAGCCATGGATTTTGGTATCCACAGGGGCTCTTGGAATGGATCCCTATAGATACTGAGGGATGACTCAAGAGTTGTAGATAGAAGAGCTAGTAGTGATGTTTGTATTTTATGCAGTTATTCACCATCAATATACTTTGTCAACTGATATTTGAACCATGCTGCTAAGGGACTGTTATTATTGAACTAGACTCTTGTGAAGGAAATTTATTTGTGTCTGAATGATATAAAAAAGACTGCCGATAGTTTGTTTGAGTGAAGATCCAATTAAGGTTTACTTATTGTAATTGGTTCGTGTATCTTATAAGCTCCTTTTTAGATTCTCTCTCCATTTTCTTTTCTTTTCTTTTTTTTCATGCTATTTGCTGGTTGGAGAAACCAGGTTGTTTATCCTTTGCAGTTTTCCAGAGTCTGGATTTTGCTGTATTCTTCTCTATAGAGTTGTTTGACAAGTTTCTGTACTCCTCATTTCATGTAAACTAGCAGTTAGATCAACAAAGGCATTAGGCTGGCTCCTAAGCCCTTTTGAAAAACTGTAATAGATTTGATTTAAGTCATACCTGAATGGCCTAGTGGTTTTCCCTACTTTCTTCAATTTAAGTCTGAATTTTCCAATAAGGAGCTCATGATATGAGCCACAGTCAGCTCCAGGTCTCATTTTTGCTGACTGTACATAGCTTCTCCATCTTTGGCTGCAAAGAATATAATCAATCTGATTTTGGTATTGACCGTCTGATGATGTCCATGTGTAGAGTCATCTCTTGTGTTGTAAGAGGGTATTTGCTATGACCAGTGCTTTGCCTGCCTTGTTTTGTACTCCAAGGCCAAACTAGCCTGTTACCCCTGGTATCTCTTGACTTCCTACTTTTGCATTCCAATTCCCTATGATGAAGAGGATATCTTTTTGGTATTAGTTCTAGGCCTTGTAGGCCTTCATTAGAGCCTTTCAACTTCAGCTTCTTTGGCATTAGTGGTCGGGGCATAGACTTGGATTACTGTGATGTTGAATGGTTTGCCTTGGAAACGAACAGAGATCATTGTCATTTTGAGATTGCACGCAAGCACTGTGTTTCAGACTCTTGTTGACTGTGAGTGCAACTCCATTTTTTCTAAGGGATTCTTGTCCACAATAGTAGATATAATGGTCATCAGAATGAAGTTTGCCCATTCCTATCCACTTTAGTTCACTGATTCCTAAAATGTTGATGTTCACTCTTGCCATCTCCTGCTTGACCACATGCAATTTACTTTGATTCATGAACCTAACATTCCAGGTTCCTATAAATATTGTTTTTAATAGCACTAGACTTTACTTTCATCACGAGACACATCCACAGCTGAGAGACCTTTCCACTTTGGCCTAGCCTCTTCATTCTTTCTGAAGCTATTTTGCCTCTCTTCCCCAGTAGCATATTGGACATCTTCCTACCTGGGAGGCTCATCTTTTGGTGCCATAACTTTTTGTATTTTATACTGTTCATGAGGTTTTTGAGGGAAGAATACTGAAGTAGTTTGCCATTCCCTTGTCCAGTGGACCACATTTTGTCAGACTCTCCAACACGACCCACTGATCTTGGGTCCCCTGCACAGCATGGCTCATACCTTCCTTAAGTTAAACAAAGCTGTGATCCATGTGATCAGTTTGGTTAGCTTTCTGTGATTGTGTTTTTCCTTTTGGAGGCTGTGGGATTATGGATCTTGCTTCTTGATGGGAGAGACTGGCTGTGGGAAAAATTGGTTCTTGCTCTGCGGCTGTGAGGAGATACCCCTTGTCCAAGGTAAGGAGCAGTGGCTGCGCTTTACTGGAGCAGCCATGAAGAGATACCCCATGCCCAAGGTAAGAGAAACCCAAGTAAGATGGTAGGTGTTGCTAGAGGCATCAGAGGGCAGACACACAAACCATAATCACAGAAAACTAGTCAACCTAATGACATGGACCACAGCCTTGTCTAATTCAGTGAAACTAAGCCATGCTGTGTGGGGCCACTCAAGACAGGTGGGTCATGGTGGAGAGGTCTGACAGAATGTGGTCCACTGGAGAAGGGAATGGCAAACAACTTTGGTATCCTTGCCTTGAGAACCCCATGAAGAGTATGAAAATGCAAAATGATAGGATACTGAAAGAGGAACTACCTGGGTCGGTTGGTGCCCAATATGCTACTGGAGATCAGTGGAGAAACAGCTCCAGAAAGAATGAAGGAATGGAGCCAAAGCAAAAACAATACCCAGCTGTGGATGTGACTGGTGATAGAAACAAGGTCCGATGCTATAAAGAGCAATAATGCATAGGAACCTGGAATGTCAGGTCCATGAATCAAGGCAAATTGGAAGTAGTTGAATAGGAGATGACAAGAGTGAACATCAACATTCTAGGAATCAGCAAACTAAAATGGACTGGAATGGGTGAATTTAACTCAGATGACCATTATATCTACTACTGTGGGCAGGAATCCCTTAGAAGAAATGGAGTAGCCATCATGGTCAACAAAAGAGTCCGAAATGCAGTACTTGGATGCCATCTCAAAAACGACAGAATGATCTCTTGTTTGTTTCCAAGGCAAACCATTCAATGTCACAGTAATCCAAGTCTATGCCCCAACCAGTAACCCTGAAGAAGCTGAAGTTGAACGGTTCTATGGAGACCTACAAGACTTTTAGAACTAACACCCAAAAAAGATGTCCTTTTCATTATAGGGGACTGGAATGCAAAAGTAGGAAGTCAAGAAACACCTGGGTTAACAGGCAAATTTGGCCTTGGAATACAGAATGAAGCAGTGCAAAGGCTAATAGAGTTTTACCAAGAGAACTCACTGGTCATAGCAAACACCCTCTTTCCAACAGCACAAGAGAAGACTACACATGAACATCACCAGATGGTCAACACCGAAATCAGAATGATTGTATTCTTTGCAGCCAAAGATGGAGAAGCTCTATACAGTTAGCAAAAACAAGACCAGGAGCTGACTGTGGCTCAGATCATGAACTCCTTATTGCCAAATTCAGACTTAAATTGAAGAAAGTAGGGAAAACCACTAGACCATTCAGGTATGACCTAAATCAAATTCCTTATGATTATACAGTGGACATGAGAAATAGATTTAAGGGACTAGATCTGATAGACAGAGTGCCTGATGAACTATGGACAGAGGTTTGTGACACTGTACAGGAGACAGGGATCAAGACCATCCCCATGGAAAAGAAATGCAATAAAGCAAAATGGCTGTCTGGGGAGGCCTTACAAATAGCTGTGAAAAGAAGAGAAGTGAAAAGCAAAGGAGAAAAGGAAAGATATAAGCATCTGAATGCAGAGTTCCAAAGAATAGCAAGGAGAGATAAGAAAGCCTTCCTCATGGATCAATGAAAAGAAATAGAGGAAAACAACAGAATGGGAAAGACTAGAGATCTCTTCAAGAAAATTAGAGATACCAAGGAAACATTGGGGCTTTAACATTTCATGCAAAGGGCACAATAAAGGACAGAAATGGTATGGACCTAACAGAAGCAGAAGATATTAAGAAGAGGTGGCAAAATACACAGAAGAACTGTACAAAAAAGATCTTCATGACCAAGATAATCATGATGGTGTGATCATTCACCTAAAGGCAGACATCCTGGAATGTGAAGTCAAGTGGGCCTTAGAAAGCATCACTACGAACAAAGCTAGTGGAGATGATGGAATTCCAGTGGAGCTATTTCAAATCCTGAAAGATGATGCTTGAAAGTGCTGCACTCAATATGCCAGCAAATTTGGAAAACTCAGCAGTGGCCACAGGACTGGAAAAGGTCATTTTCATTCCAATCCCAAAGAAAGGCAATGCCAAAGAATGCTCTAACTACTGCAAAATTGCACTCCTCTCACATGCTAGTAAAACAATACTCAAAATTCTCCAAGCCAGGTTTCAGCAATATGTGAACTGTGAACTTCCAGATGTTCAAGCTGGTTTTAGAAAAGGCAGAGGAACCAGAGATCAAATTGCCAACATCCACTGGATCATGGAAAAAGCAAGAGAGTTCCAGAAAAACATGTATTTCTGCTTTATTGATTATGCCAAAGCCTTTAACTGTGTGGATCACAATAAACTATGGAACATTCTTCAAGAGATGGGAATACCACCTGGTCTGCCTCTTGAGAAACCTATATGTAGGCCAGGAAGCAACAGTTAGAACTGGACATGGAACAACAGACTGGTTCCAAATACGAAAAGGAGTACGTCAAGGCTGTATATTATCACCCTGCTTATTTAATTTCTATGCAGAGTACATCATGAGAAACGCTTGGCTGGAAGAAGCACAAGCTGGAATCCACATTGCCGGGAGAAATATCAATAACCTCAGATATGCAGATGACACCATCCTTATGGCAGAAAGTGAAGAGGAACTAAAAAGGCTCTTGATGAAAGTGAAAGAGGAGAGTGAAAAAGTTGGCTTAAAGCTCAACACTCAGAAAACGAAGATCATGGCATCTGGTCCCATCACTTCATGGGAAATAGATGGGGAAACAGAGGAAACAGTGTCAGACTTTATTTTGGGGGGCTCCAAAATCACTGACTCCAAAATCATGGACTTCCCTGGTGGCTCAGACAGTTAAGCGTCTGTCTATAATGTGGGAGACCCAGGTTCAATCCCTGGGTCGGGAATATCCCCTGGAGAAGGAAATGGCAATCCACTCCAGTACTATTGCCTGGACAATCCCATGGGCCGAGGAGCCTGGGTAGGCTACAGTCCGTGGGGTCGCAAAGAGTCGGACACGACTGAGTGACTTCACTTCACTTCAAAATCACTGCAGATGGTGACTGCAGCCATGAAATAAAAGACACTTACTCCTTGGAAGAAAAGTTATGACCAACCTAGATAGCATATTCAAAAGCAGAGACATTACTTTGCCAACAAAGGTCCATCTAGTCAAGGCTATGGTTTTTCCAGTGGTCATGTATGGATGTGAGAGTTGGACTGTGAAGAAGGCCGAGCGCCGAAGAATTGATGCTTGTGGTGTTGGAGAAGACTCTTGAGAGTCCCTTGGACTGCAAGGAGATCCAACCAGTCCATTCTCAAGCAGATCAGCCCTGGGAGTTCTTTGGAAGGAATGATGCTAAAGCTGAAACTCCAGTACTTTGGCCACCTCATGTGAAGAGTTGACTCATTGGAAAAGACTCTGATGCTGGGAGGGATTGGGGGCAGGAGGAGAAGGGGATGACCGAGGATGAGATGGTTGGATGGCATCACTGACTCGATGGACATGAATTTGAGTGAACTCTGGGAGTTGGTGATAGACAGGGAGGCCTGGCGTGCTGGGATTCATGGGGTCACAAAGAGTTGGACACGACTGAGTGACTGAACTGAACTGAACTGACCTACTATAACCCAGAGTCTTCAAAGGTACTAACAAGGTGCTTGGATGGACTGGTATCCGTAGTTTCTCAGTCTGTTTAAGGGGATGTTGTATGTGCGAATTCACTTCAGTAATATCTGACTTTTTGTGACCCTATGGAATTGGCCCACAAGTCTCCTCTGTCCATGGGATTCTCCAGGCAGGAATATTGGAATGGGTTGCCATGCCCTCCTCCTGGGGATCTTCCTGACCCAGGGATCGAACCCATGTCTTTTATGTCTCCTGCATTGGCAGGCAGGTTATTTAACACTAGTTATTTAAGGACTTAACAAAGCTTTTAACATGCAAAGGTGCATTTTCAATTAAGAGTAGAATATCATGTGCTATATTTCCCACTTTGGTTGGTTGTGCAGCCCCATTTCCTTGTGCCATTGACACTTTGAGGGAAGATTAGAAAGTGAAGTCACTCAGTCGTGTCCGACTCTTTGCGACCCCATGGACTGTAGCCTACCAGGCTCCTCCCTCCATGGGATTCTGCAGGCAAGAGTACTGGAGTGGCTTGCCATTTCCTTCTCCATGGGAAGGAGAGGGAAAGATTGGCCTAAAACATTTATTCAGTAAGAAAAGGCAATGAGAAATCCTTACCAATGGCTGGAAGATACTTGCATATCAACAGTATTTCCATCTGCCATCCTTAGAGTCTGCTTTGGATGATAGTACCTACTTTTTGTCTCAAAGGTAGAACATATGTGCAAATTTTGAGTTGCTCTAAGCAGGGGTATATCCACCTTCCTGTTGAAGCCTAATCTGCATTTCTGTGTGGAGAACTCTGAAATAACCTCCAGACTTCCTGTTGATCTTTGGAAGAAATGTAGAAAATCACTTTGGGGCTGGTAGTTAACTTTGCTATGGCAAGAACACCCTGTTCTATGTTTTAATGCCAAGCATGGGTGCATTATTCATAATAGAAATTTAATAAATACTTTAAATACCAAGTTAATGCACAGTTCAGAGTCTAGCTTCCCTTCCCAAACAGGGAAATCAGTTCTGAGGAGAGAGAATGAAAGAACATTTGCTGTTTGATCCCCACATGTGAGTGCCCAGTGGATCTGATCAGGATTGCAGAAAGTTCTGTCCTTCTGAGAGCTCCAAAACCCAGTCCCTGCAAGGCTACTGGAACTTTCTCCACAGAGATATTGTGGTTTAGCCACTAAGTTGTGTCTGACTGTTTGTGACCCCATGGACTATAGCCCACCAGGCTCCTCTGTCTGTGGGATTTCCCAGGCAAGAATATGGAGTGGGCTGCCATTTCCTTCTCCGGGGTATCTTCCAGACCCAGGGATCAAACCCAGGTCTCCTGTGCTACAGAGAGCCTCCTTTATTGCAGGCAGATTCTTCACAGACTGAACCATCAGGGAAGCCCCCATTCCTTCACGAGATGGTAACCTGAAAGAGCTAGACCACTGTTTTTCAGAATGTGGTCCGGAGGCCCGTAGCATCACGCATTAACTATAAGCTTGTTAGAAATTCATGTTCCACTTCCCCAACCTACTGAATTAGAATCACTGGCCCAGGAAACTATTTTAACAAATCCTTCAGGTGACTCTTATTCACATTAGAGTTTAAAAAACACTATCCTTTAAGGTCAAAATGATTGCTATGATCTGAATGTTTGTGTCCCCATAAATTCATATGTTGCAACTCTAATCTCAATGTGATGCTATTAGGAGGTGGAGCCTTTGGGAGGTGATGAGGTCATGAGGGTGGAGCCTTCATGAAGAGACTTAGTTTCCGTATAAACGAGATCCCAGAATGCTCTCTGGTCCTTTTCTGATGAGGATGCAGTGAGAAGAGGGCTCTGTATGGACCAGAAGGCAGCTCTTACCAGACACCAGATCTGCCGGCACCTTGATCTTAGACTTCCTAGCCTCTAGAAATGTAAGAAATAAATTTCTGTTGTGGTATTTTTTGTATAGCCTGAACTAAGAGAATGATAATTATCAGAATGGTGGTTGTGAAAACTGGATGAACATGAAAAAAAAAAATCTGGAGAATTTGAGGAAACACTGAGACAAAGCCCTGTTTCAAACCAGTTGAAGAATCTTGGGAGAATGGAGTTAGGTTGTTGATAGCGCAAAGGCTCCTCAAGTGATTCTAATGTGCAGCCAACTGAAAATCATTGACCTTGTAGCCTGGGTGGTCAAGGAAGCAGAAGAGCTAGGATTCTCAGGAGACCAGTGGAACACCACAGCAGTGACTAGGGAGACTGAGCTTGTCAACCAAGTGACATTAGATAACCTGTAGCTGCAGCTACAGAATTTTCTACCCAAGCAATTGCAGGTTATGTCATGTCACTTATCAGATAATGTATTTTTTTCCATAGACAAAATATTTTCTTGTACTCTAGCTGAGAAAACTGCTTGGCCTTCCCTTAACCCTTTCTTGAAAATTTCCTCAAAATTATCAATTCCAGAAATGAGAAATGAATCTTATCTAATTCCCTGCCTTAACTCATTCTAGAAAAGTGATAATCCATTTTCTTTAAGACTCTACTTAAGGCCTCTTTACTGAGTCTCCCTTCTGATTTGAACACTTAGCAGCCCTCATTGCATCTTAGTGTTACACATGAGGACAGGAGTCTCTGCTCTGTAGGTGAGGGTGGGTCTATGCCAGTGTATGTGACAGTGTGTGTTGCCAGGGTGGGAGAGGTGGTGTCATAAATGCCTTAGATCATATCTCTGGACTTTCATGGTATTTCTGATTCCTGTGACCTGGTGACTTTGGTTGTGACTCATCTTGACTAATACTCTTTTCAAAAACACTGCGCTGAAGGACAGCTCAAAAACTCTAGGAGTCTGTCCAAGTTTTAATTGAGGAACAATTCCCCACCCTCAGAGGCTTTCATTGAGCAACTTTTGTTAGCACTTGTTTTTCGAGTTCCCAGATTACTCGTTTTGCAGTTCAACTACCCAGAAACTTTCTTCTAATCCCACAATGAGAATCAAACAATAAAGACAATCAGTATCAAGGAAAAGGGCCAGCATGTGGAGTGGTCCCATCTTAGCTGTGATGCTATGGGAAAGCAATGGGAGGAGAGAAGCCAGCCTTCTAGCAGGCAATTGAGGAATCCTATTGGGGCATCCCAGCCCCCTCTGAGTAGGTGTATTAGTTGGGCATTTCAAGGTCAGAAGAAGGAATGCTATACGTAGCATATCACCTTCAGTAATGAGATTTTATGGTCAGAATATGTGAGAACTTAGGGGAAGATGAGAAATTTCCTCATCAGCTTACACAGTTCCTCCTGGTCCCAGGGCCTCAGTGCTGGAATGAGGAAGCACAATAGACTTCTTTCCTATAATCAACGGGCAGAGAGGTAATTTGTCTTGTCTTCACTTTTGCACAATACAATAAGTCAGCTTTCAGCTTCTCACTGGGAAGTTCCCCAACTAGAACTGGTTCCCCACCTTTCACTTCTTTGGTCAGTTTCTTCAGTAGCAGGGATTTTGACCTGAGGCTTTGGGGATCCACAAACCCTCTGGAATTATATGCCAAAATGAAAGTCCATCCCTATGTGCATTTTCTTGGGAAATGATAATCCATTTCCAAAGGGCCCTTAATCCTTGCTTCAGTTAACTGTGGCTAGTGGAACAGATTTGGACTTTATGCATGGCACATGACAATGTAGGCAGGAATGAGTTCATTGGAATCCTTACCATCAATAGGGGTCCATGACATGGCAGCAACCAGAGGCTTCAGACCTCTCCTGTAGCTGGCCGCAGAACCATATGCTTTGTGAGGTAATTCTCTCACCGCTCCAATCCGGATTCTGATTTCTCCTCTGGTCTGTTAGTCAAAGGAATTCCCCCTTCTGATACACTA